>NC_069363.1:101995007-102308673 GCF_021730395.1 Mercenaria mercenaria
ATGGATGTGTAGATGGCTATTACAGTCCCCGCTGTGATCTTTTATGTAAACTTTGTAAACCGGATAATCAAGGCGTGGTAAAATGTGACTCTGACTCAGGGACATGTACCAGTGGATGTGTAGATGGCTATTACAGTTCCCGGTGTGATCGTGTATGCAAACATTGTAAACTGGATAAAATAGGCGTGGTGAAATGTGACTTTGACTCCGGGATATGTGCTAATGGATGTGTAGGAGGCTATTATAGTCCCCGTTGTGATCGTGTATGTGAAAATTGTAAACCGGATAATGAAGGCGTGGTGGAATGTGACTCTGCCTCTGGGGCATGTGCTAATGGATGTGTAGATGGCTATTACAGACCCCGCTGTGATCGTGCATGTGGACATTGTTTACCGGACGATTTTAATGTTTTAAAATGTGACCATTACACTGGTTATTGTGCTAAGAGTTGTGTTAATAACTATTTTGGTCGTCGTTGTGACAGGAAATGTGGAAACTGTCTACCCGACGATAAGGGGGCAATTACGTGTGACATATACACAGGGAATTGTCCTAACGTTTGCATCAAAGGTTACTCTGGTAAAACCTGTGATACAAAATGCAACAGTAACTGTCTGGATTCAAACCCAAATACAAATGTATGCGACATATCATCGGCAAAATGTATTTATGGCTGTGTACCAGGCTATTATGGTGACACATGCAATGAAACTTGCAGCGGCACGTGTTCGAAAAATGCATGTAGTCAAGGGTCGGGCTTCTGTGAAAATGGATGTTTTTCTGGTTGGTATGGTAACATATGCAATGATTCTTGCAGCGATACCTGTTCTCTAAGTTCCTGCAATCAAAACTCGGGCTTGTGTGACAATGGATGTGTTTCTGGTTGGCTTGGGGAAACGTGTGGAGAATTGTGCAGTAACACTTGTTATAACAAGTCCTGTGGTCAATATTCAGGATATTGTGTCAATGGATGTATTTCTGGTTGGTATGGAGACACGTGTAATCAAACGTGCAGCGATAAATGTTCTTTGAGTTCCTGCAATCAAAAGTCTGGCTTCTGTGGTAATGGATGTGTTTCAGGTTGGTATGGTGACACATGCAATAAAACTTGCATCGGCACGTGTTCTAAAAGAGCCTGTAGGCAAAAGTCGGGCTTCTGTGACAATGGATGTATTTCAGGTTGGTATGGTGACACATGCAATAAAACTTGCAGCGACACGTGTTCTAAAAGGGCCTGTAGTCAAAATTCGGGCTTCTGTAACAATGGATGTGTTTCTGGTTGGTATGGTGACACATGCAATAAAACTTGCAGCGACACGTGTTCTCTTAGCTTATGCAATCAAACATCTGGTTTCTGTGAAATAGGATGTGTTTCAGGCTGGTATGGGGACAGTTGCCGAGGGTCATGCAGTAGCACCTGTTATAATAAGTCCTGTGGTCAACATTCGGGCCACTGTGACAACGGATTTGCGTTGTCATACTATGGAGACACGTGTAAATTCAACTGCGCTGACACTTGTAAAGAACGCGTTTGCGACAGGGAAACATCACAGTGTTTGCGGGGATGTGTAGCAGGGTATCAAGGAGCATTTTGTAATATGAGTATGCAATAATAAATTTGTATTCTTTTGTTACAGTTTAATTCTGTTTCCATGAAAAAACAACAACAAATATTAGCACTCATTACTATAACGTAAATATCAGTCAAGCTAAACGTATACGTATTTTCTATTTAAAATATTTCAACAGGCATAGATGATTTAAAAAGATTTATGTGGTTTTAATTTCATAGTTACAATAATCAAACTTTATTTTGTTACATTTATAAATGGCTATACATAATATAAATAATGTTTAAAATCAGCTGAAACTATTCAGTGCACTTTTGTTAGTAATGGCTTAAAACGTTATAAAATACATTTGAATTTATCTGTTGCTTTCATCAGAACAACAAAATGTAGATATTATCCTGACAAACACAGTTTTGCAGCGAGTGTACAGCGTGAAATATGTCAATAATGCTTCATTGACTAGAATACTTTTAAGTCAATATTGTTAAGATAATAAAAATGCATGTACCTTTCATATCAAAATGTAAACAAAATTTACATAGAAATACTATGGCTTTGTGTGTGATGTTGTAATAGTAAATTCTTTAAATCCATCGATAAAATGAAACAAGACGCTTTAACGCATGGTATGCCGCATTTATAAATGATATACACATTAATGATAAGGGATAATAATTTTTTTGTTAAGAGATATTGTCTCATTGTTGTCATGTATTGATAAATTGTTATGCAGTACTTAAAGCAGACAAGAATAATTCCATTAAGCAGCCTTTTTAACAGCAATGTGATGTAGTGCTCAAAATTTACCACGTCTTGATAAAAGCTGACTATGTCTGTCAACAATTTTCTACTTCAGCAAATCATAATGCGAAATTAAGGTATTGGACCCGTAATAGAGTACCTCCTTTTTGAAGAGTATTCAGTTCCTACCATAAACCTACTTTGACTGCAATTTTCAGGGGGGCGTAGGTTCAAGCCCCACTGGGACCAAACTTTTTTTTCTCCATATTTTCCTTTTTTCTAGTAAGTTTTTACTTCTTTCAAGACTTATTATAGATGTATTGTACAAAAGAGGGAAATTTTCATTTTATAAGCGATTTCTTGCTGTTCAAAGTGAATTTACCTCTGAATCAGGAGGGGTAGAGTTAGACATCTTTAAAAATACTGAGTTACATGCGGTAAAAGTTCTCTATTTTGCCTTCATTCTTTAGATTACATATTGTGGAAGAAATACAGCTAGGTTTTATTTCTGCCCCAATGTTATTTTTGAATGAAGTGAGCAAAATTCAAAACAGACCCACAAGATCAGACCTTAATTTTTCAATGTATGAGTTAGAATTCTGTCTCATTAAATCTGTTTACTTGAGGTACCGTAGAAAAATTGATAATTACAGTTTTATTTTGTGTTTTATAATTGTTTAACAATAGTCTGATGTTTCTTTTGTCAAAATTAATGCTGTAATGAATTCTCTGCAAATTTTTAGATAGTGGCCATCACATTGAAATTTGTCTCTACTTGAGCTTGAGGAAATACCATAAATTATACAAAATTTTCAAAAAACGGCACGGTAAAAGTTGTTTAAAATTTGCAACACAGTGTGAAACATGGTCAACATTAAGAATATACCAAGCAAAGGCCATTTTTTAAACATTACTATTAGGGGTCCAATACCTTAAGCTGATTTTCTCCATATATATATCTCAACATACATTTGAATGAGATAATATCGTCAGAATATTTATACTATATGTACTGTCAAATTGAAATAAGTAAAAAATGATAAAAAAACAATCATTGCACATTGTAAATTCATAATTCTCCAAAACATTAGTGAATATAACATATGAGTTCGTAGCATTGTATTAGCTTTTTTTTTAAACTTTTATACCGACTATATGATAGAAAATGGACCCAGTAATGCTACAAAACCACGTACAATATAGCCGTTTCTGATCTTAAAACTATTGGCTTAGGCAGACTAGCCACATTCTATCAAAAGCTGACTTAGATTTATTGTAACTGAAAATACCTTCCCTTTTTAAAACAATTGTAGTCAATACTTATTTGATAGCAAAAATTTTGATTCTTCCAATACTATTGAATTTCAGCAATGAACATCGGTCATGATTCTGTTTTAGTTGGCTTTACAAGCAGTCTGGCTGGAGTTATAGTATTACTTGTAATCACCTTAATTACCAGGTTTATAAGAAGGTATGTAGCTTACATGTTTATGTATATTTACTAATATAATACGGTATGCGTATACTAATACTCTACAACCATCATATTCTTGTTATTTGATACTTTAATGAAGTGTATGTGTGGTATATATTGCAGCGAGTAAGACGGATAGATGCGTAGACAAATTCTTTTAGTATATCTATAAATTCACTTTATTGTTTTAGAGTAGTCGTCAGAGGCAAGCATTATGGCAACCTTCAAATTTCTACCAGAGACACATCAGCGCCAATATATGACGAGATACCAGACAATGATGGTGTGTGTATATATATATATATATATATATATATTCAGAATAAACATTACTATCCAGTCGGTCCACAGTTTTACTAAATGAACTGAGTTTGATTTAGTGTCGTTATTATTTCTGGTCCTTCAGGATCACAGAGTCTATTCAAACAATGCGCTTAAACCGGTGCTAGGTCGCATCATCAGCTGTTATATCCTATGGTTCTTTGGGATCAAGGAAGCCATGAAAAATATGTTGACCAGAATTCCGCGTAAGCCGATGCTAGTGGGCGCGAGCGGTGTTACACATTTCATTACCTCAATGAAATCGAATCGGCTATTATTTTTCTTGTTTACATTCTATGCTTCTAAATTATCTTGAGCTCTGAGCTTCCAAAATACGTCTTAAAACTGGAGAAATTTAATTAATGAACTGATGATGCAAACGTGTCAAAATTGTACGTTATATATATAGTTAAAAATGTACACTTATAATGCTTTTGATATTGACTTGTGTTGTAAATTATAGATACAACAGAGGAACGCCATGTAAGTGGTAGCCATTTATACATGGAAGTTGGAACCGCCCAGATATCTAAGATTATACATGAATCTGGACCCAGATCGCATAACAGATGTGATAACGAAATTGCTGGTAATTGTGCAACAACACTCTCAGTTGTAGAAACCATTTATAACACACCGCTTGTTTGTTCGAGCGCTCTTAACCTGCCTGCATTACACTTTGAAGTCAATAAAAGCAATAATGGTGAGTCCGGTGAAATTCATACATCCAGTTTCATTTCTTTAGATAATGTCGATCTTCACAGAAAAAGTTCAAACCTATCAAGAAAATATTATGAAATACCTGACATATTACCTGACCATGATCATAATATTGAAATTGAAAGGAACGGTAGCAATGAAGGCTATGAAACTCTCATATCCGGTCCAACTTCTACTGACCAGTATGCCGAAGCAAATGGTGCAAATCTATCCGGACAATGTAACAGAATGGCTGACTTTGCTACAAGTTCAACTAGAGATTCAAAAAGAACACCAAGCAAAGAATTGATGTCCACAAGAAATCAGCAAATAGATGTTAATGACATCAACCTGACTCTACAAAAGGCTAAAGGTAAACGCAATTCCAGTTCGTCTGGATACGATTTCGACATACCGTTGGAATCACATCAAACACAAGAGAAGGTAACTGAAGGAGACGGTGACAGCTTAAATTATATACATCCAGTGAACTAAAATTATAATAACATTCAAACAAAAATTACTTTCCTTTCGAAATGAGAAAGAAGTTTCAGAAGAATCAAGATTGATCCTTTAATAAGGGATCTTTAGCAAAATTTCCATGGAAACCAACTGATTTGTTGAAGTGTTGTATATTGATATATGTAATAGTTTCTTACACTTGAGTTGAATACATGTTACTGGCATGAGAAAATGCCTGATCAGGGTATTTGATGACGCAATGTCTATTTCGAGACATAGCGTATGTTTGTTGTACGGTTACCTGCGTTTTTCTCGTTGGTTGTGTCTGTATGAACGAGTCAAAGACTCCATAATAGGCACGTCTAAAATGCCCGCTTTGACTGAACTGTTTATAATTTTGTTGTTAAATTGAAACACGTCAGGCTTTTACCGATGTAATGCAGTGTTGAAAGACCGACACAGAGCTCTCGACTTCATTCCACCTCTTCAGTTTATCTTTACAACAAAATAAAGGATAAAATGTCCTGCAAAAATTGACAAATACTTAATTATGGCTTAAGTACAGAAATCGCTTCTGAAACAATGCCTTTTAGATCGCATTGTAAAAAGACAATTATTGTTGTTTTTTTCTGAAGTTTCAATTTGCTAAGTGAATCATTATTAGCACATATTGAAATTTTAAATAGGACAATACAGCCATTTGCGATTATATGAATATGTTTGTATAAAGTAGGTTTGAGTTACTCAGATCTTGTCGGTCGTAAATAAACGGTTTTATAAAGTAAGAAAATGACAAGGATAAATGTTCAATAGATAAGACACATTCTAAAACACTGCCCATAGCATGCGGACCAGCACACGCAGAAAAAAAACAAATGCACAGAAAAAGAGAAATCAACCAAATATGAACAAAACAAACAAGCAAAGCAACGCAGTGGGACATCACTTTGTAACAGTCAGTGTCAAAACCATCCATCTCTAGGGAGCTTTAAACCGGTTTAAGTTGCTTCTATCCTCACTCTTATCCCCACCATCTTCCAGAATCACAATCGCCAGATGCATCCCTTTCATATACGGTGGCAAGTGAAAGCAAGTTTAATAAAACACAATAATGCTCTTGTAATTTTATACAAAAAGCAAATCTTAGGAACGAAATCGCACTCAAAGTTTTTGCAGAGAAAAGATATAAAAGAACGTCCTCTACCTGTTTCGTCAAAATCCATTAAAGGGGGAAGCGTAGCGTCAAACTGGAAAAGGGCGGAAGGCTCTATATACGGTGTGTCTCAAAACAGGTGGGTCATCATGTTTTATATATACACATTTACCAAACTGGAAAATTGTCATGACTCAAAATCGCATTGTAAACAATATCCCCATACATCTTTAAAAGATTTGTACATGCAATCCGCCGTGCTACTACCAGCAGTTTATACATGGAGGTTGATACCAGTGAATATAGTTCTAATTCCAATGATGATAACAAAATTACCGGAAAATTGTAGAGTAATCGGAGTTGAAGCAGTTGTGTAAACGATTAATAACACCCCGCCGCTTGTATGCGCTTTAAACATGTTCAATAATTCTGATGTTGACACAACTCCTGCCGACAGGTACAACTCAGATTCATAGACAAAGTTCAAACCTTGCAAGATATAATTATGAAATTCCTGACAAATCATACAAAATATACTGTAATCCAAAACACTAAAAATGAGAAATGACACCATTGATGACTATGAAATTCCTATATACGGTGAACCCACTTTAGGTCATAATTTCAAAACTCTTAAAGCAAGTAATGCAAATCTATCAAAACTACAAAACGGCTGACAAAGTTACAAGTCCGACAAGCAATCCATATAGAACACAACACAAAACTTTGAGGTCCCCAGGAAATAAAAAGTATATGCCCGTGAAAATAAAATAAACCTCTTTCATTTTGATAAATTAAAGCAAAAGTTGATACATGAGAAAAAAGATGAAAACAACAAAAGACAACCATGATATAGAAAATAACCAAACGCCATAAAATCCCGAAGAACAGAGATGAAATTAAAATCCAGATGTTAAACACTGAATACGGTAATTCAAAGAGATAGAGAAAGCGTAATTATTTACATCCAGTGAGTTAAATAATAATGTGAAGAAAAAGTCTTACAAAGAAAATAATATATAAGTTTACTAGTAATGGGAGAATTATAACGGAATATAATTAATCTACTTCTTGATAAAGTATTTTGATCTCCACATAGAGATGGTACATAAAAAATCAAATCTGACTTGTTTTGTTTTTGCTTAGTGCTTACTAAATGTGTATATATTTTTCATTATCTCTTTATAATAGCAGAAGTACTGGATATTTAAAATGACTATCTTAATATATCTGATGCAAAATGGATATCACTTGCATTTAAAGTTGTTTCGGATTTCATCAATTACAGTCGATATTAAAAATCTCCACTGGTAAATAAATTCAGTAAAATACTGTTTAACGTCAGTGTTCTTTTCAACACTTTGAAAGAGGCTATAGAGATATTCCTTTTGTCTTTTAGTACATTCAACTTGCCAAGAATTTCGAACACATAAAAAGCCTGTGCGAAAGAGACTTATATTCTCGTTAAAATGAGCTTGCCAAATCCATAACAAAACTCAGCATGAAAGAAGGTATTAAGTAATAGTTATTGTTCAAAGAATAGGTGTGTTTGGTGTTTTAAATAATGATCTATCTGAAATTCCACTTTATTTCCCAATTTCAATCCGAATCATATTACAAATAGTTTGACCACACATGCCACCTATATCAATTAATTTGACTTACCTATACCATACTGTCAAACTTAACAGACTATCAAATGCTGACAGATGTTTTGTTTGTTTATTTTTCTGTGTGGCCCTCCACAAATATATTATATTTTACTATTTTATTTAAAAAAAAAATGATATCAAGGTATTTCATCATGCCTGATATAAATTATACTTCGATAAAGTAGATCGTTGGAAACCAATTTATAGATGTAGATTTTGTTTAGTGAGTATAATCATTGTTGTAGTGAATATTTTCTTTACTTAAATACACATAAATATAACTGTTTATATAAAGAGCCTCGATTATAAAATGTTATATGTTTTACCTCATGTTTTCATGTATGCCATGAATTGAGAGAATAAAAGAGTTTGAGTTTGAGTATAGACCTGTGAGCGCTTTGTAAAAGGAACGTGCGAAACTAAACGAAGAAGTTTATTACAATATGTTTGTATAGCAAACTGATTTATATAATTAGTTTATTTAACTAGCACTGAAAGACAACTTATTTCATTATCCTACTGCTTGATTGCCTATTTTGCAAGTTAATACAGTTACAATGCGCCATCAAAAATTGTTAAAATGTTTGTTGAGAAAATCAGCAAAGATTTTGTCCGAGCTTAAAAGCTTCTGAATAGAACATAAAGTGTCTCGAATAAAAAGCATTGAGTTAATTTCAGATATCATAGATATATGGCATATATGGCATCATTCTCGAAAAATGAAACAATAATAAAATCCAGTTGAAATCAAATACTTACACCAAAACAAATCCAAGTGTGACACCGGTACAAAGTCATACGATAAACGAGTATATGAAAACAAATTCACAGTGAGAAAATTATATTCTTTCTTGATAACTGGCGATTATAAATTTTTCAGTTGCAATATAGGTAACTGAATTACAATCATAATATTTCAGAAGACCTTAAACAACATCTTAAAAGATTTGCTATAGCTGTAAACATAAAGTTTCCTGTTTAGCTTGGGTAGCCGAACCCACGGCAGGTATCATATTTACCTCCCCAGTATCGAATCTAGACCAATTAAGCTTGAATTCACAGACACTTGGAGGTCAAGCACCTCACCCCGCCTCCCCCGTCCGCCCCTGCAAAATATCAGCCAATGTCTTTCAGTCTTTTTTAAAACACACTGAGAAGTCTCAAACATTGAATATGTTTAGTTACAAAATCAACATGTTTTAAAAATTACCATTTACTATCAAAGCAATAAAAAAACGTTTTGAACTTGTTTTAAAAGACTAAAAATATTGGCTGATATTTTGCAGGGGCGGAGAGGGGATATGGCTTGATCTCTAATCGTCTGTGCTGAAAACAGGGCAAACTTAAGTCAGTCTCCCAGCACTGAACACTAGTCGGGATATCAAACACAACTGAAAATTGAGCCCGGATCGCTGGCGTATCTTGTAATGTAAACAGATAAATACTAATCAGAAATATTCTTTTATGTAATGAAAAATATATAGTTTGTTTTTACCTGAAAATAGACATATATTGATGTGATTAACACTTAGCTGAAATACTATCACACTTACATTTTTTTTAAAGTCTTTCATAAGTAGTATATTAGAAAACATGTATGTGTATATGCAACCTAATTAAGTAAATATGATCAGAATTTATCCGAAGGAGGGAGCATATAGTCTATATATCTACGTCTGGTAAATAAGTTAAATTACTAGTTCCTAGTGATTTACTTGCGTCTAAATATGCTTATACAATAACAAACGACTGTAGAGCACTTCAGCTTAGGTTACCTTAACTCCTGTCTCCCTCATAAACAGTTTTGCTCACAGGTACTGTAATTACCCTAAATATCTTCTTGCTGTTCAACGTACCTGCTAGTCTGTCATTTTCTACTTTTGGCACATCCTCCAATAGGTATTATATAGACAGTGCGAAAACACCAAGAGTCGGTTATGTACTACCCGTTGCTTAGAGTCAAGATTTTGCAATATATACTCTGACATGATATGAAAACGCAACAAACATATGTCTGAATATATTTTTTTACTACAAAAAGCATCACCTTGAAATGTTCAACACATACATATCTCGATACTATACCCATTGTGTTCAAATTTAATCAGCACAACAGGCCGTAAAATTAACACAATGAGTATAGAGTATCTAGATGTATGACATTGTGTTTAAGGTGATGCTTTTTGTAGTAAAAATACATTCAGGCATGTTTGTTGCGTTTTCATATCTCGTCAGTATATGTTAAACGAACATGCATTTTTAAACTGTCAATTATCTTGAGAGATCATAGTTCACTTCTTGTTCCTCATCTTAATTCTTATTTGATTTAGGAAATAATGTATAGAAAAACCGTGTTTTAACGTAAGTTAATGCACGAAAATAGGCTATACGTTTGCGGAATAATTTCAGGAGGGCGTATAACCGATTTGAGGGTGTTAATTTAAGTAAAACACGATTTTGCAATACAATATTTCGATTCTAATATGCTCTTGATATAAAACAGTAGATACAATATTGTAGCGCTCTTTCTTGGCCGCAGCAAAAATATTGACGCCATCGCACGTTAACGTGACGTCATTTTAGCGTAAGCGTGGTTTAAAAGAAACAAGCGTATTAGAATTCATTTTATGAAATATACATCAATACGAAAAATTAAAATAAAAGACTACTAATTCAGAGATCAACGACAGGAAAATTAACAAAGACTCAACTTTGTTGTAGATTATAAATGTATATGTACATAGTAATATACATAAGATTTTAACCCATCAATACAAATGAAATTCAAAAGCATTCATGTTATGGATTTACTCCTTACAGATACAAAGGGTGTTTGTTTGTTTCAGTGTAAGATCGAAATAACTGTATCAAACCCTAACCCTATAACTGAATGAGTAACAGATTCTGTGCTATGTTTTAACTTTAACATAGCAAAATAAAAAGATGAATCTCATTCTAATGTTTCAATAAGTCACAGATGAATATGCATAATAACATACCTTTTTCTTGTGAGATGTCATTTTAAACCTCTGGAAATAGTAATAATTCTCATGACCTCCTTCGTTAATCGTTAACAAAATCCTTGTACTGAATTTCTGCATTATATCCAAATGCCGATAAAGGTAACGGAAGGAGAGTTTTCCGTCGTAAGAGTGCCAAATCCGGAAATCCATTCTTTTACCGAAGCTTTCGTAGGATCGCTTGAATGAAAATGTCTATCCTGACAAAATTGTACCAATGTCGATGACAGCTACCAGTAAGTTTGCAGATGATCTCGATTTACTTACAGTCTGAAAATGGTGAATGTGCATAAAAAAGATCTACCAAATTGACAATATTAGTATATTAGTATAAAAATTTTAGGTAATAGGTCAGTTTATTTAACATTTAACGGAGCAGTATCTATTTTCGCGTCTTAAGTAACTAAATGATAAGTGTTTCAGTGTTGAAAATTGTGTACACACTTGGATAGCATTATAATTTCAAAAGTATATATTAAAGACCTACCATTAATGCTCCATGGAAGAACACTGAAAATAAAGTATAGCAAAATGTTTAAAATAAGACCTCTTGATATTTCACGAAATATTTTGATGAAAATTCGAAATACATATAGTTGCTGATCATTCTTATGTACGTGAAGTTTTGGTCTCTATGTTCGCAAGACACGCGAATTTAACAAACAATGAACCAGTCCATTTTTTTATGAAATAAAAATGTGATGTGATCTCCAATTTCGCCAATGTTATATCAAGGTTTGCTCGTCATCATCATGTGTGCAGACAAAACACAAAACAGGAAATCACCACGGCGAGGTACTAAATTGCAAAAAAAAAAATGATATTTTGCGCATCAAAAGTGAGATCTCGCACTTCGCGTATCGCTAAGTAAGCAAGGTTAAAATAATTCCTACGTCATATTTTATAATTTTTCATGAAAAATTTCTCTTTGTGGCAGGCTTGGACTTTTCTCGGCGATCTAATCAAAATAGCCAAATTGACTTTCAGCACTCCGTCTGCATCATACGGTATATTTGTCCATCTTTGTGTCAGCTTGCTTGTGAACTTCGTCCCTATATGTGAATCATATATGTTTTCTATGATAAGTTTAAAGATCCTACTCTTATTTCTATTTTGAATATTGTTTCAAGCATTTTGTTTTGTGAATAACATGTATCTGATTTACAACATGAATTAAGGAAATGAATTTTATTGATTTATGGAATGTCATGTTTACAACAGTTACATCCAAATTATTTCTGATTAAATGCTAAAGAATATGAGCAGCAGTACATATGAGCCTTGGTGCAGTATTTCATATGCATATTGTCTACTTTCATGGAAACCTATCAAAACAAATTTTATACGAAGCTACAAATTAAATCGCTCTGTTTGATAAAACTTTGTACAATATTCCATACGCATATTGTCTACTTTCATGTATAAATGACGTCATACTGGTCGATGCAGGGAAGTTTTATGATCATCGGACCATAACGTCGTGCTCATCTATTGTTAGCGCTAGATAGCAGACGATGTATGTTAAGGCCAGGGACAGACATTTGACTGTAGTAAAGTCCATCGAATATATGTATGTATGTATGTCTGTCTGTATGTATGTATGTATGTAAATTTTAAATGTATGCCTAACTTCATCGTCTATTAATACCAACGGATGTGAGATATATACATGTATTTTATTTCGAGCTTAACGTTCTTGTACGACATCCATACTTATTCTGTGAAATGTGTATGATAAAACAATATAAACAATAATATCATTTAAGAATATTTAGTTGTTTTTTCTTTTCAGTCCGATTAGCTAGTCATTATGATTAAGTTATATGGAAATGACTAATAATTGTATTTTAGATAACAGAAGTGACCAATAAAAATGTGTCATTAATCGTTAGATTAAGTAAAGATGGCTATACTGTTTTGTTTGTTGTTTTCAGTTCACATTGCTCTTACTGCAGGTAAAGTCATTTTATGTGTTCTATACACTTATGTTGGTACAACTTATGCTTTTTGAAACATAAAATCTTTTTTTTAAATTAATCTTTAACATAGGTGTACATACAGTTAATTTCTATAGGTTCTTCAAGTTTATGAACTTATATTTTTAGTCTGCATTTTCAATTATTTGTATGAAAAATGAATGCGATAAGCAAAATATAGTTTGTTTCTGCCACTTAACCGAGATGTCACGATTTCAAAGTTTGAACACCAGTGCGTTTGAGCATCGAGTTTGAACATCAGCTGCGGAGAATGGCAACAAACTAGAAGATGTCATCAAAAAAGCTAAGAACTTAATAAAGAAGAATAAATACGACGCCATTTAAACAAGAATACAACTTATTTAAACTCTTCTAAATGTAATAATTTTATGGCTTATTGTTACACTACTTCACACATTTTTGTTTGGTTTGCTTATTTCAAAATAGCTCGAATTGCTTAAATGGCGATACCGGCAATAAGTCTTGGTAATTGAGAATAGAATGTAAAAAGGCGAATGATGAGACAGAATTATAAAACCAATGCAATCGATAAGAAGATATTTTGGAAGCATTTAAGCTGACTAAGTTTTATTCACTTTGTTGATAAAAAGTAATAAAGTTACTGCCATCAAACGACACACACGACTGTCGTTATGCAACACATTCACAGTTTGTACATCACAGTTATAACGTCACCGCTTCAAACGTCATAGCGGCATGACAAAAAAGGAAGGAAGAGTACAATATTTCGTGGTCATTTTCAAGGATTTAGATAATATACCTTGATAACGTAGTAGACTCGAAATGATATATCTAAAGCAGTGATTTGAATAAAATCATTATTCGTCGCCCAGATGCGTATTATTACTTTATTCGGGCTGCGCCCTCGTGATATAATACTTTGCGTGTGAACTATGTGAACTAGATCTATAAACAATGATTTTATTCAATGACAATAATCTCACGTCTTAAATATAATGTTTTAATGCTTTTGATTTTGTTATGTTCTTTACTAGAACGGTTGTTTTAATTAATCTCTATCCTGAGAAGTGGGAATACTTACTGAAAACGTAGCTTAAAAAAGGAGGAAAATGTATCAGATATAATAAACTTTTTCAGTCTTTGTTTTAAAAAAATAATATCACTTTAAATTTGTTTTCACGCATTTTGCTTGCTTTAGGAGATTGCCCAAGGCAATGCCGTATCTCTACACGCAGTGGATCTACTTGTTGTACGTGTGGATCTGAATGGCTGACAACTGAATGTAAACAAAAATGTCTCGATGAGGAAAAACTGTATTGCTATTACTGCATTCGTCTTCGTTATCCAAACAACTGGTATGATAACTGTTCTGGATGCCATGAATATGTAAATCAAACAACTGGTGAATGTAAATCTTGTCCTGATGGATGTGTTTCTTGTTTCGACAATACGTTTTGTTACGAATGCATAAACGGCTATTATGGCATTAATTGTAATAAAAAATGTGGTAATTGTGTACCTGGCATTCTAGGCGAAGTGAAATGTAATAGAGTGATCGGCACATGTACTAATGGGTGTTTAGATGGCTATTACAGTCCCCGTTGTGATCGTGTATGCGAAAATTGTAAACCGGATAATCAAGGCGTGGTGAAATGTGACTCTGACTCCGATATATGTACTAATGGATGTGTAGATGGCTATTACAGTCCCCGTTGTGATCGTGTATGTGAAAATTGTAAACCTGATAATCAAGGCGTAGTGAAATGTGACTCTGACTCCTGGACATGTACTAATGGATGTGTAGACGGCTATTACAGTCCCCGGTGTGATCGTGTATGCCGACATTGTAAACCAGATATTCAAAGCATTGTGAAATGTGCCTCTGACTCCGGGACATGTATTAATGGATGTATAGATGGCTATTACACTTACAGTCTCCCATGTGATAGTGTATGCGGACATTGTTTACCGGACAATTTCAATATAGTAAAATGTCAACAGTACACTGGAGACTGCGAGAAAGGTTGCGCTGATAGCTACTTCGGTCGACGCTGTAATCAGAAATGTGAAAAGTGCCTACCTGACAATAAGGGGGCAGTAACGTGTGACATTTTAACAGGAAATTGTCCGAACGTTTGCATCGCAGGTTACTTTGGTAAAACCTGTAATAAAACATGTAACAGCAACTGTTTTGATTCAAACATAAATACAGATGTGTGCGACATAATGTCGGGAAAATGCCTTTATGGCTGTGTGTCAGGTTGGTTTGGTGACACGTGCAATGAAACTTGCAGCGACACGTGTTCTAAAAAATCCTGCAGTCGAAAATCGGGCTTCTGTGACAATGGATGTGTTCAAGGTTGGTATGGTGATACATGCAATAAAACTTGCAGCGACATCTGTTCTCTAAGCTCCTGCAATCAACATTCGGGCTTCTGTGTAAAAGGATGCGTTTCTGGTTGGTATGGTGATACATGCAATGAAACGTGCACCGATACATGTTTATTTAGCTCCTGCAATCAAAAGTCGGGCTTTTGTGAAAAAGGATGTGTTTCTGGTTGGTATGGTGATACATGCAAGGAATCATGCAGTAGCACCTGTTATGCCAAATCATGTGATCAATATTCAGGCCGCTGTTACAACGGATGTGCGTCCGCATACTATGGAGACACGTGCGAATTCAACTGCGTTGACACTTGTAAAGAACGAGTTTGCGACAGGGAAACATCAAAGTGTTTACAGGGATGTGTAACAGGATATCAAGGAGCATTCTGTAATATAAGTATGTAATAATAAATTTGTATTCTTTAGTTACAGTTGAAATCGGTTTCTACTCATTTCTGTATAATTAAATATCAAATGAGCTTTTCTGGTCCACCTCAGGAAGCATTTCTACACTCATTATTGCTTTAGAGATTTTAGTTCATAGGGTTGTTCTAATCTTGTCTTTCTGATGTCAAATTTCACTGACAATAAAACACGTAAAATGATAAAATATTTCTGTGTAAAATTTCTATTTACTTGTTTAGTTAAACAATTTGTGCAGCCAAAAACATGCAGAGTCTTTGTAGAGGTTTTGTTCAGTGCATGTACTACTAATATTCATATCAAAATGTATATATATATAGTGCATAGAAATGCTTTATTTTTGTGAGGGTAAATCTTAAAAATCATTGATTGAACTAAATCATTATAGACACTTTTTGTTTAACATATTTGATCTGTGGTGAATCAACTGCATATTATGTTTACTCTCCGCTGAGGGCATTTTGTAATATGAAAGTTTATAGAGCTATGTCGAGCTAATAAGTCGAAATACAAGTTACGTAAATCGGAACTCCGAGTTGATGAGTCGGAATTTTTACTTTGTATCTTGTCTCCTTATCCTAATAATGTGACTGTTTGGCCAGTCTTTTAAAGGCCAAAAATATTATTCCCCAGGTGCCCCACCAAGCTTTGTTTCAGGCATAGACAGGCATCAAGGTAAAACCATCGAAATGTGAAGTGGATACATCTAACTGCATGTAATAGAAAGAGCAGGGGTTCACGAGAATAAACTCATTATTTGAGTTGCCCCTACGCTTTCTGTTTTGTATCATGGTCCGACAATATGAACAACGCATTCGGCTACTAACTTTGATTGACAAGCTAAATTTCCATTTTAAGCGTTGGTACTATCACGTGACAAGAGTACTCTAACTGAAATAGAGAACTGTTTCAGAAATTTCAACATTTCCCTACAGTATTCTATATGTAGGCGGGACCTAAGACATGTTCTCTTACTTAGTTAGAGTACGGTTTATAGCCACGCCTATTACTCAGTTGAAGAATATTACAGATAGAAGTTAACAGTTATAATGACACTGCAGGTAAACCATGATACAAATCCATATATGGTATTTAACAAGTAGGGACTTGAATATATGCTAGAATTCTTACCTAGCATCTTGAGCAAATCCAGGTTTCAAACTGTACCTACATATGAATACTGTCGAGATATGGTGTAAATAATGAAATATTCCGATTTACAACACTATCCGATCACCTTTAATGACCTCTTCTTAAAATCTAAAGTACCCGATAGTGGTCTCAAAGGGTAGCCAAGACCCATCAAAGGGTAGCCAAGACCCATAACTATACGTTCATTTCTATATTTCCTTGACATATTGGCTCAACTTAGGTATATTTGTCTTTATTGCGAAAACGTAATGCGTCTAAATCCCTTTTCAGTTTCTGCACAATGGTGACAGTGCAAGGAAAATGAGCTCACACATGCTTGTAAACAAAACTGTCATGTAAAATATTTTAAGGACTGAGAAATCAAATGTCTATACTTTATTTAATGTGAAAACTTCTGGTCAAGTATGTATTAAATGATGACGCTTAAAAGTAGTAATGACCCTTGTCATTTAAAAAAAAATATTTTCGAGGGCTAAGGAATATCATGTTGTAAATGAAAAATGCAATATGCCTTAAAGGTTATAATCAATTAATAGTTAGCACGCATTCTGATCCTGCCATTACTGTTAAATTTCAGCAATGGAAACTGGTATCGATTCTGTTGTAGTTGGCATTACAAGCAGTCTGGCTGGGGTTATAATATTACTTGTATTCGCCTTAATTATCTGGTTTATAAGAAGGTATGTAGCTGACATCTTTCAATAGACTTGCTAAATAACTTATACGGTATGCATATTTTAATACTCCATAACAACAGTACTCTTGTTTTGAGGCTTTTACGAAGTCATATATGAACGTATTGCAGCAAAAGTGACACTATATTATATTAATTTATTCAATTAATCAGTTAGTTTTATTATTTTAGAGTAGTCCTTAAAGGCAAGCGTTATGACAACCTTCAAATGTCTACCAGGATCACACCTGCGTCAGTATATGACGAGATAACAGATACAAATGGTGGGTATATATTTATTCAGTATAAAAAGTACTTTTCAGTCAGTTCACAGTTTTACATTTTTTCTGGTCCTTCAAGATCATGGGTTCAATTCAATGATATTTTATTCCAGTCATTCTCGAAGGGTTAATATAACGATAGGATTTTTGATAAAAAACAACAAAAATGACCGAAGGCTTCGAATACCATGGAGGCTTTATTACCTTGTTGGTGTGCGAGCAAATGCAAATAGATTGGCAAGCTGAGAACCAATTTGCAATAAATAAACCAAATAGACTCTTTCTAAACGAAAGTTGTTTCCTTTATGCGTAACTTGGCGATGATATACCACTATTTGTACTCTGCAGTTCTTCAGTCTTGTTCTACATTAGCAAACAAAAAGCTAACCTTGTAACAGTGTTTGCGTAAGAACTTACCGAAGGGAGTGATCATTTTTTTTTATAGTTTGCTGGTCCTTTGGGACCATTAAGTCCATGCAAAATATTTTTTTTTTAGTTTAACGTCGAACCGACACAATTATAGGTCATATGGAGACTTTCCAGCTTTGATGGTGGAGGAAGACCCCAGGTGGCCCTCCGTGCATTATTTCATCACGAGCGGGCACCTCGGTAGAACCACCGACCTTTCGTAATCCAGCTTTCTCACATGAAGAATTCAACGCCCCGAGTTAGGCTCGAACCCACATCGATGAGGGGCAAGTGATTTGAAGTCAGCGACCTTTACCACTCGGCCACGGAGACCCATTGCGAAATATGTAGAACAGAAGTCGATGCTAGCTGGCGTAAAGGGTTTTGCTGATTCTATACCTTACATGATCAGGCCCCAATAAAATCGAGACCGCTAATATATTTCTTGACAGCATTACATGCTTCAGACAATTTAATGATCATAATATAAATTATACTGAATACTTCATAACATAGCAATGACAGATTCAAGGAGACCGACCGGGTCTGCTATTATTATGTTTGATTGAGTTTGAGCTTCTAAAATATCGTCTTATAGATTTATAATGAAGTCTTAAAACTGGAGATTTTTAAATACTGTATTGTTGATGCAAAATTTAATATAAGAGCCATGGTTAAATTGTAAGCAATGTATGTGGTTAAATATATGCCCTTATACTTCATTTATTACTGGCTTGTTTTGTAAACTGCAGATAAAACAGAGGAACACTGTTTTTGACAGCCATTCATATATGGGAATTGATGCCGCCCATCAAAGGCGAATACACGAATCAGGATCCAACACGCATAACGATTTTGCTGGTAATTATGTATCAACGCTTGCAACTGTGGAACACATTAAAGACACTCCGCTTGTTTGTGCGAACGGTCTCAACATGTCTGAATTGCACCCGGAAGACAATAAAGACTATACAAGCGATTGCGATGAAACTCAAATATCCAGTTTCATTTCTTCTGATGATGCTGAGGTTCATAGAAAAGGTTCAAACCGATCAAGAAAATATTATGAAATACCTTACGTAATACCTGGTATAAATCATGATATTGAAATTGAAAGCAACACTACCAATGATGGCTATAAAATTCCTATATCCTCTACCAATACTAGTGATCGTAAAGCCAAAGCTCTTAAAGCAGACGATGCAAATCTATCCAGACAATGTAATAGAATGACTGACTTAGCTACAACCCTAACAAGAGATTCAAAGAGAACACAGAACAAACAATTGATGTCCACAGGAAATAAGGAAATAGATACCAATGGCATCAAACAAACACCACAAAAGGCTGAAGACGATAAATGCTACACAAATCCTTTAAGATTTAATATGGAAATGCAGTTTGAAACACATCAAACGGAGAAGGATGCAATTGAAGGAGACAGTGACAGCGCTAGCTTAAATTATATACATCCTGTGAATTGAAATGAAAATAACATTCAAAAAATAAATCACATTTTCTTCCAAAATGAGAAAAGGAGAAAGAAGTTTCAGTAGTATCAAGACCCATCCTTGACACAGGATTAATAAGGAACATTTCAAAGGAAACCAATTAATTCGTTGAAGTGTTATAATTATATCAATATATGTATAATTTTTTATCATTATAATTTTTGAATACGTATTACCTGGAATAAAAAAATGTCTGACTTGGAAGACGTAATTTGTATTCTGAGACAAAGCGCATTTTTGATCGTTCATTTTTTTTGCAGTTACGCTTTTCTATTTGATTGATGCAGAAGACTATGATGGGCACTTCTAAAAATCCCCCTTTGGTTGAGAGTTTTTTTATATTTGTCTTCTTGCCTGTTTTATTGGGCCCTGAATGTTTTTTTTTTCTTGTTGCTCTGCTTCTGCACAGTATTATTTTGCATATGTATTTACACGTGCATTTTTGTTTGTATTGTGTCTTTTTTGACCATTGTGAAAACATTATGGCATCATGTTCATTATTCTCTGAAGAATGAAGTTTAGCATAATTCTGATTATCATGATTGTTTTAATGAGTATGATAGAATGATTCTAAAACTTGCATTTTTGAGTTTTTTGTGCGATTTAAAGTGTTCATCGTTCAAATATGCTTTGACATATCGATACAGCGTTCAGTTCTTGCGCATCTGTCTGTGTCCCGTGATAAATTAGATGATAACAACGGGAAGGCTTTGATTATTTGTTAAACGAGCTAACACGCCAGCATTACTATGACCAAGTGTGAAATCTAATAAATGAGGAAATTACACCTAATAACAATCAACTTTTTTAAAGTTCGCAAGACTGACTAAATTACATAATTCCCCGATTTATGGACATGTTATATGCAACTCGCAAATTTAGGTTTTGTTTGATTTGCACTAATATCAAACATAAAGAACAATAACATATAAAGAAATAAGAAAATTAATATGCTCTTGCTAATATACAGAGTATTTATTTTGGTCGATATGTGGTTCTATTGATTATAGAATACTTTGTCGTCTAGACACCGCCGACTATAGAACCAATTTTATTTTTAATACTAACGCTGCGTTTCACGATACTGTTGGATGATGTTTAAATATAGTCCGCAATTATTGAAAAGTACTATTTTTAAACAATACAATGATACGAAAGTGAATATCAATATTTTTTTTCAAGATTAAATAGAATTTTGAACAAAACCAACGTCAAAAGCCAGTTTGCTTCATCAGATAGAACAGTGACCGCAGAGGTTTTCAGCGTAGGATTTCATTGAAGTGAAATACTTTGTCTCTCAATAATTCATGAATCTAGAGTGCCGTACTATAATTATTGTTGTCCTAAAACCCAATCTATTCAACACCGAGGACTGCATTTTTTCCTAAAATTAATTTAACAGGTTCACCCGAATCGACATTTGATAACAATAACATTTTTTTTGGATTGCTTAGTAGTTGTCTCCCATTAGATCTGAATAATGTTCATTTAATAAATAAACAATACATAAGTATAACAAAAACAAATTTTAACTTTTTAAGTGTCTTTGGACTTTAATTGTCATTATATTGTTTATACGTGACTTTTAGACGTTACACTAACCGGTCGCAACATTGAGCGTCACGTCAATATTTAAAAAAGACCAAACTATTTTGTAAGATAAAATCATATGTAAACATGGTATATAGCTATTTTTATATAGCAGTAAATATTAATAGATACATGCTCTGCTTTCCGGTATTGACGGTCACAAAATATATTCAAGAAATTACATTAAAAACGATTAAAATACTTTGTCTGAATATATGTTTTTCAAGTAAAGAGGCTTTATTGTAGGGATAATACACGTTTTTTTTGTGTATTAACGTCTGCAGAAGCCCGCAAGATTGTTTGTGACCGAGACCGAAACAAACGTGTATTGTCGCTATTCTTGCATAAAAAACATTACACGACGACTTTATATATTGATTTCATATGTGATGACTTGACGATTCCGGTACATTTTTTTATTTACCATTCCTGTTGTTCTTGGAAACGGTAAACATGTTTTAAATATCCATATCCAGGGCCCAGAAATAAACAACACTATCAAAAGCACATCCTGAAGGTTTTTAAGTGCCTTTTTTATCTCTCGTTATCACAAAAATACAATTACCAATAATTGTTCATATCATTTCACAATTTGTGGACTCGAACACAATTTCAAGAATAATAACTTTACATTAGAGTTATATTGAGTACGGACACAGTTGGAGCACAGATGAGTACGAACGTAGTGTCAAGCTTACAAGCTTTTTATATAAATTCTTCGAGAAGTCAGATAAAAACATACCGACTGATACTTACAAATATAATAAATATGATTCCTAAAAACAAAGAATCGCACAGGTAAACACACGATTCTTTAACATTCACGGTTGTCTGCAAAATCTGAATTGACGCCGAGTTCTGAAAGGGGAGTAAACAAGGGAAGAAACGAGTACAAACATTGTTGGGGGCAGCGCATTTTGCGTTAGTTACTGATACAGTAAAACATTCTATGGTTTAGATTGCATCTTTAATGCTTCAAGAAGAGGTTTTTATGAATGAAACAAGACGCAGATACCAGATGTCAATCTGCGCAGATATACGTATACGTCCCTGGGAAAGCATTTCAAAAATAAAAATGGGTATTAACAGCACGTGAATTGCCTTGTTTGCACACGATTTTTCTCCCGTTAATACATGGGCGGATCCAGTGAAAAAAGTAGTTTTTATGCAAGAATAATTACAGATACTGCAATGAATTTGTCAACATAGTAACATGTTGCAGCTCTTAAATACTACATTCAAATATTTTACTTTGAACAATTTCTAAAGCTACTAGTATTATTCTACTATTAAGGTTGCGAATTACGATTTGTGATATTTCATACGCTAAACTTATAAAAGGTCTGTATCTTTCTGTACTATGATCAAAATATAAATAAAATGAGTCTAAAATGAATCTAAAAACAGATCACATATAGAATGACTACAAAAAGATATAGGTAATTGAGGGAATAAAATATCTTACCTATTAAGAATGGGACAAGTTTACAAGCTAGGAGTAGCCCCTTACACCGTAGTAAAAGTTTTATTTAACTAAATACACTAGCCGGTGCTTAAGGGAACTTTGCTTTACCATAACTTTAAATTTTATGACCTTTTTGTTTATAACCTCCATCACTGTACATAAATGGGGTGAAACTAAATTCAAATCAGTAATACGTTTTTAACTGTGTGTAGACATAAGTACTATTCTCAGTTTTGTTGTATGACTGAAGATGTTTAAGACCTTTTCAGAATGTATATGTTAATATATACATACTAAATTTTATATAAATGATACAAACTTTGGAATATCTTAACTAATATAATTTCAAAAAGCGAAATACGTCACTTTAATTCAACGTAATATTTAATGACAACAGAACTTATATTACTTGCTTGCATAAAATCCTATACAGGCGTTTTCTCAAGGAGATACTTAAAAAGAAAAATCATGTACTTTGAATTTCATGCAATTGATTGTAACATATACATTCATTGTTGTATATGGACACAGTGTTGGTAGTTTCGTCTGATCATGTCTATTTGATGTTTCTGTACAATAGAGCTCCAGGGGTGTGGCCCTAGTTCTACAGGATGTGAAGTGCATTAGAATTTAAAGATTTTGTCAATGGTTGTAGGTGCAGATTGTAACATCCAGTTCAAGGATAATCGTTTAGGCGGTAACGAAGCTCTACCGAAGATTTGTCAGATACCCGAGTTTTAACATTACTCTTTCTTTGTTTTATCACAGCCTTAACTGACAACCAGATCTCAAACAGTTATCGAGGTAACGCGGTATTGAAATACTCGCAATTATTGATAATAAGAGCTATAGAGGTCATTTTGCCACATCAATTAATCTTTACCACGAAAGTATATTAAAGTAAAAAGCAGACATTTTACTTGTTCTTTACATTAATTCTAAATAGCCTTTGTCATTTTTATGAATAATTGTCCTGTAAACGTGACAAATTCTTATTTTAGCCTTTTGAACCCTGTTTAAAGGTTTGGAAATCATTTTTGAAACAATGCCTTTTCTTCAGTACGCATAATTGAGTAGATAATTATTGTTTGTTTTCCTGAACTTTTAACTTCCTTAGTTAATCATCGGTAGTATACACTGAAATTAAGAAATAACCCACTAAAGAATACTTTCAAAATGAAATGTACATGTCAGTACACAGTCACTTGCGATTGTATGAATATGTTTGGAACAAAACCAGCTTTGAGTCACTCATTAAATGTTTTATGATAGTACAGCAAACTTTGAAAACATATAAGCAAACTAATACCAACTCAGAATTTGATAGACAGGACTCAACTATTTTGTATACATTCATAACAAAATGTCTTTTCCGAAACTCTCCAATATATCTCACACTCTTTGATATGTCACTATTTCCGATAAAGTAATGGTACTCGTACTAAATTTTAATTTTAAAAGATCACATGACTGCAGTAAGTCTACAATTCTCTTTTATAGCAGTGTGGTAAAGATAGAGGAACGTTACTTCCAATTGTGGAAAGAAGAATACAAAAGCTTTGTCCAATGTATTAAAAATGATTCCCTTTTTATTTCCGTGCGATACTAAAGAATGCAACTGTGCCCTATTGTAAAGTACCATTTTGTTCCGACCTTTAGCTTTGTTTGTCATCGCAAATTTCGCAGAAGATCCCAAACTTTCCTATCATGTAAGTTTTTTGTCATTGTTTTTACATCATTTAATAATTGTTGCACGTAGCACGTAGCACATATAAAACAATGTATATATCTATACCTGTCTAAGATATTTACATTATTTAATGTTGCAATGATATATATATTTCAAAGATATAATATAAGTTTTAAAATTAAGCTTAAACAAGACAGGGTAGAGTGACGATAGAACTTTGTGACATGTAGGATAAATGATATACTGACCATCAGTATTAAACATTATTTGTTTATCAATATAACATGTTCTCAATACATCTTCCAGTTCAAATTGGATCATTTTCTGTGCACACGTTCCGGCTATACTTTGTAATTTACATCGAAGTACATGCTCTTGCAGTTTTACGTTTGATGTTTTTTTTTTCAGGTTGTCATTAGCTTCTTAGCCTATATTATGGATGCATATATTTGCTTTTTTGCGTTTGAGACTGGCATGCACTTCGAACTCATGGAAACTTTGAATTGTAGCCTTTGAAAATTGCATTTGCAATATGTATTGTTATACGTCCCTGAAACCGGACGTAATATGGGAACACCAGCGGCGGCGGGTGGCGTCCACTAAAGTTGTCCTTTCTCTAACTTGACAGTCACCAAAGAAGTGATCACATTGATTATTGGCATAATATCTCGGCCAAGATCGATAACCAGTTGGATTGTCCAAGTGGCTCTGGAGTTATGACCCTTCAATTATTCAAAATCGTGAAAACTGAGTGTGCGTCTACCTTGAGTATTTCTTACCTGATGTTCACTAAACTTAGTCACAATATTTATGGGCATAATATCTTGGCCAAGTTTAATAACAAGTGGCATTAAAGTTATGACCATTAAATTACAAAATATTATGGAAACTGATCCGTTTTCTAAATTAAGCAGTTCTTATTCAATGTTCACCAAACTTGGTCGCATAGGCAAACATGTCGTTTTTGAGTTATAGACCTGGAATTAGTTGAAATTGAGAAAATTGAAAACTTGTCTGCTCAGCAAGTAGAGTATGTTAAAAATGAAAAGTATTTTACTGTAACGGGCGTATTTTGTGACAGTTTGCCACTCTTGTTTGTACATAGTTAAGATATAATACTTTAATAGTAGGCTAGCTAGACGGAAGTACAATTATTCGGTTTTTACCCAACTAGTGGCATTTCTCACCAGTTATTTTCAGGGTTAATTATTTGAAAAAAGACGTGTATGTAGATGTACGAATAGCACAGTCGCTATTTAGATATCAATATTAGTAGGCAATTGTTCGAATAAATGAGTTACGCATTATGGCCTAATACTCATTTACATATATTATAAAAATCTTTCAGATTATGTCTCCGAAGCGATCCGCAATGGTTCATAACCGGAATGAGTAAAAAAATGCGAAACGCAATAATTCATGAATAAACATGATAAGTGATTCTGATGATAACAGTCAAGTGACAATAACAAACAATAATCAATCGCTATTAACACTTCGAGTTCTGCAGCACACTGTATAGGCTGCTATTGTGGGTGGATCGTTGGTATCACTTGAGGTTTAATTCCGACTGTTCAGGCTATTTATACTCCGCAATTGTTTAATGATATTGAAAATGTTTATCGTTCCTTTAATGAATTTCTATAAAAAGATCCTTTGGAAGCAAAAAATGCATCCAAGAAGAATAATAGCAGACTCGGTTTGATTGAGCCTGTTCATGAGAAGTGAAGAAATGTGCAACACCTCTCACGCCCCCTAGCACCGGCTTAAGTGGAACTCTATAACACATATGTTGAATAGACTCCATGATCCTAAAGTACCAGAAAATATAACAACACTGAGACAAAGTACGAGGAGACCTTTTAAAGCCGCCACACGGCACTTAAAGATTGTTGTTGTGATAGTTAATGAATTTCTATGAAAAGATCTTTTTCAAGCAAAAATCCCGACATCTCATTCGTTTCTCAGCGGTATTCAAAGATACTTAAGAATATGACATGGAAGCATACTTAGTGATGGGTTTAAGTGTACATTGTCAATTATGTAGTCAGTTCATTACATCGGAATAATTTATCAAGGTATGTCATATTTTTGGACAATTCCGTGGTCCAATTTTATACCGGTGACCCTAAATAATGTTGGGATCTGTTTCTAGCGTTATGCTAAGACATTAATATTTCAATAACATTCGAAAGAAGATTAACGGTACAATATGTATTACTATTAAAGATACTGAAGTGGCATCTCAGGCTGTGGTAACACATTTACTCGATGACAATAACTATAGAAATTGTAGTAAACTTAACCATATTTATAAAGGTTATGCTCGAGAGCTGAACTTCTGTCTTAATAAGGGGTTTTAAATTTTGCAACATTTTACGTCGTCCCAGCTCGTACTTTCTTGCGTCGTTTATACGACTATAGGTAGAATGCGCCGCCATCACCTTTCAATTTCGTAAGCAAAGAGAAGAGAAGGGAAGGGGAGGGGAGGGGACAGGAGAGGAGAAGGGGAGAGAGGAGAGAAGAGGAGAGGAGAGGAGAGGAGAGGAGAGGAAAGGAGACTAGAGGGAGAGGGAGACGGAGAGAGGAGAGGAGAGGAGAGGAGGAGGGGAGGGAAGAGAAGAGAAGATTTATTTAAAGACGGCAAGAATTACATTACAACATAAGCTCTTAAGAGCTTTTGAACCGACTATATATATATATATATATATATATATATATATAACAAATAAAAAAGAACCCGGAACGGGAACAAAATATCGTAAAATTATAAAATGACTTCACACGCTCGCTTAGTTTTTCTTAAATTTTAATATAAAAGTCACAAACTAGTTTCGCCGTGAATGGCTCATCAGTGTGTCTAAATATATAACAATAAGAGAAAGGGAATTAATTCAACAGAAATGTTGAATTAATTCCCTTTCTCTTATTGTTATATATTTAGACACACTGATGAGCCATTCACGGCGAAACTAGTTTGTGACTTTTATATTAAAATTTAAGAAAAACTAAGCGAGCGTGTGAAGTCATTTTATAATTTTACGATATATATATATATATATATATATATATATATATATATATATATATATATATATATATATATATATATATTACAACATGATGAAAACATTAAAAACATTATATGAAAACATGTAAGAAGAGAGATAACTAAAACAGGTCAGGATTAAAGCTATGCTGGATTTGCTGATCTTGACCTAATGGTCTAAAACCTGCTATTAAAGGATATGTATAAAAAACATAAAAAACTGAAACGAAATACGACACAATCGTGTATAGCTAGAAAAAGGTTTTTAAAGACCTATATCAACCCAAATAGGGAGGGGAACTGATCAGCAACTCTCTCACAGAGGTACACGTTTCAAAGCATTTATGGATAAAACAAAGGTAATAAACATTTTAAACAAACACAAGAAGCAGTAAAGGCGCAAGAAACATGCTTACCTGGGATCATACCTATGAGCAGGTGGTAGTTAAATACGTTAAAGAATGAAAACACCACCAGATGAGCATGTTTCTAGAGCTCAGTTCAAATAATACATTTACAAGTACACGTAGAAGTGACGGAAACAAACGCAACCAAATTACAAGCAATAAATGGTAAGTAAATTAATCAACAACAACAAAAAAATAATTATTTGCGGCACTACCACAGAGCAAACAAAAACAGTCAGGAAATAAATGAAGAACACCAAGCTAGGAAAATAATGCACAAATAGATTAGAAAGGACATAACAACAAAGGATCTACACTGAATATTGGCAGCAACCCCTGTGCTATGTCACTCCTTACGAACATGCAACACACTTACAATTAATTCCCGTCAATGTAGACATCAACTGCTTGAACTGATTGAAGCTTGTTGCAGTTCTGTAATCGTCTGGTAAAGAGTTCCACAGCACGACGGCAGCATACTTAAAGGAATTCTTACCATAGTTTGTTGTTTTTACTCTTGGAACCTGCAAAATATTAGAATATCTGAAGTTGGAAGATGAATTCCTTTTTTTTTTCCTTTCAAGTTTCAATTGCAATTATTTTCATTCTTCTATTATGTAAAGTTCTGGTACTCCTTCTTCATATTTTTTTAAGGGGTAATTTCTGTTTTTTAATTATAATTTGATCACTTCTAAGTCTTCAAATTTATGTAAATACGCAGCTTTTACTACTAGCTTAGTTACAGTGTTCGGATCTGGATGGGTTGCTAAAAAATGGCAATCAAATTTTCAGTCGTTTCATGTTAACATATTGACACAGAACTTTTCTCGATTGTGATTGCTGTCGAGTTGTAGGATCACAAAATGACGGAACACAAACATTCCTTTGTAGTCTGACAATCTGGGTACAATATGTGCAATAAATAAATTCACTTAAAATGAACAGTTGTGATGAAATTTGTTTGATGTATGGTGTTATTATTTGTGATATCATGCTACTACGCGGAGTATGGCCAACAAGGTTGCTGTGCTGACCATTTGTCTCATTCTGAATTTCATAACGTACTCTAGAGGCTCCTGTGTAGTGTCGCACGCTGCTTAGTGTCCCAGATCACTTACTTTTGATTAAAGTGTTGATTCATAAAGTAACATATCAAAGGCGTTTTGTGACAGAAACAAGATCATTTATTTCATGTACCGGGAGAGTTATACATTTTTATATAATGCAAATAACTTTTTGTCTAATTGCCTGTAACAGACGCATCATTAATTAACTTCCTTGTTTCTTTATTTACCGCATACTATTGTGTCAATACAATAACTTTACATGTAATAGTATTATTCTATAATAACAAGCGTTCTGGATATAAAGATTCCAGTCAGACAGTTCCTCAACGGTGTCAATGATAAAAGTGCAAAAAAGTTCGACCCTTTACCTATTTATAATTTGCTACGAAAACTTGATTTGGCACTCACACATTCAGTTACTAGTTTCTTACACAAAGAAATCTTGGAACAATTATTGATCCTTGGATACGGGAATGTAAACTCAGTAAAAGGGAGGCTATTTTATTCATACCAGTCAGCATACGTGATTGGGTTGTGTGCCCTTTAACTACTATCCGTATACATTCTGATGAACTATATATCAATTACCCAATGGTCAAGCCGTGTCCTATGGATTCTCTAGTATATTATTTTTATTATTATTATTATTATTATTATTATTATTATTATTATATACCACATTAATTATATAGCATTCTTTTCATGTAAAAATACGTTCAAAATGCTTCACATAAAAGCATGTCTATAATGTAAAAGTAAGCATGGTAATTAAACTATTGAAAGACTATTTAAAATTAAATTACAGTGATATTATACATTGTGTTTTATATTAAAGGTAAACAGATTAAACTCCAAATTACAACAATATCAACACAATCGTGAAATGTACTCAAAGTATAAAATATTAAATCTAAATTTAAAATACAATGTATACTTGTCGTGTTGAGCGACCTGTGAAGTTCCCACTTTTTCTATTTTATTATCACAGCAGCGTTGTTTGTGCCGTGTGGCGGCCGTAAAAAGTCTCCCCGTACATTCAATCAGGGCTGTTATATTTCGATCTTCTCAGATTGTTCAGCACGACTTTTATGTCGTGTTATTGGTACTGTTTATTTTCTCAGCATGATCATTTCGGCCTGAGTGGTTCCAATACTCCCGCTTTCATAGCCTTTGTATAACCACCCCTTGGGTATGGTGCCTGCTTTTTAATTTTGTCTTTTGACAGTTCCTGTGATATGCAAACTCCATAACCTCAGATCCCCTTTCTAAATTCCAGATTGTTTAGTTCTGCCCATTGTTTGCTCGTTTTGGGCAAACCCATTACTTTATCTGGGGACCAAACGCCGCTTTTTTTGGAATTACACGCCACAACCCGTGTATCATTGAAGGTTCCATATTCACCGCCGTTTGAATACCTCTGCAGATGTCTCTAAATTGCTTTTTGTTCTTTTAGCATGTGTAAATGTTGAGTTCTGCTCAACCACGGGTTAGAGGGCGTGGACGGTAGCATGCATTTCTACTACCGTCCATGAACAGGCTCAATCAAACCGAGCCTGCAACATTTTTTGTCGTGTTGAGCGACCTGTGAAGTTTCCACCTTTTTTATTTTACATATATATATTTTTTTTTTGCACAAGAGTTCTTGACTGGCCGGCCAAGTACCTGCATTACTCCAACAGGTAACTAGAGTATTAGCTCCTATGGAGTTGTATGAAATAATGCGTCTTTAGCGCTTTTTTGAAACTTTGAAAGGTTTTGCAGTATCTTATTCCAGCATTCCATAACCTCGCAGCTACTGTCACCACATTGCACTCTCCGACATTTGGGCACCTTTAATGTTTATGAATTATTTTAGGGTTTCAGCATTCTGGATTGCGTATATATTTCTAACATGTTCAACTACATAAGCTAGTGATTGATAATCATTGGGTGCCTTATATGTTTGTGTTAAAATTTTGTATTCTATCCTGCTCTGCACAAAAAGCAAAATGAATTCACGCAACACATAGAGACTTATACTAAGCCTTCTTTGCACAAGGGAAACAATCCGTTTATATAGTGAAACTGTTGAGTGAACACCGTTTGTTAATCCTATCCTAATCCTGTTCATGTTGTATTAGTGCAAAGGAAAAGTAACCTATCTATGTTAAATGCTATGCATGATAACACAGTCATGCATCTAACAGTCCTGAAATTGATTTCTTCGATTTTCTCATATTTCTAGATATATTTCCCATACTTTGACGCATATATATGGGTAGTTGAGGTTGTTCTCTTTCCAGCAGTAGCCTTTTCATCATATTTCACCCTGTGGTTTTGACTTTTAAAAAAATCGTCTGTTTGTTGACAAATTTTACCACAGAAAACGTCACACTTTCTTCAGGGCATTAATGTTTTTGATCTTTACATAGTTTTCTATTCAGATTGCTTATCTATGTGGCAATTAAGCATGCTTTTTCCCTGCTAAGAGGTAAAATGTGGATAGTTTGCATGATGTTCTAGGTCAATACCCACCTAAGCCTACCATAAAGTCTTAGAGGAGTTGTCACCATTTTTCCAAATGTTTTACCCGGATCATTTTTTTTTCAGTTCTAATAACTCTTTTTCAAAAAATGCTTCTTGAACTTTGATGCTGTTAACTACACATATATTTAAAATAGATAGTTCCTACTTGAAGTTTGTTAGTTACACTGCCTACAACACAGGTGTTATATGGTCGTATCTGGATGTTCTGGTTACATTTATAGCTGCCTGTTTTGGACATTTTGTAGTTTGTTTATTGGCTGTTTAAAACCCCATATAGAAAAGATTTACAATAATCCAATCGTTATGTTGCATCGTCACATGTTGCTCCATCTTCATGTTCGAGTCCAGGAGAGTACCGAGGTTCTTGATACTGCCTGGATCGGTAAGAAGGATTAATATAACTGTGGATCGTCAATGTAGAGTTACGTTATTGTAGAATAAAGCTACTTTACTATTGTTGTGACACGACGATTAGTCTGGTTGAGAACGAACTGTTATAGACAAAAAAAGTACAGACAATGCATTAAGGTCAGACAGGTTGTTGTATTAAGTTATTTGCAAATGGCTTCTTTTGTGGCACAGTAGTAGCTATTGAATTCAAGTTACAATGAAGTCACATAAGTGTCAGTAAGGATAGAATTTTAAAATGTGTCAAAGAAACTTGAGGTACTGTTAGATTAACACAACTTGTATTGTAATATTTATCGATGAAATAGTTATCGAAAGTTAAACACAAGGCTGCTTTCGAAATTATTTGCAAAGATTGTATACTAGTTTTACTATGATTCAACAGAAATATCATTAAGTTGATGGAAGTAAAGCAACCCCATTTCTTTCCGTTTTATTGTGTCAAAGTAATCTGTAGTGCAGTTTGAGTTTATATCTCATAGTTTACCATATTCATGACAGTTCATAAATTGTTGCATTTCAGCTCTATTTTCATCAGTCTTCGCTTTGTCATTTATCATTTCAGCTCTATTTTAATCAGTCTACGCTATGTCATTTACCATTCCAGCTCTATTTCGGCTCTATTTTCATTAGTCTTCGCTATGTCATTTACCATTTTAGCTCTATTTTCATCAGTCTTCGCTATTTCATTTACCATTTCAGCTCTATTTTCATCAGTCTTCGCTATGTCATTTACCATTTCAGCTCTATTTTCATCAGTCTTCGCTATGTCATTTACCATTTCAGTTCTTTTTTCGTCAGATTTCTCTATGTTATTTACCATTTCAGGTTTTTTTTTCATCAGTCTTCGCTATGTCATCTACCATCTCAGCTCTATTTCTATCAGTCTTCTCTGTATCGTTTTCCATTTCAGCTCTATTTTCATCAGTCTTCGCGGAATCGTTTTCCATTTCAGCTCTATTTTCACCAGTCTTTGCAATATCATTTACCATTTCAGCTCTATTTTCCTCAGTCTTCGCTATATCATTTACCATTTCAGCTCTATTTTCACCAGTCTTCGCTATATCATTTACCATTTTAGCACTATTTTCACCTATATCATTAAGTTATGCAAGTTATGTTAGAATCAGCGTAAATCTGATTAAATTTCGCGTTATTAGTTGTACACTGTACCCGCTATTTGTGCTTAAATATTTGTCATGCTAGAATGCTACTTGTCGTACGAAGTTTAAATGCATTATCATTTATGGTGCTTGGGTTGGTATTTGTGCTATATTATGTAGCCCACCACATGTGTTTAAGATCTTTTAGACTGACTGAGTGAGTTTAGTTCTATTGCGAATCGACACAGAAAGGTCATACACCGCCAAGAAACAATTCTACCGGAAAAGTTCACTGAAAAGCATTTCTTAAACATCGACGTAAAACATATTAATAGTATAAGAATATCAGTTGTAAACAAAATAAAATCGCAGTAAGTGTGAATAAAAATATTTATTTGTCAGATAGTATGATAGACACCAGTCTATTTCAAAAAAGAAAATAAGAGGAGAAAATATTAACAATTGATATGTTAAAACATTTCTTTTTAACAGCTGATTTTGTCCTTATCGTCATTTAGGAACATAAAAGGCATTTCAACTTCCCTTTGTGTTCTATTTTTAGAATATTTGCAAAAGAATATGAACTCATACGCTAAATGGCAACCCGCTAATGTAAATGTTCTTGAAAAGAGATGTGTGAACTAGAAGAAAAAAAATCAAATATAGCATTCGGTAAATTTTCTTATTGATAAAAGTTTGTCACTGGCTGTTCTCACTTATTATCAACAACACCTATATATCTATTGTAGAATTTATCCTAAGTTATTCCAGATAAAATTGTTTAAGCTAAAACTTATGGCAATTTTAAAACAATTAGATGAACAATATGTAAAATTTCCTTCCTTTACATTCGTCATGTCTGATCTGTAATTCAAGTTTAAGGAAATGACGCAGCATTTTATTTCATAAACATATATGTTTTACAGACATGTTGTTAATGTCGGAATTTAATGAAAATGATAATTTTACTGTGCTCTTATCTTTTACTTCAAACTGCTGTTGACGCAGGTAAAATTTTTGATGTGTTCAGTACAATGATTTTGAGTAGCGTTTAATATTATTTATAAGACAAAAGGCATTACCTCTTATAATGAATGTGTCATAAAAAAACAACATATATATAAAAAGGTTGTAGAACTACGATTATCAATGTTTTATAGTGTTGTTATAGATTTACTGAGTCATTGGAAGCATTATGAATTTATATGCGTGGCTAGTGATCCATGGTTTACCGACTGGTTTTACATTTTGTTGTGGACCTATTTTGCAATGCATGGCCTTATGGCTGTGTTTGGATGCTCTGTGCTTCCGGGAAATCTATCCTTACCTTTTATCTTTTATAACGTTTTACAACATTTTGGGGGGTTTAGAGACACATTGATTCAATTTAGGTTATATAGCAACTTTGCCACTTTTCCTGGTTTTGATGAGAGGAGAGGGAAAGACCCCAGGTACCCTCTGGGCATTGTTTCAATCATAGACAGAATCCTAGGTTGAACTATTGATATTCGATAAACCAGCTGGATATGCCTATATACATATGCATTGCTTGTATGTCAGCTTATGTAAATGCATTACATGGCGGCTTATTTCCGAGTACATAACGCTAGTGTAAATGCGTTCGTACGTCATTTTGTCGTACGAGAGTCATGCACTTAAACGGTTCCCAAGAAAAAAGTGCATTTTGAATTGCCGTTGAAATATTTGCTGTTTCCATAAATGACGCTAAAGGAAAAATTAACCCTTTTTGAGATATATGTAAGCAAAATATTAGATATATATGTCGCGGTCTCAATAACTTTCCATGTGGAATACATTGCTTGCGTCCCATGTGGTTCTGGGACGATCTTAGCATGATCGTAAGAGGCGACTAATAGGATCTTAACACTTGGTTTTGCTGTAACTCTGTGATTCCAGCAGGTATGCAAACTCTGATTCCATACCTCATGTTTTTATTTCGATGTAAATTAGATGTGAAACCAAAATTTGTAGTCCTGTTTGGCGCCATATAACCTATACTGTGTTGGTGCACCGTAAATCCCAAATAAATAAATAAATAAATACATTGCTTGCGTCTAACGTGCGTGACATTATGTTTGACCTCCAAGCAATTTAAACACACCAATGTTTTTCATTTACTTTAACTCAGTTTTCGCTTTATAGCACTGATAATGTCTAAATTAATTTCAAGAAACGGCAATAGTTGTATACTTTTCATAGTTTTAGGAGAATGTCCAAAACAGTGTCGTCAATCTACTTCAATCGGAGATTCTTGCTGTGAATGTGAAAGTGGCTTGCTAAGACAGCACTGTAGACTTCCATGTTTGGTAAGTAATGACACTTGTTATATTTGCCTGAACAGTTATAGAGAATCGCTTACGTATTTCAAATCAAAATGTTTTGGATGCCACGAATATGAGTATTTTCCTACCGGAGTGTGTAGGTCATGTCCAAAAGGATGTGTTTCTTGTTTCGACGAAACATTTTGCTTTGAATGTAAAAAAGGTCTGTACGGAAGATCATGCAATAAAAGTTGTGCGCATTGTGAACCGGACAGTGAAGGCGTTTTGAAATGTGACATTGACTCTGGGACATGTGCTAATCGATGTGAAGATGGCTATTTTGGTCATCGTTGTGATACTATATGTAGACACTGTAAACCTGATAATCATGGCGTGGTAAGATGTGGCAAGTACGATGGCACATGTGTAAACGAATACGTGGATGGGTATTTCCATCCAAGTTGCGACACTGTATGTGGATACTGTTTACCGAATAATGTCAGTGTAGTGAAGTGCGATCTGTACACAGGATTCTGTGTAAAAGGTTGCGTTGATAGCTACTTCGGTCGTCGTTGTAAAAAGAAATGCGGACATTGCCTACCAGACGATAACGGGAGAGTTGCGTGTGATATAAACACCGGAAATTGTTTGAACCCTTGCATTGCAGGTTACTTTGGTCCATCCTGTTTTGATAAATGTAACAGTAACTGTTTTGATTCAAATACAAATACAAATAGATGTGATAGATTGTCGGGAAATTGCATTTATGGCTGTGTGTCTGGATGGTACGGTGACATGTGTAATAAAACTTGTAGTAACACATGTCAAAATAGATCGTGTCGTCAAAAATCTGGCAACTGCGAAGGAAGATGTTTGTCTGGTTGGTATGGCGATACGTGTAATATAACTTGCAGCAGCATGTGTTCAGAAAGATCTTGCTGTCAAAATTCGGGTTACTGTAAAAATGGATGTGTTTCTGGTTGGTATGGTGATAGTTGCAACGTTTCATGCAGTAGCAACTGTAATGGTACATCTTGTGACCAGAATTTAGGCCAATGTGATGGTGGTTGTATTCCTGGTTTCTTTGGTCACACGTGTAAATTCAACTGTGTTGACACTTGTAAAAACGGTGTTTGTGACAAGGAAACATCGGAGTGTACTCAGGGATGTGTAACAGGATACGAAGGAGCATTCTGCAATACAAGTATGTATTATCATTTTTTTAAATTTATGTTCTAGAAATCAGTTTCATGCTTAGAACACAGTACCAAAATACTTTAGTTTCGGAAATTAGCTTGATAAATGATTAAACACATTGATCTCATCAGAGTTACCACGAATTATAAAACACAGTTAAGATGTCCTGTTTTTTTAATGTTCCTTCTTTTCAATAATAAGAAATATCTATAAATGAAACACTAGTTTAGTTATAATACATTCTTCATTTTTTTAATGATTTATGGATGGAAAGGTCGCCTTGCTTTATAGACATAAATAGATTTTAAAACGCAAAACTCGAGCAATCTATAAAAAACCTGCTTTCAATGTATTGAAAAAACATCGCTTCAAAAACCCAAAGTCAGTCTCTGATCTGATTGAGACTTATTTTACTAGTTTCACATCACCAAGCACATCAAAAGAATGAATGACGACTTTGATGATATGAAAAACGAAAACAATAAAAAAATCGAAGGGAGGGAAATATAAACCTTATCTTTGGGAAGGCATTTTTATTCCGATAATATCATTACATTTCAGCAACAGACAATGGTCAAGATTGTATTTTAGTTGGCATGACGAGCAGTCTGGCTGGAGTTGTAACATCTCTAGTATTTGTCTTTATTGTTTGGTTCATAAGAAGGTATGTATCTTGCATGTCTATTTGTTTACGAACTCTAATAAAAACAATTTAAACGACCTACTTTAGTTGAATACGGTAACATATGGAACTGCTTTGTAGTAATGTAGAAAGTATAACATATCATTGCAGTGAGTGAATCATCACAATAAATTCATTTTCTTATTTTAGAAAAATAATCAAAGGGAAGCGTTATAACTGCCTTCAAATGTCAACAAGAGAGAGCGCAGTGCCATTATATGACGATATATTAAATATAAATGGTATGAAAATATATACATATTTATGATACAATGTTTTACTATTCTAGTCAGGCTGTAATGTCACCCGATGTGTTGCCATTATGTCTGGTCCTTTAGGATCGTGGAGTTCATTCAAATTCGAATTGTTACAGAGTTCCTCTTAAACCAGTGCTAGGGGCATGAGGGATGTTGCAATTTTCATTATCTCTCTTGCATACATTTATTCATAATCTACTGCTATGACGCATGCTTCAGTCCCACGCGTTCAAAAATCTTCTTAATATAAATTTGTTTGATACAAAGGTGACCTAATATCTTGCATATATTATTATACCAAAAGTTACTGAAAGTAATACATGTGCACTTATTTTGTATTGAATTGTAGATACATCGATGAAACATTTTTCTGGCAGCGATTTGTACACAGAAGTTGGTACAACTCACACACCGATGGGTACACATGATTTCAGATCCAGTATGAGTACCAGCTGTGATAATGAAACTGGTGGCAATTGTGCAAGTACGACCTTCGAAGTTGATGCAGATGCGGAAACCAGTAATGACACTCGGTCTCTTTGTTTCGGCATTTTACACATGTCCAGACTGCATTCTGAATTCAATGAACACGGAATTGTTTATTTCTTGCATATTTCTTTACATCGCAATGGCCGATTTAATATGACCGATCGTGTCCACTTTTATTGATTTGTAGTTTTGATTGATCATGCAGTATTAAAACAGGAGATATTTAATTACTGTGTTATTGATGCTGAAGTGTAAAGTTCATATAAAATTAAATTTGATATAAGAGCCATAGTTAAATTGTAAGTAATGCATATGGTTAAACATGTACACTGATGTAATACTGGCTTGTTTTGAAAATTGTAGATAACACAGAGAAACACCGTGTTAGTGAGAGCTATTCATACATAGAAATTGATGCCACCCATCCGAGAAGTACACATGAATCTGGATCTAACACGCGTATTATTTATGATAACGATTTTGCTGGTAATTATGCATCAATACTTGCAGTTGTAGTAGCTATTAAAGACACTCGTGTTTGTACGAACGCTCTCAGATGTCTGCATTGCACTCGGAGGGCAATGAAAACAATAAAGCGCTTGTATTCAGTTACATGTGTTCTGATAATGCTAATGTTCACAGAAAAATAAAAAATATCAAACCAATCAAGAAAATATTATGGAATACTTCACAAAAACGTGATTAAAAATCATAATATCAAAATAAAAAGCAACTACACCAATGATGACCATGTTATTCTAATGTTAAATGCAAGACCTTGTGTCAAGAATGCCGAATCTCCTGAAGCTAATCTATCCAGATGTTATAACAGAATGGCTGACTTAGCTCTCATTTGGTTTTTAAACACTTCTGGTAGAAGGTACGGGAATGTGATTTATAAACTTCGTAAGATCTTGGGTTATGGAGTTTTGGTAAAATCATAAAACGTTTTAAAAGAAGTTACAACCCAACAGTTTAAAGTTGGACACTTCGCTTCCGTTTTTGATTGTGTCTGACGGAAGTGGGAGGGGGACTCTGTGATAAGCGGTTTTTGAATCTCACCAGGACTGAACCGTTTCGAATTTTCGCTTCTGACCTGTTTCGTCGGACCCTTAAAGACGATTCTCTTGATGCCCTGTTTCCTGAAAAGGCGTTAAGTACATAGGATTTTGGTTCTGAAGGTTTGCTTTTATGTAATTATACAGGAGCATTTTTGTTATTTACAAACCATGTCTTCTTGTTTCCATTGCATGTATTAGAGATTCCCCTGACGGGGATTACTTTTATTTAAACTGTCCCGAGTGTTTCCGATTGTTTGGAACATTATGCGGGTAAGAGGTAAGAGTGTGGTTGGTGCGGTTTAAGCATCGTTTTAAGCTCCCCAGTAGTATTTCTGCCTTTGACCATTTCAGTGGTGCCCCACTGTGTTCCCTTATTTGCCCGTTTTGTCCTCGTGCTTTTACTCTCTCTCAATTTCTGTGTGTATGTGCTTTTTTATGTATGTGTGTGTGTGTGTGTGTGTGTGTGTGTGTGTGTTTGTGTGTGTGTGTGTGTTGGTAGTGTGCACATCTGCATGCTTTGGGGAGGCTGCTTTTTCGGAACATGCAATTTCCAGTTTCATATGTATCTTTTTTTTATTTTAGCTACACGCCCAAGAGATTCAAATAGAACACTAAACAAAGATTTGATGTCCACAAGAAATAAGGAAATAGATGCCAATGACATTAACGCAACACCACAAAAGTCTGAAGAAGATAATTGCAACACAAATCCGTCTGTATTAAACATTGAAATGCAGTTTAAACCACAGGCGGATGCAATTGAAGGAGACAATGACAGCTTAAATTATATACATCCTGTGCATTAAAATGAAAATATTATTCAAAACAAGAATTACTTTTCCTTTTGAACTGAATAAAGGAGAAAGAAGTTTCAGTGGTATACATGCACACTTGCAACATAGTTAATTAGGAAAATTGCAATGGAAATAAATTAATTTGTTAAAGAATTTTATATCAATATGTGCATCATTTTTTTAATAATTCTAATTTTCAAGTACGTGTTACCTGGCATAAAGAGATGACTGACTTGAAGACGTAATTTTTATTCTGTTACACAGCGAATGTTCGTCATACAATTTTCATTTTACATTAGCGAGCTACGCTTTTCTATTTGATTGATGTTGAAGACTCATGATGGGCACTTTTAAAAGCCCACGTTGATTGAGCTGTTTTGATATTTTTCTTCTTGCCTGTTTCGTTGGGCCCTTGATGATTATTTTCTTGTTGCTCTACTTCTTTCACAGTTTTATTTTGCATGTTTATTTACACGTTCATTTTGTGTACAAATCATGTTAAACTGGACCATTGAGAAAACATTCACGCATCAAATACCAGGATGACGTCCGGTTGATTATTCTCTGATGAACGAGGTTCTGTATAATTATTATCAATGGATATTGATGCCTGGACCAATAAGAGACCATGATGACGTCAATTATCAGCATGAGGTCCGGTCCATTATTATTTGATGAATGAAATTATTAATTAATATTGAAGCATGCACCAGTGAGAGACCATAATGATATTAAACATCATCATGACATCCGGTTCATTGTTCTCTGAAGAATAGCATAATAATTATCAATGAATATTGATGCACGCACCGGTGAGAGACTATAATGACGCCAAATATCAGCATGATAACCGGTTCATTATTATTTTATAAATAAAAGTTCAGCATGATTCTGATCATCATGTTGTATGGACCAGTAATAAAAATATATCAAAACAATTCTAAAAGTGCCTTTTTTAGTTTATAAGATGTTCATCGGATATACCGAGACGGCGTTCAGCACTTGCACATCTGTACTGTGCCCCTCGGTAAATTAGACTATAAACAACGGGAAGGCGTTGATTATGTGTTAAACGAGCTAATACGTCAATATTGTTATGACTTAGTGTGAGATCTCATAAATGAGTCAATCACACCTTTTATCATAGAATCATAGATGTAAGTAAACATTTCATAAAAAATGTCATTAGTCTTTTAAAGTATCTTTTAGCAAAAATAATGAGGATACTAGAACAATTGATACTATATCATTCAATAAAAACTTCGTATAATACAGACCTCACGCTCAGTGTTGCGCGCCTAAACTTTGGGGTCATAATATTGTTTTTCACGTTTCTGCATGATATTTATGTCCACAGTTGTTTTATGAAAACATTAATTGGTACTGATCCGTTCTAAATCAAAAGTCCCAGAAAAAAATGGAATCATTCGACTTACTTTCAGAGCAATACTGATTCAATTACAGAATCACCTCCTTTCCTCGATTTGCAGGTTAACATATGTGTAATTTGTAACTCGCAAAACTTATTTTTGTTTAATTTGGGCTAAAATCATACATAAAATGACAAAAATACACACAAGATTTGACAAGATGCCTGTCCATATCATTCATCAAGAAAGAAGTTCATTTAGTTTTGATATTTCGTCCGAATTAGCAGGTAGGTGAAATTAGTTCCTTTGAAAATAATTTTGTAATTTCTAGTTTTGACGAACTATAACTTTTTAAAAAAGAGAAAGTCAATATGTTATGATAATTCAAAGAATTTATATTTAGAAGTTTGTATGTAGAACTATAGAATTAAGCTCATTTTCTGTGAGTAAACATTTTCTCTACTATTATTTGGCACCGCTGTCTGTAAGTACAGACTTTAGCTTCGTTTCCCTTTTCAGACAGGGATACTATTGGGTAATGTTGAGATGCAATTTGCAGAATTTGAAAAGTTCTATTATCAAACATTAAAATGGTACAGACTGCACTACAATGAAATGCAAGACTGGGTTTAACTATATTTTGTCGATAATTTAGTCCGTTATGTTTAAGATTAATGCTGTCTTTGAAAATATATGATTACCTGAGTACATAATGTAAATGATTTTTGGATCACGAACTGTTTTATATGTTTATCATGCTGCAATTATATGAGGTATAAAACGATTTAAAACTTTGGGATTTCAAACAAAGCTAAAGGTTTAAACAATATGAAATTTTAAAATAGTTCATCATTGAAATCTTTATTATCGAAAAAAAATAAAGAGTGTAAGAAATTTTTACAACAACGAACCAAACTTTTGCGTTCGTCTTTCAACCGTTAGAAGTGACTTTCCTCTATCTTTGTAACACTGCTATTAAAGAGACAATAGACTTATTTCAATTGTGTAATCTTTTAAAATTAAAAAACTAATATTAGAATATAACTTTATAATTTAATCACTAAAAATTCTTCTTAAGTCAAAATAAATTTTCTTTATGACATAAAAGGCAGATTGGAAAAGAACTTCATTGTTCAAAACATTCCTCGTGGAAAGGATAATGCATACCTTTGATGTTAAATGACTGATGTAGCATTTTGACTGTATCAGTTTCCGTTATATTCTTAATATATATTGATTTCCTTTAGTTGACTCTGTGTAAAAGGAAATAAATGAACTAAAGTAACTATAATAAAATTCTCAATTGATATAGAGGGGTATAATAATTGCTCAGTACATGTTACTTAAAAGCTCTTGAAAAGTGACAAAAATCACCCAAACCTCCAGGGGAATGACTACAGTTCAATATTATACTGAAATTTGAACAACATTTTATTGTCATGGGCGTCACAGGTCATAAAACGTGTGACTTCCCAACAACCGATTTGCATATTTTATGCCTTATATTGAAATAATTGTTGATTTTTTTCTACTTAAAAACGCCTGAAAAATAACAAAAATACACAAAATCCAAAAAAGGATGTCCTTTAACAAAATAGTGAAATTTGAATAATTTCTAACGACGAGGAGCGTCATAGGTAATAAAACCACTGGGCTACCTCATACCAGTTTCGCCCATTTTTGGAAGTATATATGAGTGATACATAGGTGACATAATGAAGGTTCTCAAAGGTATTTGACATCACTTTCAGGGGGTTATTTTATAAGGGGAGTCAGTATTTGATAGAAAAGGGGTCATTATTCTATATAAAATAATGACTGGAGGGTCATTATTCTATGGTGGTCAGTTTACAACGTTACACCGGCTACAATGTCTCTCCATTTTTTATGTATGTGCATTTTACGTATTCCGCGAATTAAAAGGATAATACCGTTGCCAATAAAGAGGAAGAGTGTTGCAAAACCGAAGAAAAATGTTTCCAAATTTACTGGTAAATCACTGGTAAATGTAAAATTTGGAGTATTCCTCGTTAACTGGCATGCATTTATTAAGTCCTGTGTACACATTTAACAAAGAAATTACGATCCCATATATGATATGGGAATCAACTGCTAAAATTACTGTCATTATGACTATGTAACAAAAATGGAATTTTGGTGTTTCATTTTGTACGACCAAATCACCCTTTAAAACTCTTACAACTGTCAATGCAGTAATATAAAAACCTAATGTTTGAGAGAAACACATATATTTTTCAGCCATATCATTCATGCTCGTACCTTTTAGATCTAGGCCGAAAACATGAAATTCATGCTATAATTGAATAGAGAAGAATACTGCTTGGATACACATGAGTTTTTGTATATGTAATAATCATAGCAACAGACACGTAACCTTTACTAAAAGGAACTATTTGAATTTGATTGTAACATTACTGCGGAAACAAATTCTGATATCCGGTGGAATAAAAGGTGACAAGAAATAAAATGTATAAGATGACCTTAGGAAGCATAGAAGGCAAAGCAAACGCGATTTGATGAGATATAATGAAATATTCAATATACTCCAGAGATCCCAGTCAGTCAAATTCATCATTGATTTAAATGTTTATTATTTTAAAAGCTAACCATTTTGACATCTCCTTGTCCATATTTACACCCCCGGAATCCTTTTCTATAACACTAAGCACCGAACCCGGAATCCTTTTCTATAACACTAAGCACCGAACAGGTAAGCTATCAGAAAACAATCATAAAATAGCTCGCAGTTCACCAACGGGTAATTTCGGAACAACTATTCTTACATTCGGAACTCAGCAAAGATCCAGTTGATGAAACGTTTCAATTGTGCTCCGAAAGACACAGTTTCATTGCTGAACGACTAACACTAGTGTATGTTAATGAGTAAGATATTTTCGCAGCCATATGTCAGATATATGTTTTATTTAATACAGACTCGGCTTAATTTAAGTGACTCAGGATGAGAAATATATGCATATGTGATACAATATAAATATCTATGCCTTTCAAAGAAATTTCTTTTTATTTTCCTGTCCGATTAGCAAGCCATTGTAATCAAGTTCTAAAGAAATGACAAAACATTGTTATACCAGAAGTGACCAATAAGTGTGTCATCAATTGTAAGATAAAGTGAAGATGAGTATCATATTTAGTTCAAGGTTTTTTAATCAGATCGATCTTAATGCAGGTAAAATCATTACAATCTTTAAAAAGTTTACTTCTGCAGAAATGTTAAGTTTATGAAATACATTTTCAACTATTCGCGTGAAACATATGCGATGATACATGAAAGATATATATTTTGTACCTGTTACTCTGTCGGGAAGTCATAATTTCAAAGTTGGAATACAGCTAACATTTCGACTGTGAAACAGTCTTTGCGTCAATCGGGCTTCACAATAAAGTAATTACCTTGATTAGAATAAATATCAAAAAGACGATAATATTAAAATGAATCCAGTATTAAAGTATGGAACTCCTCTGATACATAAAATATGGATGATGTCTCTAAAATGCTCTTTTGTACTTTTAGCATGTGTAAATGTTGAGTTCTCCTTAAAGATATTTCGTTTTATTTTCCTGCTAGAGGGCGTGGACGTTAGCATGCATTTCCACTACCGTCCATGAACAGGCTCAATCAAACCGAGCCTGCAATATTTTCGTTTTTGTCGTGTTGAGCGACCTGTGAAGTTTATACTTTTCTCTTTTTTTTACAAATTTTTCCCCCATAGATTTAATAGATTTAATAACTATCACAAAAGCAGCCTTTAAGTGCCGTGTGGCGGCTGTAAAATGTCTCCCAGTACTTGGAGTCAGTTTTCTTATATCTTCTTGTCCTTTGGGATCATGGAGGACATTCTAATTCATTAAGCAGGTGCTAGCGGGCGTGAGGGTATTGCATATTTAATTACCTCTCATAAATAGACTCAATCAATCCTAGCCTGATTAATTGTTGCTTGGTTGCATACTTTGCTTGAAAATCAAAACTTTTCTCAGATTTTATTCTAACACAGCCTGTTTGGTTGCATTCTTTGTTTGAAAATCTTTTTTTAAATTTTATTCTAACACGACTTAACACATTTCTGTCTGGCAATACGATGGATGTTAAAAATATCCGGAAAAAGTGCTCTTATATCTTTATATCTGGCCCCATTTTGCTACATTTTGACATGAACAGAGCAAATATTTAAATAACAGATCTCAGAATATTCACAATATTTATTTAGCGTCTCCTAGGCAATATCACTACCTCAAAAGCGGCCCAACGTTATTATTACTCATTATTATTCATATCAGAAACAATTGATCAACACAACACGTGATAACCATTAGTCATCAAATGCATTTTCTATACCTTCCTACGTATAAATAGATACAGTAACTGTTCATATGATATTCCTGCCGTTTTGATGAAAACAGACACACACTGACCTGTGATGTCATAACGAGGAACGTGACTGAACCTTACTTTTTATGTCTGTACCATGAGCAGTGCCGTAGCCAGATACAAATTGTAACCGAGGCAATCTAGGGGGTCTTGGGGCATCCCCCGTCCCGGAATATTTGTTCCAGGAAGGCTCTGGTGCGTTCTGGAGCCCTCTCTGACTGTGTTACATAACAGTTAAAATCGTCCTTTCAGCCCTATTTATCAAAGTTCTACTTTCATATTTTAAGAAAAAAAAAATATTGTTAACAAGGATATTTGGGGATTTATATGGTCGGATACAATCATTTATGTAACTAAAAGGCATTAAAATCAGAAAACCAGCAATGAAGACATTTTAGAACATGCTATTCATCAGTTTACTAAGTAGTTTATTAGATTATATAGGCTGAGATGGGTACGGGAAGGAGCTCTGTCCGTGTTGTGGGGGTGTCAGGGGATCTCCCCATAGAAATTTTTGAAATAGCGGTAGGAAATGGTGGCCTCTGGTGCATTGTTTGGTCTAAATTTTGAAGTATGGTGGGGATTTCCCCCTCATTTTAGTGGGGCCAGTGGACTTTCTTCCAGGAATTTTTTTAAATACAGATTCGAAATGGTGGCCTATGTTGCATAGTTTTGTTTTGATTATGAGGTACTGTAGGGGGCCCATTTTATGGGGCGTCTCGCGCTGAATAGAATTGAAATACAGGTATGGTCCAAATTTTAAGGTATTGGAGGGTGTTCCCCATCATTGTATTGGGATCAGGGGACCCTCTTCCTGGAAAAGTTTGAAATACAGATACGAAACGGTAGCCTATGGTACATTGTTTGGTGTATATGTTTAGGTACTGAATGGGAAACCCTCTTGTGTTAGGGGGGTAATTGGGCTATCTCACTGGAAAAAAATGAAATACAGATATAAAGTAGTGGCTTCTTATGCATTTTTTGGTCTTAAGTTTGAGGAAAGTGGGTTCGCTCATTTTGGTGGGGTCAGGGGTTTCTTCCCCTGGAAAATTTTGAAATATCGGTATGAAATAGTGGCCTCTGGTGCGTTTTTGCGTTTAAATTTGATAATGATGATAAAAATTGGGTTTAACTTTGATGAGTATAAGTCATTTATAAGCAAACAAGGGGTGGGGTTAGGGCCTCGCAAGGCTATTAATATGACTGCTAGGATTTCTACCTCACCTTGCCTCAAGGATGTAATGAGGCAAATGATATTCTGATATAATCTATTCATGTTAATATACTTTTTTGAATTTTTGTAACTGAATTTTTCATCAGTGTGATAGGCCTACTTTTTTGGCTCCTCAAATTTTAACGAGGCAGCTGCCTCGGTTTGCCTCAGTGTGGATAAAGCATTGATGAGTCGTCAGCAATATTCTCCTGATAAATTTGGAATGTCCAGTTCCACTTTTAAAATTTTGTTTCATTCTGGGCATTATTCCTTAAACCCTTTGCAACACAGCATTTGACTGTTTCCTTGATTTTCGATTCAAAACACAAAATGTTATCTCATGTCTCCGTTCAACACCGATTTTCACATGATGACCAACTTAATATGCCTGCCAAACGTTTTAATGATGTTTTATTTATAAATTTTACGAAACTGGAATAATGCTTACATTTTACATTGATATTCAACCAATCTTAGAAAAGGAAACTTGAAAAATAGGCAAGCATAAAGAAAATATTTGACATTCCCTAATATACATTTTATAGCAGTTTCATTTATTTCTGATGATACATGAAGAAATAAGAGGACTTTTCCGGGTATTTATTGAACACCCCCTTGTAAGTCTGTGTAATTGAGAACAGAAACTTTACTGCAAAAATGGTGATTAGTGAACAAACCAAATTAAGAAAAAGACTTTGAAAGCATGAAATGACAGCTGACTCAGTTTTATACACTCTGTTCATGAAAAGTGACAAAGTAACGACTAACAAGTAACAACAGGACAATCCACAGCATATGTTTACAGCAACACAAACGAATACAATAATAACAAAGACGTGACAAGCAGTTACAAAACATGCATGAAGAAGGAATACAGTTGGGTACCGCCTTGGAACGGTCAGTGGCTAAAATATCACTGTGGGGTTTAAATTAGCTTACTAGCGCCAAACCTTACTCAAGACTGCCGTTGTGACAGTAAATCAAATCCATAAGATGATATATTGGAAACTTAGAACGCCGTAGATGGGGACATCTCTTCAGATCTAGGTTATCCTATAGATTCTATATAAATGACGCCACACAAGTCGGTGCAGGAAATTTTCAGACCATAACGTTGTGCTCATCTATTTTTATCGCGAGATAGCAGACTATATTCTAAGGCCAGGGACAGACATTTGACTATATTGATGACCACCGAATGTATGTATGTATGTATGTATGTCTTTAAGTGTTAACTGGATGCCTTACGTCATCGTCTGATAATACCAATCGGATGTGAGATATATATTTTATTTCAAGCTTAACGTTCCAGTTAACGACATGCATACTTATTTGGTGAAAAGTATATGGCAAAACAATATAAATAATAATATCATATAGAAATAATTAGGTTTTTCTTTCTAGTCCGATAAGTTAGTAACTATTATTAAGTTATATGGAAATGACGAATAGATGTATTTTGAATAACAGAAGTGACTAATAAAAATGTGTGATTAATCGATAGATAAAGTAAAGATGGCTATATTGTTCTTTTCGTGGTTTTTAGTTCAAATTGCTCTTACTACAGGTAAACTCATTTTATTTGTTTGTACAAGTATTGCTTTTTTAAACATAAAATCATTTTATTTTTAGCTTTGAACTAATCTTGAAAATATGTGTAAGTAAATCAATTTCTGTAGGTTCTTCAAGTTAATGAAATTATATTTTTAGTCTTGAAAAATAGATGAGATAAGCAAAATATAGTTTGTTTCTGTGGCGTAATCGTGACGTCATGATTTCAAAGTTTGAACACCGGTGGTTTTCGGTTGAAGCATACCCGAAGATTTTTCTGTTATGTCTTCACAATAGAGATAAAAACTTGATTAAAATAAATAAATTTAGAAATGTTATTTAAACTCATCTAAATAAAATAACTTTACGGCTTATTTTCTCAATGGTAATATCGGCAGTGCTTTGCAGTATGTCTCAGAAAGTGAGAGTAGAAACTAAAAAAGGTGATTATTGAGACAGAATTATAAAACCGATTAATTTTATAAGACGATATTTTGCAAGCATAACAGAAAAGCTAATTCAGTTTTATTAACTCTATTGATGAAATAAATTTACCATCAGCACCCAACACACACAGCTGCTGTTATGCAATACAGTCACAGTGTTGACGTCACAGCTTTAAATGGGGCCATAGAAAATAAAGAGAGAAAAAAACGTCAATATTTGGTGGACTTATCAAGGTTGCAGATGATATTAAATGATTACATGTTAGAATCGAAATGATATTATCTCAAACGGTAATTGGAATAAAATCATTATTTGTCGTCCATATATGTATTATTAGAATCTACATAATTAGGGCTGCACCATCGTGACATAATTCTTTCCTGTGGGAACTAGATTCTATAATCAATGGTTTTATTCAACGACAGATATAAGTTTTGAATATACAATGTAATATTATTAATTCTCACGTCTGAAATAAAGTTTTGTAATGGATCTGATTTTATTATGTTCTTAACTTGAGCGGTTGTTTTAATCTCTATCTTGTGAAGTTGGAAGAGTTGGTAACGTCTTTTCCATAGACTAAGAAGATAAGTGTATCAGATATAATTAACTTTTCAGTATTTGCTTTAAAAGATGGTAACACTTTATATTTGTTTATATAATATTGAAATATTTACGCATTTTACTTTCTATAGGAGATTGCCCAAGACACTGCTTTATCTCTTCGTCCAGTAGATCTACTTGTTGTACGTGTGGACATGAATGGGTAACAACTAAATGTATTGACAAATGTCTTAATGTTAAGGATTGTCATAGCTGCTTTGGTCATCCAAGTACATGGTACGATGAAGATATAATTCTCAACTGTTCTAGATGCCATGAATATGTAAATCATAGTACTGGTGAATGTAAATCGTGTCCTGATGGATGTGTTTCTTGTTTCGACGGTACATTTTGTTACGAATGTATAAACGGCTTGTATGGTAACAACTGTAATAAAAAATGTGGCAACTGTATACCTAGCTCTTTGGGCGTGGTAAAGTGTAACAGAGGGACTGGCAAATGTAGTGGGTGTGTAAATGGATATTACAGTCCCCGTTGTGATCGTGTATGTGGACATTGTTTACCGAACGATTTCAATGTGGTAAAATGTCATCGTTACACTGGATATTGTGATAAAGGTTGCATAGATAGCTACTTCGGTCGGCGCTGTGACCAGAAATGTGGAAAATGCCTACCTGACGATAAGGGGGCAGTTAAATGTGACAAAGACACAGGAAGTTGTTTTAGTGGTTGCATCCCAGGCTTCTTTGGTAAAGCATGTGACAATAAATGTAGCGGTAACTGTCTTGATTCAAGCATAAAAACAGATGTCTGCGACATAATATCGGGAAAATGCCTTTATGGATGTGTGTCAGGTAGGTATGGTGACACATGCAATGAAACTTGCAGCGACACGTGTTCTAAAAGAGCCTGCAGTCGAAAAGCGGGCTTCTGTGACAATGGGTGTGTTCAAGGTTGGTACGGTGACTCATGTAATAAACCTTGCAGCGACACGTGTTCTAAAAGAGCCTGTAGTCGACAATCGGGCTTCTGTGACAATGGATGTGTTCAAGGATGGTATGGTGACACATGCAATATAACTTGCAGCGACATGTGTTCTCTAAGCTTCTGCAATCAAAACTCAGGCTTCTGTGAAAAAGGATGTGTTTCTGGTTGGTACGGTGACTCGTGTAAAGAATCATGTAGTAGCACCTGTTATGACAAGACATGTGACCAATATTCAGGCTACTGTTACAATGGATGTGCGTCCACATACTATGGCGACACGTGCGAATTCAACTGCGTTGTCACTTGTAAAGAACGCGATTGCGACAGGGAAACATCACAGTGTTTGCGGGGATGTGTGACAGGATTTCAAGGAGCATTCTGTAATATTAGTATGTAATAATCAATCTGTATTCTTTGATAACTGTTAAAATAAGTGTCCTGAAAACAAAATCAGCACTCTATTTCTGTATTATTAAATATCGGTCGAGCTTTTTTGGTCCGCCTCTTTCGTCTTAAAAGGAAGCATTTCTGTACTCAATATTGCTTTAAGGATTTTAAGAGCACTGATGACAAGTGCGTGTTATTTATTAACGTTCGACTAATAAATTCTAAATTTCGACTTAGAAATTTAAAATATCGATATATGTTATAAGCAATTTCTAGCAGATATGTTTAAATCAAAGTAACGTAAGTCGGAATTCCAAGATGATATATTTACATGGTAGTTGTGGGGGTCAAACCAGAACGAACACCGTCCAGAAATGGTGCAAATAGTGAAATATTCCGATTTACAACACTACCGAACCACCTTCTACGATCTCTCCTTAAATTTAGAGTTACTCATGCACCCGATCTTGGTCTCAAAGGGTAGCCAAGACCCATAACTTTACGTTCTTTTCTATATTTCCTTGACATAGGAAAGGCTCAAATTAGTTATATTTATCTTTAATGCGATTAAAAAATAATGTGCCTATATCCGTTTTTATTTTCTGCACAATGATGACAGTGCAATACATTCTTGTAAGTACTTGAAATATACATACCTGAGGAAAGAAAAGTCATTCCTTGCATACACATGTTGAAAAAAAATCTCAGTTTTATTGATATGAACAAAGCTGTCAATGATTAAAGTCTAATTTGTATTAGGATTTAGAAATAAATGCCTGGCCTTTCTTCATCTAATGTAAAAACTGAGATCCAATCGGTATTAAATGATGACTTTTAAAAGTAATAATGACCTCGGTTAAGTTAAAAAGATTTTCAAGAAGTAAGGCGTCATATGTTGTAAATGAAAATGTATTTTGTTTTAAATTTTAAAATTAGTTAATAGTTATTTGATAGCTTTAGCATGCATTCTGATCCTGACAATATCGTTTCATTTCAGCAATGGAAACTGGCACTGATTCTGTTTTAGTTAGCATTGCGGGCAGTCTGGTTGGGGCTATAATATTACTTGTATTTGGCTTGATTGTTTGGTTGTTAAGAAGGTATGTAAGTGACATGTTTCAATATACTTGCTCAAATAACATGCATATACTCCATAACAACAGTATTCTTGCGGAGAAATTTGAATGTCATATATTGCAGCAAAAGCACTGTATAAATTTAAAATCAATTAGTTTCATTATTTTAGAGTACTACTCAAAGACAAGCGTTATGACAACCTTCAAATGTCTACCAGGAACACCGCAGCGTCAATATATGACGAGATAAGAGCTACAAGAGGTAGGTATATAATTATTCAGTATATAAAATTACTGTCAGTCGACAGTTTTACAGCATTATTTCTGGTTCTTATGGACCATGGATTTCTTTCAGTGTTATTTTACTGTAGCCATTCTCGAAGGGACGGTGTCAAAAATGACCGAAGCCTTCGAATCCCATGGAGGTTTCTTTACCTTGCTTTCTGTGCGAGCAAATGCGAATAGAATGGCAAACTGAGAACCAATTAGCAACATAGAAACCCAATATTCTTCTTATTTTCTTTTTCTAAACGACAGCGGTATCCTTTTTGCTTATCTTGGCGATGATATACAATTATATGTACTCCACACTTCTTCAGTCTTGTCTACATTAGCACTGAAAACAGGCAAATGACATGTTTTTACAAAAAGCTAACTTCACTTAAGAACCTACCAGAGGGCGTAATCAAAATTTTTATAGTTTGCCGGTCTTTTGGGGGTCATTCCGCTCACGTCGATGCTAGGGGCGTGAGGGGTTTTGCGGATTTTATAACCTCTCATGATCAGAATCAATAAATTCGATACCGCTTATATAATTCTTGTTGCACTATATACCTTAAAATGTTCAATGATCATCTTATAAATTTTATTGCTGAATATTTCTTTACATCCCAATGACAGATGCAGTAAGATTGACCGTGTCTGCTATTGTTATGTTTGGTTGATTTCTGAACATCCAAAACATGTTATTATAGCTTTGAATAATGATTCAGTTTTAAAACCTGATTTTTGTAAATACTGTATAGTTTATGCAAAAGAACGAAGTTCATATAAAAGATTATATAAGAGCCATAGTTTGATTGTAAGTAATTTATATGATTAAACACCGATACTTCATTTGATACTTTCCTCTCTTGTTAATGTTAGACAAAACAGAGGAACGCCGTGTTAGTGAGAGCCATTCATACACGGAAATTGATGGTGCCCTTCCAATGAGTATTCATGAATCTAGATCAAACTCTTTTGATGACGATTTTGCTGGTAATTCTTCATCAACGCTTGCAACTGTAGAAAACATTGAAGGCACTCCGCCGTTTTGTGCAAACGCTCTCAACATGTCTGCATTGCAATCGGAAGACAATAAAGATAATAAAAGCGATGGCAACGAAACTCAGATATCCAGTTTCATTTCTTCTGCTGAGGTTCATAGAAAAGGTTCAAACCGATCAAGAAAATATTATGAAATACCTGACATTGTACCTGGTGTAAATCACAAAGTTGAAAGCAACCATACCATTGAAAGCTATGAAATTCCTTTATCCAATGCAAGTACTAGATTTCGGAAAGCCCAAGTTCCTGAAGCAGGCAATGCAAATCTATCAAGACAATGTAACATAAAGACTGACGTAGCTACAAGCCAAAGGAGAGATTCAAAGAAACCACAGAAGAAACAACTGATGTCTAAAAGAAATAAGGAAAAAGATGCAAATGACATTAATCCAACTCCTCAAAAGTTTAAAGACGATAAATGCAACATAAATCCTTCTAGATTTAATATGGAGATGCAGTTTAAAACACGTCAAATGCAGGAGGAGATACATAAAAGAGACAGTGACAGCTTAAATTATATACATCCAGTGAATTGAAATAATAATAGCATTCAAAACAAGAATTACTTTCCCTTTCAAATATAAGACAAGGGAGAAATAAGTTTCAGAAGTAACTAGATGCACCCTTGCAACTGGGTTAATTAGGAAAATTTAAATGGAAACCAATAAATTTGTTTAAGTATTCTATATTAATATAAGAAGCATTAAAAATATTCTAATCTTTAAATACGTGGTACCTGGCATAAAAAGATACCTGACTTGAAGACGAAATTTGTATTCTGAGACACAGCGCATGTTCTTCGTACAGGTATTTACAGCTGGAAGCTACGCTTTTCTATTAGATTGATGCAGAAGACTTTACAATAGGCTCTTCTGAAAAGGCCACTTCGATTGAGCTGTTTAGATATTTGTCTTAAAATATTGTTTTGAAATATTTTTCCATTACAACTTCCTTTTGTTGTGGGCCTACTATGTAAATGCGTAGCTCTGGGGCTGTGTTTTGTGATGCTTTGTGCTTCCGAGAAATCTACCCTTACCTATTATCTTTTCTTGCTTCTTGTTTTTTTTTCTTGTTGCTCTGCTTTCTTTACAGTATAATTTTTGCATGTGTATTTACACGTGTGATTTATTATTCTCTGATAAATGAAGTTCAGCATAATTCTGATCATCATGCTTTAACCTTTACCCTGCTAAGTTTCTGCAATGAACTTGTCCATATTTCTATTGGGACAGTACCATTAACTGTTTAAGAGGGTACACACCAAAACATACTGACTGAATGGTGAACAGTGTAGATCATACAAAGGCAGAATCAATCGTGTCCAGCACGAAAAGGGTTAATGACTATATATATTGAAACGATTCTAAACATTGCGTTTTTAGGGTTTATCGTTTGATTTACATTGTTCATTGCTCAGATGCTTGGATATACCAAGACGGCGTTAAATTCCTGCGCATCTGTACTGTGCCCCGTGCAAAATTGGATGATAAACAATGGGAAGGCTTTGATTATTTGTTGAACGAGCTAACACGGCAGTATTCTTATGACCAAGTGAGTGTGAGAATTCATAAATAACACCTTATAACAATTTACTTTTTATCATAGTTATAAGTAAACATTTCATGAAAATGTCCCAAGCCTTATAAAGAACCTTATAAGAAAAATAATGCAAATATCAAAATAAATGGTAATATATCATTAACCAGAATAAACGCTTAATATAACACAGATGTCGCACTCGAAGTGACGCCTTATATTTGTTTTATTTCTTGTGTCTTTGCATGTCATTTATGTACAAATTTGTTTTAATATAAATTGTTTTTTTACTAATCTATTGTAATTTATATGTCCTAGGAAAAATATTTCCATTCCACTTATCTTTAGAGCAAGACTGACTAAATTACAGAATCCCCCGGTTTACAGAAGTGTAATTTACAACTCGCAAAACTCTGTTTTGTTTGCTTTGCAATACTATCAAATATAAAATGCCAAACAAAAAAGGAGCAAGATTTGAGGAGATACCTGTCCACATCATTTATTGAAAAAAGTCATTGAATTTTACTCTTTCATCCGAGGTTATTTTGAAAACAATATGTACTTTCTAGTTTTACTGAACAAAAGTATTTGAAGAAATAAGAAAATTGATATGTTCTTGCTAATACAGAATATTTATTTATAAGCGTTTTCTTTAAAGTTATATTGATTAAATAAAACATAGTGTCGTCTTTATTTCGTCATATTACTTATTTGCTAAAATTGTATGTATACATGTGTTTAAAAGAAGGAGGGTACATGTATTTTGAATGTCATACAAAGTTTTGACATCTGTGTGTAAGCACAGTGTAACGTATACATTCATTGTTGTACTTGAACCCAGTGTTTGGCAGGTTTTTTTTGTCGAGTACCTGTATGAAACCTGTAAAATATTTATCGAGGTAATGCTGTACTGACAGCCTACAGTGTAAGTTATATCTATCTGACTAGTCTATAGAACTCCTTATTTTAAATAGTGTTTGGCAGTTTCATAACGATACTTGTTCTATAAATAGTGTCAAACACTATTTTAGCCGTTTGAATCCTGTCTAAAGGTCTGTTTTGTACGCATTGTGAAAAGAAAATCATTTTTTTTCACTTCCTTAGTTAATCATCGTTAGTATATAGGAAAATTAAAGAAATATTTCACTCATTTGTTTTTCCAAATAGAATTGTTGATTAATATATATGTCAGTACAGTCATTTGTCATTGTATAGGTATGTTTGTAACAAAACAGGTTTGAGTCGCTCAGATCCTACTGTAAATAATTTGTAAGAGTTTTGTGATGTTAGATCAAATATTGAAGACTAACAAGTAAACTAATACCAACTCTGCGATACATGACACAACTATTTTGTACACATTCGTAACAGAATGTCTTTTTGGAAACTCAATATTTCATTCTTTCTTATCTCTATTTTTGAAATATCACTTTTTTAAAAATCGTAAATAATGTTAAGATTTTAGTTCTTGAAAAATACATTGGTGAAATTAGTCTAAAGTATCAATAGCAGCGTTACAAAGATAGAGGAACGCCACTTCTAATGGTGGAAAGATGAATGTAAAAGTCTGGTCTGACTGTTTTTGATTTCTTGCGATACTAAAGATTTCAATGGTGAACTATTTTAGTGTCAGGATACTGGTTATATGACCCAGGGAAGTGCCTACGCCTTTAGTATCTTGAACAATAGTTTGGGTCCAATCGCTAAGGTGACTTTGTCTTAGACTAGCTGACAAACGATGTAGAATGTCCTTTGTTAAAACGTAAAGCTGGAGGGACCAAATATCTCAGATATAGAATTTTTCTCTGGCTACCTTGGCTAAATGATTCGTGTACCAATGATTCGTAAATGAGATCTATTATGAACTAGACAATTTCAGGGATCAGGCAAATCACTAAATGTTTCAAACAACAATTTTCAATTAAAAATGATCAGCTCAAACTCCTACAGGCTCGAGACTCTATACTTGACTGGTCTTTTTATTGAAGTTCCCGTCAGACAATGTCTTTGAATCAACAACATACCGGTAAACATTTAAATACTGGCATAAAAAGATACCTGACTTGAAGACGAAATTTGTATTCTGAGACACAGCGCATGTTCTTCGTACAGGTATTTACAGCTGGAAGCTACGCTTTTCTATTAGATTGATGCAGAAGACTTTACAATAGGCTCTTCTGAAAAGGCCACTTCGATTGAGCTGTTTAGATATTTGTCTTAAAATATTGTTTTGAAATATTTTTCAATTACAACTTCCTTTTGTTGTGGGCCTACTATGTAAATGCGTAGCTCTGGGGCTGTGTTTTGTGATGCTTTGTGCTTCCGAGAAATCTACCCTTACCTATTATCTTTTCTTGCTTCTTGTTTTTTTTTCTTGTTGCTCTGCTTTCTTTACAGTATTATTTTTGCATGTGTATTTACACGTGTGATTTATTATTCTCTGATAAATGAAGTTCAGCATAATTCTGATCATCATGCTTTAACCTTTACCCTGCTAAGTTTCTGCAATGAACTTGTCCATATTTCTATTGGGACAGTACCATTAACTGTTTAAGAGGGTACACACCAAAACATACTGACTGAATGGTGAACAGTGTAGATCATGCAAAGGCAGAATCAATCGTGTCCAGCACGAAAAGGGTTAATGACTATATATATTGAAACGATTCTAAACATTGCGTTTTTAGGGTTTATCGTTTGATTTACATTGTTCATTGCTCAGATGCTTGGATATACCAAGACGGCGTTAAATTCCTGCGCATCTGTACTGTGCCCCGTGCAAAATTGGATGATAAACAACGGGAAGGCTTTGATTATTTGTTGAACGAGCTAACACGGCAGTATTCCTATGACCAAGTGAGTGTGAGATCTCATAAATAACACCTTATAACAATTTACTTTTTATCATAGTTATAAGTAAACATTTCATGAAAATGTCCCAAGCCTTATAAAGAACCTTATAAGAAAAATAATGCAAATATCAAAATAAATGGTAATATATCATTAACCAGAATAAACACTTAATATAACACAGATGTCGCACTCGAAGTGACGCCTTATATTTGTTTTATTTCTTGTGTCTTTGCATGTCATTTATGTACAAATTTGTTTTAATATAAATTGTTTTTTTACTAATCTATTGTAATTTATATGTCCTAGGAAAAATATTTCCATTCCACTTATCTTTAGAGCAAGACTGACTAAATTACAGAATCCCCCGGTTTACAGAAGTGTAATTTACAACTCGCAAAACTCTGTTTTGTTTGCTTTGCAATACTATCAAATATAAAATGCCAAACAAAAAAGGAGCAAGATTTGAGGAGATACCTGTCCACATCATTTATTGAAAAAAGTCATTGAATTTTACTCTTTCATCCGAGGTTATTTTGAAAACAATATGTACTTTCTAGTTTTACTGAACAAAAGTATTTGAAGAAATAAGAAAATTGATATGTTCTTGCTAATACAGAATATTTATTTATAAGCGTTTTCTTTAAAGTTATATTGATTAAATAAAACATAGTGTCGTCTTTATTTCGTCATATTACTTATATGCTAAAATTGTATGTATACATGTGTTTAAAAGAAGGAGGGTACATGTATTTTGAATGTCATACAAAGTTTTGACATCTGTGTGTAAGCACAGTGTAACGTATACATTCATTGTTGTACTTGAACCCAGTGTTTGGCAGGTTTTTTTTGTCGAGTACCTGTATGAAACCTGTAAAATATTTATCGAGGTAATGCTGTACTGACTGCCTACAGTGTAAGTTATATCTATCTGACTAGTCTATAGAACTTTTTATTTTAAATAGTGTTTGGCAGTTTCATAACGATACTTGTTCTATAAATAGTGTCAAATACTATTTTAGCCGTTTGAATCCTGTCTAAAGGTCTGTTTTGTACGCATTGTGAAAAGAAAATCTTTTTTTTTTTCACTTCCTTAGTTAATCATCCTTAGTATATAAGGAAATTAAAGAAATATTTCACTCATTTGTTTTTCCAAATAGAATTGTTGATTAATATATATGTCAGTACAGTCATTTGTCATTGTATAGATATGTTTGTAACAAAACAGGTTTGAGTCGCTCAGATCCTACTGTAAATAATTTGTAAGAGTTTTGTGATGTTAGATCAAATATTGAAGACTAACAAGTAAACTAATACCAACTCTGCGATACATGACACAACTATTTTGTACACATTCGTAACAGAATGTCTTTTTGGAAACTCAATATTTCATTCTTTCTTATCTCTATTTTTGAAATATCACTTTTTTAAAAATCGTAAATAATGTTAAGATTTTAGTTCTTGAAAAATACATTGGTGAAATTAGTCTAAAGTATCAATAGCAGCGTTACAAAGATAGAGGAACGCCACTTCTAATGGTGGAAAGATGAATGTAAAAGTCTGGTCTGACTGTTTTTGATTTCTTGCGATACTAAAGATTTCAATGGTGAACTATTTTAGTGTCAGGATACTGGTTATATGACCTAGGGAAGTGCCTACGCCTTTAGTATCTTGAACAATAGTTTGGGTCCAATCGCTAAGGTGACTTTGTCTTAGACTAGCTGACAAACGATGTAGAATGTCCTTTGTTAAAACGTAAAGCTGGAGGGACCAAATATCTCAGATATAGAATTTTTCTCTGGCTACCTTGGCTAAATGATTCGTGTACCAATGATTCGTAAATGAGATCTATTATGAGCTAGACAATTTCAGGGATCAGGCAAATCACTAAATGTTTCAAACAACAATTTTCAATTAAAAATGATCAGCTCAAACTCCTACAGGCTCGAGACTCTATACTTGACTGGTCTTTTTGTTGAAGTTCCCGTCAGACAATGTCTTTGAATCAACAACATACCGGTAAGAGTCCTTTCGCATAGATGCTCGGCTTCTGTCCCCTCAAACTCTCCATAATTTCCCTGACTCCTATATGCTCAGCACCTATATGCTATCATATGTAGCATTCACCTACCATACAGGTATATCCCCGATGCCTTGGCTCTACTTCGCCAGTAATGCTGAACCGTCTATTAAGCTGGAGCTCTCTTACTATCTCAGTAGATTACCAAACTCTTGGTCTCTGTCTCAGCTTCCCGATGCTCAGCCTATATATGCTATCGTCTATAGCATTAAATTACCTTTAAGGTAAAATTCCTATGCGCTGGTCCTATAGCTCGAGACCTTATCGAAATTCTGATACTCTTCTTTAGTCCAAAAACTTCCAAAGTCTTCATTTTAATAATTTATCCGCCCTGACAGGATAATTGCAATAGTCTCCTTACCAAGGTACTAGGGTAAATTATTAGTTGAATCCTCGATGTGTCTTCTTCAACCGCTGGATACTGAATGAGCTCTCTATCATCCATTTACCTCTTTATACCCCAGCAGACGTGCTAATTTTAGAACTTGTTTCTGATTAGTCCAAATTTAAACATAACGTTTTACAACGAGTACTTGCTCTATCAAATATCTGGTTCCCTATAACTTTTGTATATGACATAATGTGCGAAGCTGGGACCCAGCCATCTCCATAATGAACCCAAATCAGCCAAAAATTACCAAAATTCTATTATATACAGCAATTTAACAATAATTGGAGCAATGATAACATGAAAAGGGAGTCAATCACTATCTGTGCTTATATGTTACGTTATCAATATATCAGATAAACAAATTATTCTGACATTTAGTTTATACTAATTCATTTTAAGCCGATTGTGAAATATGTTCTACAACTTATATTAATCACTTTCGACACCTCATTCCTGATGGTATTTTCCGTGGACATGACAGAAGAGGGTAGTTTCCCTTTTAATGCTGAGTGCCAAGCAAGGGAGCTACTGGTAACATTTTCTTGTCTTTGGTATGATGCGGCATTACATTGTGTCATATTTTAGACGATTTTGATGGTCGACTTTACACCAATCAATCTCAAATAAGTTCGGATCTGTTCCAAGTTTACTAATTTATTTTACGTCGATTGTGAAGAAGTTAGACAACTAAAATTAATCATTATCGCTACCGCATTCCTGATGGAATCAATGAGAGAAGAGAAGCCAGTTTACCTTTTAATGGTGAGCGCCAATCAAGGAAGCTACTGGTACCATTTTATACGTCTTTGCTATAACGCGGCCGGGGATCGAACCCACGACCTCCCGCACTCGAAGGGATGCTCTACCACAATGTTATCGAGGCGGTTAATATTTAAGTTACTTTGATGGATTCTCAGGCTGTGGTAACACGTTTTCCCCTTTACAAATATCCCTAGAATTTGTAACTTAACCTTGGTTCTAATGGCTATGCTTCGGGAATTTCTGTCTTTATTTGGGTTAAAATTTTGCCACTTTTTACGTTCCTGGTTTGCACTTTCTTGCGTCATATAAAATGCGCCACCATATTACAATGTCGTGCTATTTCATGCAGATTTTTCAAGAGGTTTTAAAGCATGCATTTTAAAGCATGGATAGGTTTTATAGCATGCAGGTTTAGCATAGAGGTTTTATAGGATACATGGGCGGTAGCATGCATTTCCACTGCCGTCCATAAACGAACAGGCTCAATCAAACCGAGCCTGCAACATTTCCGTTTTTGTCGTGTTGAGCGACCCGTGAAGTTTCCACTTTTTTCTGTTTTATATGTTTCTTAATAATAACTTGATCTCTTCTAAGTAAAAACGCAGTGTCAATCACCGGTTTAGTTGCAGTTTTCGGATCTGAATGGGTTACAGAGAAATGGCCATGAAATTTTCAGTCATTTAATATCAACATATTAATACAGAACTTTTTCCGATTGCGATTCCTGTCGAGCTGTGGGATCACAAAATGGTGGAACACAAACTTTCTTTTGTATTTTGACAATCTAAGTGTACAATAAGTGCAATAAATAAATTCTTAGGGCTCAGGTATGAAGAAATTTGTCAGACGTATCGTCTTATTATTTATGCTGTCATATTAGGTAGAGAATGGCAACAAGGTTGCTGACTATATTCATAAAGTACGCTAGAGGCTCCTGTTCAGTGTCGCACGCTGCCCAGATCACTTACTTTTGATTTAAATGTTTATTCATTAAGTGACATATCAAATGAACTTTGTGAGAGAACCAAGATAATTATTTTATGTACCGGGAGAGTAATGTTTTATAAATAATGCATATAACATCGTTGTCATATTGCTTGTTATTTACGGCATGTTATCGTGTCAATACAATAACTTCATATGTATCAATAATAACAAGCTTTTTCGATATAAATATTTCAGTCAGACAGTTACCCACTAGTGCCAATGATAAAGCCATAAAACAAGTTTAATCCTTTACTATTTATGACAGTTTGCTTGGGAAAAGTTTCTTGGCTCTTACACAAACAGTCAGTAGTTTCTTACATAGAAAGATATTTTCTACAATGTGCATGTTTGCCTTTAAGGTTTCTTACGCTAAAGTGAACTATGCTATAAAATCATCGAACAATTATTGATTCAATAAGGAACCCCTTGGATACGGGAATGTTAACTCAGCAAAAGGGAGGCTATTCTATTCATACCAGTCAACATACGTGATCCGGTTGTGTGTCCTGTAACTACTATTCGTATACATTCTGATGGACCATTATTTCATTTACCCAAAGGTCAAGCCGTGTCCTACGCATTCTCTAGTTTACACGTCAAAATGCTATCACATTTCTTTGTTTTGTTGTAGCTTGTTATAAATTGGGGCAGCAACTCCAAAGATGCTATACAAAAAGGATGGGCCGTTGGAAGGTAACGCTTTGCAAAATATTAGCTTGACACAATTGAAGTTAGCAATGTCGAATTAGACTATTGCTGTGACACGACAGTTGATCTGTTTGAGAACGGACTGGTATAGACCACAATATATGTACAGAAAAGTAGTTAGGTCAGACAGGTTGTTTCATTGAGTATTTGCAAATGTCTTCTTTTTGACACAGTAGTTATTATGGAAACAAAGTAACAATGAAGGCACATAAATGTCAGTAAAGATAGAAGTTTAAAACAAGACTCCCATACACTCAATCAGGGCTGTTAGATTTCAATCCTCTCAGATCGTTCAACACGACGTTTATGTCGTGTTATTGGTACTGTTTATTTTCTCACCGTTTCGACCTGGGTGGTTCCAATACTCCTGCTTTCATAGCCTTGGGTGTTGTATAATCACCCCGTGGATATGCTGCCTGCTGTTAAATTTTGTCTTTTGACAGTTCCTGTGATATGCAGACTCCATAACCTCAGATCCCCTTCCTAAATTCCAGTTTGTTTAGTTCTGCCTATTGTTTTCTCGCTTGGGGCAAACCATTTACTTTATCTGGGGACCAAACACCGCTCTTCATGGAATAACACGCCTAAACACGTGTATCATTGAAGGTTCCATGTTCACCGCCGTTTGAATACATCTGCGGATGTCTCTAAATTGCTTTTTGTACTTTTAGCATGTGTAAATATGGAGTTTTGCTCAACCCGGGGTTAGAGGGTGTGGACGGTAGCATGCATTTCCACTACCGTCTATGAACAGGCTCAATCAAACCGAGGCTGCAACATTTTCGTTTTTGTCGTGTTGGGCGACCTGTGAAGTTTCCACTTTTCTCTGTTCTTTTAAATAATGCCTTTCCATTTTGTGTCTTAGAAACTTGATGTACTGTTAGGTTAACATAAACTGTATAGTGATATTTTATCGGACCATCAACATATAAGCAAGTTTTGTGTAAGTGTTACTTTAAACTTGGTTTATTATGAATCAACAGATACGTAATTAAGTTGATGGAAGTAAAGCATGCAATTTTCTTTTCATTAACTTATGTCAAACCAATTTGTGTTGCGGTTTGAGTTAATCTCCTAGTTTACCATATAAACGACTGTATTTCAGCTCTATTTTCATCAGTCTTGGCTATATCAAGAACCAGCACCAGAAACCGGTCCGCTAGTCCGTAGTGTTTTTGTGATACGTGAATGAAACCTAGCAACATATCAAGATTCTCTCAAGGTTAAGTAGAATTTTAACGAAAACAAAGTCAAAACAAGTTTGCTGTATCCGATGCGACAGCAGTCACAGTATTTTCTGTAAACATCTTGCAGCTCTTAGTTATTTCAGTTTGAACAAGTTTTAAAGCTGTTATTTTGTCTTTAAGGTGGCGCATAACGCTTTATTTTATTTTATTTTAATTGCTAACATAATCAGATCTTTTATATTGTTTTGCACCTTAATTATACAAAATGTAGATAAACTGGAACGATATTTTAAATTTCTAAACAGCTCAAACAAAACTCACATCGCGTGTACAGATTTTTACCATCATCAAGGATGGAACAAGTAAATAGGTAGCCATAGCTAACCCGCTACGCCAAAACGTTTATCCAACTAAATACAATCACTTTCAAATTTATGGCTTTTTATTTGGTAAAGTAGGCACTTCAAATATAAGGGCTAAAATGAACTTGAACACGGATAGTACAATTCTGTAATACGTTTCCTTTAAACTTGGAGTACTGTTTAAAACACAGTAAACCTTTCGGGGACAGAGCGTTACCCCTAGTAGTATATATAATCTGAAAAGGAGATCCCTCGGAAGCACCGAGAACAATGCAAACAGTAAAAATTGCAGACTCGGTTTGACTGAGTCTGTTTATGAGCAATAATGGAAAATGCAACACTGCCCATACCCTCTAGCACCGGCGCAAGCAGTATTCAATCTTCAAATCTAAATGAGTTGAAATCAATGGTCCCGAAGGACCAGCTATTTATAACAACACTGAGAGGAAGTCGGGGCGACTTTTTACGGCCACCACACAGCACTTTACACCCGCTGTTGTGAAATAAATATAATCTGAAAAGGAGATCTCTCGGAAGCACCGAGAACAATGCAAACAGTGAAAATTGCAGAATCGGTTTGATTGAGTCTGTTCATGAGCAGTAATGGAAAATGCAACACTGCCCACGTCCCCTAGCACCGGCTTAAGCAGTATTCAATCTTCAAATCTAAATGATTAAGCCTTGCTCAAAACTTTATTTGTAGTAAAAAGTCTGTACTCTGTTTTATGTTATATGTTTCCAAAATGTAAAATAGTCCGTCCAAATAAAATAAAAAAACCAGTTCAAAGTATATTAGTGGTATATGTTTTAATTGTCAAATTGATATTTAATGAAAACGGTTTTTAAATTACTTACTTGCTCCAAAAATATATACAGGTGTTTTCTCAACCAGATAAGTACGAAACTAGATCTTTACTGTAAGATTTTAACATTACATCTGCGTATATGCCAAATGTAACATGATTTTAGTGTTTGTGTGTTTGTGTGTGTGTGTGTGTGTGTGTGTGTGTGTGTACAACCCATGATTACAATAGGTAACAGTTAACGGTCACGTGCCACACTTTAGCATGCAAAACCACAGATATTTCATATAGAATTTTATATAAAATAGACTATTTTGACAGGCGTCACTGTTCATAGTCAGGATTTTCATGCTTTTTTAGCGGCAATTCAAGGTTAAAAGGTAGGACGGGAGCAGGGCTTTAAAGCCAGACGGCCTTCGCATACAGGTTCAAACCCCCTGCCATCACATACTATTTAAAAAGAAATACTACACACTATCCCTAACCATAGATCCTGTACAAACTGTACTTTAACAAACCTCGGAAATGTAAATGTTAAAATGTAAAGCGTTTTACAAATATTTCATACCTATCACCTGTTTTGCGTAGTTCTAACAGCAGTTCTTTCCAATGTTTGGACCAGTAGTACAGAAACTTCTACCATTGAATGTTTTGCACATGTTGTGAATGTTTAGCACTTGTTGGTCAAATAATAAATCAGAAAAAATAATTTACTATTTAGTAAAATTATTATCAGAGAAACAGCACAAAGTTCGACAACAAAAGTCACCATACTGCCCATTTGGTTGACAATGACAGACGTGCGGAATGAAAGACATATATTTTATATGACCATATATAGCATTAGGTATTAACTTCCTGTTGACAACATTTGACATAGACGGATAGCAATGTAGATGTCTTTAACATATATGTATCTTTTCGTCCGATTAACAAACCATTGTTATTTATTCATGCGGAAATTGACAATAAATATGTGATTATTCTTAAAAAAACCTGAAGATGTTTTTCTTATTTTGTTCATTGTTTTTACTTCAAATTGTTATAAATGCAGGTTAAACAATTCCATGTGTATTATATATTTTTCCATTGTACAGTTACTACTTTTTGAGTTACTAACTTGAATTCTTTTCATTTCTTAATGCAACAGTTTAGAATGGTTGATTTCTATTGATTCGTGAAATACATGTAAAACTTTTTTATTTAGTTGAAATTATAAATATGTAGAACTAATGTGATAACTAAAAACACTAAGTGCCTGCTGCTTAGCCGGGATTTCAAGATTAAAATGATCGAATTTGATTGGGAAAACGACTGCGAAGAAGAACCAAGACATTTCTACTGAGCTTCTATCTTTACAATCAAGGCAGTTGAAAAGAATTCACTGTTAACGTTCTATATGACATATGTTTTATTTGGAATTTCAAAGCTATAGGTAATGTTTTGAGATCTATCACTGGAAGTTGAAAAACCTAGCATAAAAGTTCACAAAGAAAATAAAATTAAAGAGTCGAAACTTTACAGGTCGCTAAACACGACAAAAATGAAAATGTTGCAAGCCAGATTTTATTGAACTGATAATTATGGAAGCCCTGGAGGGACAATTGATTCCGTACTTCCCACTTCTAACTTTTGCACATCTAACTTCCAACTTCTTGACTTTCTACTTCCTACTTCTAACTTCCGCACTTCTGACTTCTTACTTCCACACTTCTGACTTCCAACTTTCTGACTTTCGACTTCTGATTTCCATCTTCCACACTTCTTTCTTCCGACTTCTTTACTTTCTACTTCTTTCTTCTAACTTCCAAACTTCTGACTTTTAACTTCCGTAGTTCTAATTTCCAACTTCCACACTTCTTACTTCAAACCTTTTGACTTCTTACTTCTCTCTTCTAACTTCCGCATTTCTGACTTCTAACTTCTGCACTTCTGACTTCCTGACTTTCGAAATCTGATTTCCAACTTATATACTTCTTACTTCCGACTTCTTACTCCCCTCTTCTAACTTCCGCACTTCTGACTTCTAACTTACACACTTCTAATAGCTGTGTGAAGTTGGCTAAACAAACGACATACGACATTCGAAAATTTTGAATTTCGTCCATTGCGCGACATACGGCATTCGAACATTTTCAATGTCGTTCATTGCGCGACATACGACATTCGAAAATTTTGAATGTCGTTCATTGCGCGACGTACGACATTCGAAAACTTTGAATGTCGTCCATTGCGAGACATACGACATTCGAACTTTGACAAAAAATTTGAATGTCGTTCAGTGCGCGACATACGAAATTCGACATTCGAAAATTTTTGAATGTCGTCCATTGCGCGACATACAATATACGACATTTGAATTTTGACAAAAGAATTGGAATGTCGTTCAGTGCGCGACATACGACATACGACCGTCGAAAATTTTGACAATTGCGCGACATACGACATTCGAAAATTTTGAATGTCGATCATTGCGCGATATACAACATACGACATTCGAATATTTTGAATGTTGTCCATTGCGCGACATACGACATTCGAAAATTTTGAATGTCGTCCATTGCGAGACATACGACATTTCCGAATGTCGTATGTCGCGCAATGGACAACATTCAAAATATTCGAATGTCGTATGTTGTATGTCGCGCAATGATCGACATTCAAAATTTTCGAATGTCGTATGTCGCGCAATGGACGACAGTCAAAATTTTAGAATGTCGAATGTCGCATGTCGCGCATTGAACGACATTCAATTTTTTTGTCAAAGTTCGAATGTCGTATGTCGTATGTCGCGAACTGAACGACATTACATTTTTTTTGTCAATGTTCGAATGTCGTTTGTCGTATGTCGAGCAATGAACGACATTCAAAATTTTCGAATGTGGTATGTCGTATATCGCGCAATGAACGACATTCACAGTTTTCGAATGTCGTATGTCGTATGTCGCGCACTGAACGACATTCAAATTTTTTTGTCAAAGTTCAAATGTCATATGTTGTATGTCGCGCAATGGACAACATTCAAAAATGTTCGATTGTCGTATGTCGCGCTCTGAACGGCATTCAAATTTTTTGTCAAAGTTCGAATGTCGTATGTCGTATGTCACGCAATGGACGACATTCAAAATTTTCGAATGTCGTATGTCGTATTTCGCGCACTGAACGACATTCAATTCTTTTTGTCAAAATTCCAAAGTCGTATGTTGTATGTCGCGCAATGGACGACATTCAAAATTTTTCGAATGTCGAATTTCGTATGTCGCGCAATGAACGACATTCATATTTTTTGTCTCAAAGTTCGAATGTCGTATGTCGTATGTCGCACACTGAACGACATTATTTTTTTTGTCAAAATTTTCGAATGTCGTATATTGTATTTCGCGCAATGGACGACATTCAAAATTTTCGAATGTCGTATGTCGAGCACTGAACGACATTCAAATTTTTTGGTCAAAGTTCGAATGTCGTATGTCGTATGCCGCGCAATGGACGACATTCAAAATTTTCGAATGTCGTATGTTGTATGTCGCGCACTGAACTACATTCAATTTCTTTTGTCAAAGTTCGAATGTCGTATGTCGCGCAATGGACGACATTCAAAATTTTCGAATGTCGTATGTCGCGCACTGAACGACATTTAAATTTTTTGGTCAAAGTTCGAATGTCGTATGTCGTATGCCGCGCAATGGAAGACTTCAAAATTTTCGAATGTCGTATGTCGTATGTCGCGCACTGAACGACATTCAAATTTTTTAGTCAAAGTTCGAATGTCGTTTGTCGTATGCCGCGCAATGGACGACATTCGAAATTTTCGAATGTCGTATGTTGTATGTCGTGCACTGAACTACATTCAATTTCTTTTGTCAAAGTTCGAATGTCGTATGTCGTATGCCGCGCAATGGACGACATTCAAAATTTTCGAATATCATATGTTGTATGTCGCGCACTGAACTACATTCAATTTCTTTTGTCAAAGTTCGAATATCGTATGTCGTCTGTCGCGCAATGGACGACATTCAAAATTTTCGAATGTCGTATGTCGTATGTCGCGCACTGAACGACTTTCAAGTTTTTTGGTCAAAGTTCGAATGTCGTATGTCCTATGCCGCGCAATGGACGACATCAAAAATTTTCGAATGTCGTATGTTGTATGTCGCGCTCTGAACTACATTCAATTTCTTTTGTCAAAGTTCGAATGTCGTATGTCGTATGTCGCGCATTGGACGACAATCAAAATTTCCGAATGTCGTATGTCGTATGTCGCGCACTGAACGACATTCAAATTTTTTTGTCAAAGTTCGAATGTCGTATGTCGCGCAATGGACGACATTCAAAATTTTCGAATGTCGTATTTTGTATATCGCGCAATGAACGACATTAAAATTTTCGAATGTTGTATGTCGCGCACTGAACGAAATTCAATTTTTTTGTCAAAGTTCGAATGTCGTATGTTGTATGTCGCGCAATGAACGACATTCAAAATTTTCGAATATCGTACGTCACGCCATGAACGACATTCAAAATTTTCGAATGTCGTATGTCCTATGTCGCGCAATGAACGACATTCAAAATTTTCGAATGTCGTATGTCCTATGTCGCGCAATGAACGACATTCAAAATTTTCGAATGTCGTAGGTCTTGCAATGGACGACATTCAAAATTTTCGAATGTCGTATGTCGTATGTCGTTTGTTTAGCCAACTTCACACAGCTACTTCTAATTCTAACTCTCTGAGATCCGACTTCCAACATCCGCACATCTGCATTCAAACTTTCCCTCTTTGGAAGTCGGAAGTAAGAAGTGTTGAAGATGGAAGTCGGAAGTAAAATGTCAGGAAGTTGGAAGTCAGAAGTGCGGAAGTTGGGATCGGAAGTCAGGAAGTTAGAAGTCAGAAGTAAGAAGTCAAGAAGTTGGAAGTAAGAAGTGTTGAAGTTGGAAGTCAGAAGTCGAAAGTCGGGAAGTTGGAAGTCAAAGTGCGGGAGTTAGAAGTCAGAAGTGTGGCTGTTAGAAGTAGGAAGTCAAGAAGTTGGAAGTAAGAAGTGCAAAAGTTAAAAGTCAAAAGGAGGAGGTACGGAAATAAATTGTCATTTCAAGGCTTCCATAGATAATAGCTTAATTAAGCACAAGATATTGAAATATTAACACATGTTACCTGTTTCAGGAGAATGCCCAAGAAACTGTCGTAACTCGACAATAAGCGGAAATTCTTGTTGTATATGCGAAGTATTCTTTGGTTGTGGAGTTACTAAGTGCAGTAAAATAGCAGTACAATTATGGTCAGTTAACAGTTTTGTAAACTGTTTGGGATGCGACCACCATGACCATTTCCCTACCTTTGAATGTATGTCTTGTCCTGTTGGATGTGTTGGATGTTTCGACCATACACTTTGTCTCAAATGTGTGAATGGTATGCACGGTAAAATATGTAATAAAAGATGTGGTAAATGCAGACATGATAATCAAGGCGTAGTGAAATGTGACATTGGATCCGGTGTATGTACTAATGGATGTGTAGATGGTTATTACAGTCCTCGTTGTGATCAAGTATGTGAACATTGTAAACCGGGCAATCAAAGCATGGTGAAATGTGACTATAACTCTGGGATATGTACCAATGGATGTGTAGATGGTTATTACAGTCCTCGATGTAATCGTGTTTGTAGACATTGTAAACCGGACAATCTAGACGTGGTGAAATGTGACTTTATCTCCGGGACATGCGCTAATGGATGTGTAGATGGCTATTACAGACGTTGCTGTGATCGTGTATGTGGACATTGCAAGCTGGACAATCAAGGCGTGGTGAAATGTGACTCTATCTCCGGGATATGTACTAACGGATGTGTAGATGGCTTTCACAGTTCCCGTTGTGATCATATATGCAGCGGCACTTGTTCTAAAAGAGCATGTAGTCAACAGTCGGGCTACTGTGACAATGGATGTGTTTCTGGTTGGTATGGTGATACATGCAATGATTCTTGCAGCGATACCTGTTCTCTAAGCTCCTGCTATCAAACATCGGGCTTCTGTGACAATGGATGTGTTTCTGGTTGGTATGGTAAATCGTGCGGTGAATCGTGCAGTAACACCTGTTATGATAAGTCCTGTGATCAATTTTCAGGATACTGTGTCAATGGATGTGTTTCAGGTTGGTATGGAGACACGTGCAATGGAACGTGCAGTGATACGTGTTCTTTAAGCTTCTGCAATCAAAGGTCGGGCTTCTGTGAAAAAGGATGTGTTTCTGGTTGGCATGGTGGCACGTGCGAAGAATCGTGCAGTGATACATGTTCTTTAAGCTCCTGCAATCAAACGTCGGGCTTCTGTGAGAAAGGATGTGTTTCTGGCTGGCATGGTTACATGTGCAAATTATTGTGCAGTAGCAAATGTTTTAATAAGTCCTGTGATCAATATTCAGGCCGCTGTTACAACGGATGTGCGACTGCATACTATGGTAACACGTGTGAATCAAACTGCTTGGACACTTGTAAAGAACGCGTTTGCGACAGGGAAACATCGCGGTGTTTGCGAGGATGTGTAGCAGGATATCAAGGAGCATTCTGTAATATGAGTATGCAATAATGAGTTTGTAGTCTTATGTTTCAGTTGAATTCAGCTTTCTTAAAAATAATTTAGCACTCATTTCTTTAACGTTAAATACTGGTTAAGCAAAACATGCTTTCTACATAAAATATTTTGACAAACATGGTTTTTGCTGTTTTAATGTCAGAATTGTAGTAATCAAACTTAATTTGTTTTTGTTACATTGATATATAAATTGCTATGTATTTAATAAGGAGATAATGTTTTAAATCAAAGGAAACATTTCAATGCAATTTAGATGTTAGTAATAGACCAAAACGTAGTAGTAAAATAATTGAATATATCTTTCATATTCATTAGAATATCAAAATATAGATATTATATATATTTTGCAGCGAGTTTACACCGTGAAATATGTCAAAAATGATTCATTGATTAAAATAACTTTAAGTCAAGATTCTTACAAGAATAAAAATGTATGTACCTTTCAAATGAAAATATAAACAAAATTTACATAGAAATACTTAATGGCTTTGTGCGTTATGTTATAGTGGTAAATTCTTTAGATCCATCGACAAAATTAAACAAGAGTTGTAGATCTGAACACAATAAAGATACTTTTGCGATAAAATTTTATTTGTTAAAATATATTATTTCATTTTTGTTCATGTACTGATAAAACAGTGTGATTAAAATGAAAAGTGTTTCCGGCAATCTGATGCAATACTCAACATTTTGCCGTGATAAAAGCTGACAATGCCTGTAAACAATATTCGATATACTACTTCAGGAAATTATAGCGCGAAATGTAATTTTCTCAATTGACGAGAAGTATAAAAAACTTACTTATACAAAAATCAATAGCGAATATAACAAATGAGTTCGTAGCATTGTATAGCTCTGTTTAGACTATTATAACAAATATATTATACACAATGGGCCACTGAAAAATACTACGAAACGTAGAATATAGCGCTTTCTGACATTAAAACTAGTGGCCCAAGGAGATTAGCCCCATTCTATCAAAGGCCGACTTGTTGTAATAGAAAATACTTTCTTTTTTCAAAAGTTTGTAATCAATAGTTATTTGATAGAGCACATTCTAATTCTTGCAATATTGTTGAATTTCAGCTATGAACATCGGCCCTGATTTTGTTTTAGTTGGCTTAGCAAGCAGTCTGGCTGGAGTTATAATATCACTTGTATTCACCTTAATTATCTGGTGTATAAGAAGGTATGTAGTTGACATGTTAACGTATATTTCAAACCTGTGAACAAAGACCACTGTTCGGAACAAGCAAAAGTGGTCTTTGTTCACAGGTGGTCTTTATTCGTGGGGGGTGGGGGTAAGGGTCACTTCTCAGTTAGTTATTATCATGCTGATAAAAAGTATTTTTACAGCTTCTTGCTCTCTTTATGTTCTATGTATTTATGCAGCCGCTGCAAACTTGCAAATTTTCAATGAAGCAGTAATTATTATGTTTGCAATAAAGCGAAAGTCGTGAAATTTTTGCGGATTTCAAATATTTTCATGCCGGAACGGTCAAGCTTGGACGTTATTTGGGGGCAAAAATGACACTTTGGAATGAATTAGGCCGGTCGCTGGTCGCGGTCGCCATGTGGTCGCTATTCACGGCCTTTTTATGAGAATTTTTCTACGGGGGACCAGAGACCGGTCGTTGTCGACAGGTGTTCGCTATTCACGGGTTGTCGCTAGTTTGACTGAAACGCGGAATGCGAACTTAATACTCTACAAACAGCACACTCTTGTTGTAATTGAAACATTTATGAAGTGTATGTATCGTATATATTGTGAGTAATGCGGATAGATACATAGATAAATTCTTTTATTTCCTCCAATTTTGAAGAGTAAAGCATGTAGATGAAAAATAAAGCATGTAGATGAAAAATAAATTCGCTTTAATATTTTAGAAGAGTTCTCAGAGGCAAGCAATATGACAACTTTCAAGTGTCTACCAGAGACATCTTAGCGCCAACATATGACGAAGTATCAGATATCGGTGGTATGTATATATATTCTGAATAATATTTACTCTCCATTTGGTCGGCAGTTTCACTGAATGAACTGAGTTTGATTCAGTGTTGTTATTATTTCTTGTCCTTTAGGATCTCAGAATCTATTCAAAACAACTCGCTTAAACCGGTGATAGATGACGTGATCAGTGTTGGTATCTTCTATGATCCTTTTTGATCAAGGGACCATGAAATAAATTATGAACAGAATTCCGTGTAAGCCGATGCTAGGGGCGTGATGGGTGTTGCACATTTCATTACCTCAATGAAATCGAATCTGTCATTATTTTTCTTTTTTTTTCCCCATTCTTTGCTTTTAAATGATCTTGACTTCTGAGCTTCCAAAGTACTGTCGATAATTTAACGTCTTTAAACAGGAGATACCTTATCATTATTTTGTTGATGCAAAAGTTCAAAATGTTAAACTAGAGAGAAGTGGAAACTTCACAGGTCGCTCAACACGACAAAACCGAAAATGTTGCAGGCTCGGTTTGATTGAGTCTGTTCATGGACGGTAGTGGAAATGCATGCTACCGTCCACGCCCTCTAGCCATCTATCTGATTTAATATGAGGTTTTACTGTTATTGCGAATAATATTGACTTGTTTTGTAAATTTTAGATGCAATAGAGGAACACCGTATTAGTGGTAGCCATTTATACATGGACATTGGTACCTCCCAGATATATAGGAGTATACATGAATCTGGATCCAACACACATAACAGTTGTGATAACGAAATCGCTGGTAATTGCGCAACAACACTCGCAGTTGTAGAAACCATTAATAACACTCCGTCTGTATATGCAAACGCTCGTAACCTTTCTTCATTGCACTCTGAAGTCAATAATTGCAATAATGGAGATTCCAGTGAAATTCTTACAACCAGTTTCATTTCTTTAGATAATGTCGAGGTTCACAGAAAAGGTTCAAACCTATCAAGAAATTATTATGAAATATCTGACAAAATACCTAATCATGATCATAATATCGAAATTGAAAGGAATCATGCCAATGACGGCTATGAAATTCCTATATCCGGTACATGTTCTGCTGCTCAGAATGCCGAAGCAAGCGGAGCATGTCTATCCGTACACTGTAACAGAATGACTGACTTTGCTACAAGTCCTTCAAGAGATTCAAAGAGAACACAGAAGAAAGACGTGGTGTCCACAAGACATAAGGAAATAAATGTTGATGAGATCAACCAAACACTACAAAAGCCTAAAGAAGATAAACGCAATTCAAGTTCATCTGGATTTGAAACCGACATACCATTGGAAACACATCAAGCACAAGAGAAGGTTACTGAAGGAGACAGTAACAGCTTAAATTATATACATCCAGTGAACTAAAACTATAACAGTCAAAACAAAAATTACATTGCTTTCGAAGCGAGAAAGAACTTTCAGTAGAATCAAGACTGATCCTTTAAACTTTAAACATGATTCTTTAGCAGTCCACGGAAAATTTGTTGAAGTGTTTTATATTGATATATGTATTATTTTCTTAAACTTGAGTCGAATACATATCCGGCATGAAAAAATGCCTGGGTAGCGTACTTGATGACGCAGTTTATTTTTTGAGACACAGCGCATGTTTGTTGTACAGTTATCTATGTTTTTTTTCTTTGATTGTGTCTGTATGAACGAGTAAAAAACCCGCTTGGACTGAACTGTTTGTATATCTGTCTTTTTGTCTGTTTCATTCGTTTATATTTTCTTGTAACTCTGCTTTCTGCTTAGTTTTTATGCATGTACATCTGCACGTGCATATATATATATATATATATCGTGAGGGGTTTGTATGGTTTGCAGTTGTTTTAACTTAAGCTTAGGAAGATGGGATCAAAAGTAATGCCACTGGCTATTGATAACCGCTATTTTTAGCGCGAGTACAAAATTCACCCCTTGCACGTGCTTCCCGTTGTAATTGCTTTCAATCGACGTATAAACTGTACATGAAGACACAATATCTCACTCACAATTCACATTTACACAAACCCTACTCCTAGGCGGTTAGGCAAAATGGTTGGTAAAAGTGTAAAAAATGCGAACGAAATTAGGTCTTATATTAAGACTTGCGCTTCACTCAGAAGAGGTTCAAAGGACATTTATGCTGACATATGTGCTGTCTATGGTAGTAATGAAATGTCCTTTCCACAATTTGCAGATGGGTTAGGAAATTTTGTTCAGGCGTGGAGTCTGTCAAAATGCGCCTAAAGCTGGTCGACCTAAGTCTGCAAGTAGTCCAAGGATTGTTGAAAAATCAAACAAATAGTACTTTCTGACGCAAAATATACTTCTCAGCAGATTGCGGAAATATAGTTGGCATTTCAAAAGCACCTGTGTTGCGCAATCTGCGACATATTTTGAAATTGAAGAACAAAAGTGCTAGGTGGGTCCCGCATTTGCTCACTGATGAGCAAAAACGCACGCGCGTTAAGATGGCGCGCAAGCTTTTGAAAAGGCTTCCAAGACACGATCAAAAACATTTATGAATGTAGTAATAGGTGATGAGTCTTGGATACATTTCTTCGAACCGCATCGAAAAATTAGTAACCGAGTATGGCTCACCAAACTGCCAGAAGACCTTGCATTGCCAAAAGGATTGCAAGTGTAAAAAAGGTTATGTATGCCATATTTTTCACTACTAAAGGTCTCGCCATCCAGGTTCCTGTACCTAAAGGCAAGTCAATGAATGCCAAGTTTTATAAGAAAAAAGTTCTTAAAAAGCGTCTCAAGTATTTCCAGAAACGTCGACCAAAGACGGGTATCCGAGGCATCCATTTGTTACATGGCAATGCCTCGAGTCACAAGGCTGGGATTGTGACGTCGTTTTTGAATGAACAGGGAGTATATGTTCAATAACACCGACCCTATTCTCCGGATCTAGCCCCCCTGTGACTTTTCCTTTCCCCTCGTCTCAACAAAAAGCTTGCAGGCAGAAAATATACATCCCGACAAAAGTTGGGGGCCGCCATATTTAACCTTCTTAGTGATATACCTGAAAAAGACTATCAGAAAGCTTTTAAGGATTGGATTAAAAGATTGAAACGTTGTTTTTCTGCCAAAGGAGATCACTTTGAAGGTTTGAAATAATGATTTTCTTAATACAACCTTGTCATTTAACACCATTGTTTGCATTACTTTTGATCCCACCCTCGTACAAACAAATTCTAACATAGTTCAATTTTTATCATTTAAACAAAGAATGAAGTCAAGCGTTGTAAAGGCTGATTCAAAACTTCAAAAGTAGTGACAAAATAGTTTTATAATTTTATATAAATAAAATATTGTGTAGATCGCAGTATCACTCCTTCACAAACAAAACAAGAAACGGAAAATTCTGTAAGTCAGGTTAATGTTAGCAGGACACTTCGTGGCACTAACGTTTGAAGGATGGTCGGGCAAGTGATGCAAAGAGAGGGCGACATAAGACTTTCTTCGCCGCGAACTTACCTGACGCCGCCATTTCTGGAAGTGCGTCTGACCGATACTTTCAAATTACGTCACATTTTTAATGTAAGTAATGTCAAAGACTTGAAACGCAATTTCATTACGCACCACATGTTACCGTTAGCGACGTTATAAATTTTAATCCTGCGGGATGTATATTGGGTAAGTTACATGAATTTAAAAGGTAAACGCTTTTTTGTAGGGGGAAAACTGGGCGTGTGCCGGCTAGCACTGACTGCCGTCCATTATTTAAAAATACTCAGATAATATCACAGATATTTAATTTTAAACTCTATAGCCCTGTCGAGTATGAATTGAAATAACATCAGTTGAAACAGTTATTTGATGCGTCGCTTATTTTCGATATAATAAAAAAGTTCGGGCTTTTCTTGGACAACCCTCGTTCAGATACCAATATTCTACATTATCTAGAATACTGTATAAACTGCTGCAGAAAAAAGTGGACAGAATCTTGTTTAATCTTCAAACGGGAGTGGCGGTCTAATGGTTAAGGGTTCGGACACTTCACCCAGGGGTGAAGGGTCTCATTGAGATCACGACTATATTGTCTCATATGACACAAGTTGCTTGGTTTAAAATGCATACAGGTGTCTAGGAAATACATACGAAAGTTAAATTTCATGCAAGGTTTAGACATCTATTTATAAGCTAAATGTAACATATACAGCATACACTGATTGTTGTACTTAGACTTTTATCTACTCGTTGTTTTATCATAACCCTAATTAGCATTATTTTCTAAAATTAACCGAGGTTACGCTGTATTGAAATACCCACATTGATTGAGTTCTCAACTTCACAGCGCATTATCATCACTCAAAGTTGCATATGAAAAATGTTGTTGTCGTGGTATTTGCAACTGTCATGAAACCTGGCATACATCTTCCCAGGTAATGTGGTATTGAAGCATTTATACAATTTCATATATGCATTCCACATCTTTTATTAACCTTGACTGTAGTGTATACGATCAACGACGGATGTGTATTACGGTAAAAGGCAGCGATGATACATTGTTCTGCAATTAGACATTGTGATTTATCAGAACTTAAAGGTACACGTGACAAGCTTTGTTTGAATATTATAATTTCCAATATAAAAGTATCTAAATGACTAGTCTGCAGAGCTTTTTCTTGATGTTAAGTAGTCCTTAGTAGTTTTTATAACGTTATAACTGTTTTGTAAAAAGTATATATTTTTGCCGTTTGAACCATGTCTGTACGGAAATAATTTCTGAAGCAATGTCTTTCTTTAGTACACATTGTTAAAAACAATAATTATTGTTTGTTTTTCTGAACTTGCAACTTCCTTAGTTAATCATCGTTAGTATAAACGGAAATTAAATAAAAATAACTCACTAAAGAATTATTTTAGAATAAATCGCTTGCTAATTTACATGGCAATATAGTCATTTGCCATTGTCTGGATATGTTTCTAACAAAACACGTTTGAGTCACTCAGATCATGCACTAAATAATTTGTAAAAGTTTCATCATATTAGAGCAAATTTTAAAAACATACACGCAAACTAATATCGACTCTGAATTTGATAGATATAGCACAACTATTTTGTATATATTAATAACAAAATGCCTCTTCTAAAACACACTACCCCACTGTTTCTTATATTTCACTCTTATTTATACAATAATGAAATACTAAATCTTAATTTTATAAGATAACATGCAATAATTCTACAATTCTCTTTTATAGCAGTCTGGCTAGATGAAGTTCTCTTCTAACGGTGGGGGACGGATGCAAAAGTAGTTTACAAAATAAAAGTACTCCACGCTAGGAAAATCTCTGACACATATAACTGTATCCACACGAACACAATGTTAAATACAAATATGCTACATAAGATTAATACTTGTAATTCAAAACACGTGGACATGGGACAATTATCGAACCAGTCCGGGGCTAGAGGTGGATTTAAAAAATAGTGGCCATGGATTTCCCCACCGTCCCGTCATCACACATTTAGACAGGAAACTAAAGTGGCAAACTGTTATTATAGGAATTATTTATGTTAAGTAATATTAAAATGTCGGTGACGGACATAACAAAACCTAGTGATATTTTACCTCCGAGTGTGACCTTGATCTTTAGGATAACGCTCTGGGTGATGTGCATAACACGTTGTCTCGATATCACTTTGGAAAATGCCAAGTAATGATAAAATCCTTAAATGCTTGATAAAGGCGTGTACATTACATAATATAATCACTGCATAACAATCTTTGTTCATGTATAAGGAAGAACACCATTTTCATTCACGAAACCCGCTCTCTGACGACATTGCTTAGATTTTCATGGCCAGTAATTATGAAAACGACTTTATTATTGTTTCGACCGTATATTGTATATTTTGAAACCGCGTGATCTACGTATATGAATACCTGGAATAGCGATTCTCGGACATATGCAAGCGTGAGAAGATACCTACACGGCCACGAATACATGGAATACCGACCTAGCTCTACAAGAAAGCCCGGGGCACATATTGTAAACATTGAGTTGATTCTAGCAGTTTGTGTCTTATCAAATAATTTGCAGTTCATTCGTCAGGTTTTGTCACGGATGACATTAGCTATCTTTGACGGAACCAAGACCTTATATATATCCCTAGTTTGCTACCTAAATTTACATATATAGAGTAAACTCCAGTTATAGCGAATCCCTGATGACAAGGATCGTTATAGCCATAGTTTATTTTATAGACATAGCCATTAAATATCTTATATGCATTAATTGTGAAGCAAACTGATTTATGTATAGTTAGTTGATTAAAGGAGCATTGAAATTCACCAGATGTCTTTTAAAAGCTACAGTTTTGCAGCTTACTTCATTATCTTAATTTATGATTGCTTATTTTACAATTATCCTCGACATGCGAAAGCCTTCTACACTAGTGGTTCAAAAAGACGGAACTCGGAAAAGGTACATTTTTAAGCCTGAAAAAAAAAAGATCCAATTAAACTCAAATGATTACACCAAATTAAATCCTAAGAGTAATGCACAGGTATGACATCGATACAAGGTCATACAATAAACGAAAATATTATCCGGAAATCCTAGTAAACAAATAACATAAAGATTTACTTAGGTATTGTATTCTAAATGTAGATATATAACCATTTGGCGTTCGGTTTGGCGGTGCTTGACTGTTAATTTATCTATACATATGCTTAGAATGGACGCTAATGGCATAATAACGCATACGTATTTCACATAGCTATAAACATTAGCGGATCTTGGTAATATGGTTTTACACTTTTTGATAAAAAGAGCACTAGGTTGTTAATACTGTAAAATCATTTAATTTCGTGGACATGCAATTTCGTGGTTTTGGTCTAAACGGCAATTTCGTGGGGATATGAATTCGTGGATTTCAACTTTTGTCCTCTCACCAGTATTAATGATTTCACAGTACGCAATACAAATACCAGTGTCTTTAAGTATCAGAACAACAGATCCATCAAAATATCCATGAATGCCCATTTGACTTCTTAAATGTCAGTGATACAAACAGTAAAGTTCTAATCTCCAACAACAGCGTGTTGAACAGGTCTTGCATCGATTCTGAAATTAGAATAAAACCAAAAAAGCCCAGCGACTGTTTCGAGAACTTGTGTGTAGATGTACGACTATACGGAACTTAAGTACACATAAACAAATAACATATAGTTTTTCTTCGGTATTGTATTAAAATATGGATATATAATCACTTATTATTTGATTTGGCCATAGAATGGAAGTGAATGATAAATTATATCAATACACGTACATATTTATTTCAAATATTTATAAACATTAACTGATGAGGTAATATAGTTTACACTTGGATAAAATAAGCATTAGAATTCTGTAGTTAATATAGCCTTCCAACAGATCGAAAATTGGCTTATTATGGTACGATTTTTAAAATAAATGTTTGCATGTCGACAGTGTGACAACTGGATATCGGTAAGCTTTGACCTCAGGATTTCGGACAGTAGGTAACCCCGGATATAGAGAGCTGGACCGGATGTCTGTCTCCGTGGTTCGTTAAGATGGTCGAGCAAAAGGTTATGACTTATCTTCACCAAAGTCAGAACATCAAAGCAATCAAATCGTCTGATTTGGAGGAAATTATACTGACACTTTAAAACGTGCATAATGGTTAAGACGAAATGCAGATATGATGCTTATCATTTTTAGATATTTCCTTATTTGATGAAATGGTTGGAAGACACGAGTTTTAACTACATACGCGAGTTAACGGGTTTGACTCCAGTCAGTCGTAGCTACCAACCTCTAAAGAAAAGCTAGAGTATATATGTACAGGTTATAATCTGTTTTCAGGAAAGCATGTTACATTGTTACTTATAATGGCATTCAAACCATACATTATGTCATTTCCTGCTTAAGACAGATGTACATTATCTCTTTTCAAAATGTAGTATTAAAGCATCTAGGGGACTTGTTTAGTTTCATAAGATTATTTTCCTTACGGTAGACCAATCGCTTGCAGTGTATAGATAGCTAACAGATCTGTGTCATCTAAAGGACTTCCAATGTCATTTCCGCCATAGTGAACAACAAGGTAATTTTCTTGCTGATCGTTCTTCAGCAAAGAAATGAGTACGTATGTTGATGGTTATGTAGATAATACATGCACGATTGGTTAAACGGGTTAAACGAGCATATTTCTGGTTAACCATACGTGTGATATGAATTCACTTGGCTCGAATAAGGATCCAGAGGATTTTCATGTAGATTCTATTATGTAAATAGACCAGTAACATAGTTGAAATATGGAGAGGGTTAAGACACTGATACCAGATCAAAAAGTGAAATATGCAATACCCCTCGCACTTCAGAAAGTCACTTACATTTCGTCATTCCCTATTAAAAGAGTAGGCTATTTTGTTGTTGCCTTGTGCACATTTATCTTCCAAAATTCTGTCAGGAAAGCTAACAGAAACCATTCTTTTAATACCTTGCGGCTCACCAACCGTTCATTTAGGCTCGATCCCACTACAGTTCGGAACTTAGCGGAGATTTAATCGGTTTGATAAAAATTGTAATATAACCGATGAAATGTTTCAATTGCATCTCCGAAACCAATTACATGACTAGACTCATTGTCTGTTAATAACAACCGGATGTGAGAGATGTACTGTATTTTGCCATATTCGGCTTAAAGCTTAAACTTCCTGTAAACGGCATTCATACTCATTCAAGTGATGAATGTATAATCAACACAATGTTGATATCTATGTCTTTCAGAAAAAAACAATTTTTCTGTCCGATTGGTAAGGCATTGTAATTAGATATTAGGAAATGACAAGGCATTGTATATGTATTTTATATACCAGAAGTATCATAAAGCGTAAGATAAATTAAAGATGTTTCTCCTATTTTGTTCGTTGGTTTTTAATTCAAATTGCTCTTAATGCAGGTAAATCATTATTATGTTTCTTTTGCACATTATTCCAAACTTCAGCTGGTGCTTTTTAAGTAATTAATTAATTTATTTTTTATTGTGAAATAATCTTAAAACAGCTGAGTTAATATTTATTAGTTTTCATTTTTCTGATCATTTACCTAAAAATGTCGAGTTTATGAAATTATGTATTTAGTTTCTTTTCAACTATTCGTATGAATCATAGATGCGATTATTAAATATAATTATGTTTCTACTGGTCTGACAGATTGTCATGATTTCAAAGTTTGAATACCACTCGCATTCGGATTGCCAAGCAGTTTTGGTGTCTTCCGGGCAACGGACTCGGGATATGCTAAGTCTTCACAATAAAGCTAAGAGCTTAAAGAGATTAAACAAGACGGCAATAAAAACATTAACGTATTTAAGTTCCTTAATACGGTTACCGTCCATGAACAGGCTCAATCAAACCGAGCCTGCAACATTTTCGTTTTTGTTGTGTTGAGCGACCTGTGGAGTTTCCACTTTACAAAGGATCTTTGTGCATATTTTATTAAATATAACAACAACAGCCTTTACGTGCCGTGTGGCGGCTGTAAAAAGTCTCCCCGACTTGGACTTGTTATATTTCCTGTGACTTTGGGATCATGGAAAACATTATTAATAAAAAGAATTCCGCTTAAGCTGGTACTAGGGGTCATTAGGGATGTTACCTCTCATGAACAGACTAAATCACATCGAGCCTGCTATTATGTTGCTTAGTTCAGCTCTGTGCCTCAATGCTTCGGCTCCCTAAAGTGCCATTCGTTCAAAAGTTTCGTACAAATCAGTCATCCCTTTTATTCACCAGATCTAAGTCCTTCTAATTTTTCTCTTTACAAGGTTGATGCTGGCTGGGTGCAAATATTTATCGATTAAAGCACTCGGGAGTGGTATTTTTCAGAAACTTAAGGCCATACCAAGCATTAACCGCTTAGATTTTTCTACAGCAGAAGTGTGTCATGGGCGAATACTTTGAAGGAATGAAATAAATTTTAAGTGTGTGCACAGACTGTGTACCATAGTCCGTCATGAAAATCATTATTCTTAAAATGGTCCTCTTTGTAATCTCGGGTTTACTTTATTACATAAAACTAATGTCTTAAATATAAGGTTTTTCATGTATTTGGCTTTGGTAAGTTTGGTAAGTTTGGTCACTCTTGACTTAAGTGGTGTAGGTTGTTTATTCTTTATCTTGAAAACTGGAAAGGATTATTGTAAATCCAGCCTGAAAAGGTCTGACGATAACGTCATCAGATACAATAAGCTTTTTAGACATTGGTTTAATAAACTAAAATACTTAAAATTTATTCCCTATGTACTTAAATCTTAATATATTTTACTTCTTATATGAAAATGTTCCAGACACCGCCGTCACTGTACATTCAGCAAAAACTCTTGTTATTAATGCAAACAAGGCACTATATGCATGAATATCCACAGGAGAAAAATGTTATAACTTCCTTCAACATTCAGGATAATTATTCAAATATTTTCTTTCAGTTTGTTTGGATTGCAAAGACTTTAAAGAATTAATGGGATATGAGCTTTCATCTAACGGATGCGTCTCTTGTTTCAACTTAAGTCTTTGCCACTACAGCTGTAGAAGTAGCAGGTATGGTAATTTTTGTAATGAAATTTGTCGTAAATGTCAAGAATCTGACATCGTGGTGGATTGTGACGGCCGCTTCGGGATATGTGTTAACGGATGTGTAGATGGCTATTTCGGCAACCGTTGTGATAATGCATGCAGGCATTGTAAACAGGATAAAGAGGCGTTTGGAAATGTAACATTTTTACTAGATTTTGTACAAATGGATGTATAGACGGCTATTACAGTCCCCGTTGTGATCATGTATGTGGACATTGTAAACCTGATAATCATGGCGTAGTGAAATGTGACTTTGACTTCGGGACATGTACAAATGGATGTGTAGATGGTTATTACAGTCCCCGATGTGATCGTGCATGTGGACATTGTAAATCGGATAATAAAGGCGATGTGAAATGTGACTCCGACACAGGGACATGTACTAATGGATGTACAGAAGGCTATTACAGTCCCCGTTGTGACCATGTATGTGGACATTGTAAACCGGACAATCAAGGCGTGGTTAAGTGTAACATTTACACCGGGACATGTACTAATGGATGTGCAGATGGCTATTACAGTCCCCTTTGTGAACGTGTATGTGGACATTGTAAACCGGATACTCAAGGCGTGGTTAAATGTGACTCTGACTCCGGGAGATGTACTAATGGATGTGCAGATGGCTTTTGCCGTCCCCTTTGTGATCGTGTATGCGGACATTGTAAACCGAATAATCAAGGCGTGGTGAAATGTGACTCTGACTCCGGTACATGTACTAATGGGTGTTTAGATGGCTATTACAGCCGCCGTTGTGATCATTTATGTGGACATTGTAAACCAGATAATCAAGACGCGGTGAATTGTGCCTTTTACTACGGGACATGTACAAATGGATGTGTAGACGGCTATTACAGTCACCGTTGTGATCGTGTATGTGGACATTGTTTACCGGATAATCAAAGTGTGGTGAAATGTGACTTTTACACAGGGACATGTACTAATGGATGTGTAGATGGCTATTACAGTTCCCTTGTATGCGGACATTGTAAACCGGATCAAGGCGTGGTGAAATGTGACTTTGACTCCGGGACATGTACTAATGTATGTGTAGATGGCTATTACAGTCCCCGTTGTGATCGTGTATGCGGACATTGTAAACCAAATAATCAAGGCGTGGTGAAATGTGACATTGGCTCCGGGACATGTGCTAATGGATCTGAAGATGGCTATTACAGTTCCAGATGCGATCGTATATGCAGCGGCACGTGTTCTCAAAGAGCCTATAGTCAACAGTCGGGCGTCTGTGACAATGGATGTGTTTCTGGTTGGTATGGTGGCATATGCAATAAAACTTGCAGCGATACCTGTTTTTTAAGCTTCTGCAACAAAAAATCGGGCTTCTGTGAAAACGGGTGTGTTTCTGGTTGGCATGGTAACACTTGCGGAAGAATGTGCAGTAGCATTTGTTATGATAAGTCCTGTGATCAATATTCAGGATACTGTGTCAATGGATGTGTTTCAGGTTGGTATGGTGACACGTGCAATGAAACGTGCAGTGATACATGTTCTTTAAGTTCCTGCAATCAAGTGTTTGGCTTCTGTGAGGAAGGATGTGTTTCTGGTTGGCATGGTGACACGCATCGAGAATCGGGCAGTGATACATGTGCTTTAAGCTCCTGCAATCAAAAATCGGGCTTCTGTGAAAAAGGATGTGTTTCAGGTTGGCATGGTTACATGTGCGAATTATTGTGCAGTAGAAAATGTTATAATTTGTCCTGTGAACAATATTCAGGACGCTGTTACAACGGATGTGCGTCTGCATACTATGGTGACACGTGCGAATTCAACTGCGTTGACACTTGTAAAGGACACGTTTGCGACAGGGAAACGTCACAGTGTTTGCGTGGATGTGTAGCAGGATATCAAGGAACATTCTGTAATATGAGTATGCAATAATCAATTTGTATTCTTTTGTTTCAGTTGAAGTCAGTTTATTTGAAAAATAAATTAGCACTCATTTCTGTATTGTTAAATACCTGTCAAGCAAAACGTGTTTATTATACAAAATATTTTGACAGGCATGATAAAAAGATTTATATGGTTTGAATTTCAGAATTACAGTAATCATACTTAAATTGATTTTATTGCATCTACATATATATGGCTATTTATTCAGGAGATAATATTTTAAATCAGTTGAAACCCTTCAGTGCAGTTTTAGATGTTAGTAATAGCCTAAAACGTTGTAGAATATATTTGAATTTATCTTTTACTTTCACACGAATATCAAAATATAGATATTATCCTGATAACACAGTTTTGCAGTGAGTTTACACCATGAAATATATGAATAATAATTTATTGATTAGAATGCCTTTAAGTCATGATTCTTACAAGAATGAAAATGTATGTACCTTTCATATCAAAATGTAAACAAAATTCACATTGCAGAGAAATACCTTTTGGCTTTGTGTGTGACGTTGCAAGGCTAAATTCTTTACATCCATCGATAAAATTAAAAAAGGGTTTTTAAGCAAGGCTTAAAAGATGCCGTATTTATAAATGATACCTCTGGGATGATAGCTAGATATTTTATTTGTTAAAAGATATTGTCTCATTTTGTCATGTATTGATAAATTGTTATTGAAATGCAGAACTTAAAGCAGACAAGAATAATTCTTTAGCCTTCAGCCATGTTCACAGCAATCTGAAGCAATAGTCAACATTTTACCGCGTCTAAACGGACTAAATGTGTTAACAACATTTGTAATACTACATCAGCACATGATAGTGCGAAATGTAACTGATCTTCTCAAATGACATGACATTGCGAGAGTACAAAATCTATATAATAACATATATGGGAGAATATCTAGAAGGAAGTGACAATAGAGCAACTAAAGGCATGGTACATTTTATGTTCGTAATTTTCCAAAGCATTAGTGAATTTAGCAAGGATTTCGTGACAAGGCATTAGCTCTGTTTCACTTTTATAACGACTTCTTACAGAGCCAAATGCAATGCTACGAAATCTTGTATAAAGTGGTTTCTGATCTTGAAACTAGTGGCTCACAGATTTTCTCAGCCGACTTGACATTGCGATAGTACACACCTTATAAATATACATACTGTTTATACATGTACTGGCAAATTGAAAAAAAGTGACAATAGAAAAACCAAAGGCATTGCACATTGTATGTTCGTAATTTTCCAAAACATAGCTGTTTAGACTTTTCAATGACTATATTATAGACAATTGACCCGGTAATGCTACGAAACCATGTAGAATATAGCGATTTCTGACTTTAAAATTAATGGCTCACGGAGTCTAGCCGCATTCTGTCAAAGGCTGACTTTTTGTAAGTGAAAATACCTTCTTTTTTCAAAAGTTGTAATCTATAGTTATTTGATAGTACACATTCTGATTCTTCCAATATTGTTAAATTCCAGCAATGAACATCGATACTGCTTCTGCTTTAGTTGGCTTTACAAGCAGTCTGGCTGGAGTTATAATATTACTTGTATTCGCCTTAATTATATGGTTAATAAGAAGGTATGTAGCTGACATGTTTACGTATATCTATTAATATAACTTACACAATATTCATAATTCAATACTCTACAACCATCATATTCTTGTTATATTTGAGACTTTAATGGAGTGTATGTGTGGTATATATTGTAACGAGTAAGGCAAATAGATGCATTGATGAGCAAAGCATGCACATTAAAATAAATTCGCTTTATTGTTTTAGAGTAGTCAGAGCCAAACGTTATGACAACCTTCAAATATCTACCAGAGACACCTCAGCGCCAATATATGACGACAAATCAGATATTAATGGTATGTATATATATTCAAAATAAACATTACTCTCCAGTCAAAAGTGTAACGTCTTAAAGGAGGAAATATTTAATACCTATTCAGTTCATGCAAAAGTGTCAAAATTGTACGTTATGTATATGATTTAAATATGTACACTGATACTGTTTTGATATTGACTTGTGTTGTAAATTATAGATACAACAGAGGTAAACCGTGTTAGCGGTAGCCATGTATACATCGAAGTTGTTACCGCCCATACGCCCTGGAGTATACACGGATCTGGACCTAACATGCGTAACAGTTCTAATACTGAAGGTGCTGAAGATTGGGCAACATCACTCGCATCTATAGAAAGCATTAATAATACTCCGTTAGTTTGTGCAAATGCTCTTAATATGTCTACATCGCATTCGGGAGTCAGTAATATCGATGAAATCCATACATCCAGTTTTACTTCTTTAGATACTGCTGAAGTTTACAGAAAAAGTTCTAACGTATCAAGGAAATATTGTGAAATACCTGACATATTACCCGATCATGATCAAAATATTGAAATGGAAAGGAATGGGAGCACTGAAGGCTATGGAATTCCTATATCTGGTACAAGTTTTACAGCTCAGAATACCGAAGCAGGCGGAGCAAGTGTATCCGGACAATGTACCAAAATGACTGAGTTAGCTACAAGCCCAACAAGAGATTCAAAGAAGGTAACACAGAACAAGGATTTGTTTTACTCAAGAAATAACGAAATCGATGTTAGTGACATCAACCTGACGCTACAAAAGACTAAAGATAAACGCAATTCCAGTTCGTCTGGATTGGATATCGACATACCGTTGGAAACAAATCAAACACAAGAGAAGGTCACTGAAGAGGACAGTAATAGAAATTATATACATCCAATGAACTAAAATTATAGTAACATTAAAGAAAAAATAAAACTTTCCTTTCGAAATGAGAAAGAAGTTTCAGAACAATCAAAACTGATCCTATAAACATGATTCTTTAGCAAAAGTTCCATGGAAAAAAATCAGTTTGTTGAAGTGTTGTATATTGATACATGTATTATTTTCTTAACCTGCCTGCGTTGAATACATGTTATATTGTACGTTTATTTTGAGGCATAGCGTATCTTTGTTGTACACTTACCTACGTTGATTGTGTCTGTATGAACGAGTTAAAGAGTCCATGATAGGCACGTCTAAAAAGCCTGCTTGGACTGAACTGTTTATAGTTTTGTTGTTAAAATGAAACTCTACAGGATTTTACCGAAGTAATGCAGTGTTGAAAAAACCGACGCAGTTAGAGCTCTCGACTTCGATCCACTTCTTCAGATTATCTTTATAACAAAATAAAGGATAAAATGTCCTGTAAAAACTGACAAATACTTAATCATGGCTTAAGTACAGAAATTGCTTCTGAAACAATGCATTTTCTTTAGACCGCATTGTAAAAAGGCAATTACTGTTTGTTTTTCTGAAGTTTCAATTTCCTTCGTGAATCATCGTGAGTATATACTGAAATTCTAAATAAGGTAATACAACCATTTGCGATTATATGAATATGTTTGTATAAAGTAGGTTTGAGTTACTCAGATCCTGTCGTAAATAATTTGTAACGGTTTTATAAAGTAAGAATATGACAAGGATAAATATCCAATAGATAAGTCACATTGCAAAACACTACCTACAGCATGCGGACCAGCACACACAGAAAAAACAAATGCACAGAAACAGAGAAATCAACCAAAGGAATACAGCGAAAATCGCCTTGGAACAGTCAGTGTCAAAAGCACCCACCTCTGGGGAGCTTTAAACCGGTTTATGTTGCACCTATTCTCACTCTTACCCCCACCATCTTCCAAAACAGTGTAAATAAAAGTTACCCCCGCCTGGTGCTAGGGGGCGTGGGCAGTGTTGCTTTACTGCCCATGAACAGACTCAATCAAACCGAGTCTGCAATTTTCACTATTTGCCTTTTTCTCGGTGCTTCCGAGGAATCTACTTTCCAGAGTTTATATAGTGTCAAGAGAAGGCAAGTTTTATAAAACAAAATAATGCTCTTGCAATTTTATATAAAAAGCAAACCTTAGGAACCAAAAACGCATTTACTCTATGTTTTTGCAGAAAAAAATAAAAAACGAACGTCCTGTACTTGTTTCGTCAAATACCATAAAAGAGGGAAGCGTAGCGTCAAACTGAAAAAGGGTTGAAGACTGTATACGGTGTGTCTCAAAACAGTAAAAAAACGTTTTATATAATTATATACATTTACCAAACTGAGCTGGAAATTTGTCATGACGCAAAATCGCATTGTAAACAACATCCCGATACATCTTTAAAAATGTGTACATGCAATCCGCCGTGCTACTACCAACAGTTTATACATTGAGGTTGGTACCAGTGAATATAGTACTAATTCCAATGATGTTAACAAAATTACCGGAAAATTGTAGAGTAATCGGAGTTGAAGCATTTGTGTAAACGATTAATAACACGCCGCCGCTTGTATGCCTGATCGCTTTAAACATGTTCAATAATTCTGATGTTGACACAACTCCTGCCATCAGGTACAACTCAGATTCATAGACAAAGTTCAAACCGATATAACTATGAAATCCCTGACATAACATACAAAATACACTGTAATCCAAAACACTAAAAATGAGAAATGACACTATTGATAACCCTCTTTAGGTCATAATTTCGAAACTCTTAAAGCAAGTAATGCAAATCTATCAAAACTACAAAACTGCTGACAAAGTTACAAGTCCAACAATCAATCCATATAGAAAACAGGTCCTCAGGAAATAAAAAGTATATTCCTGTGAAAATAAAATAAACATCTTTCATTTTGATAAATTAAAGAAAAAGTTGATACATGAGAAAAAAGATGAAATCAACAAAAGACAACCATGATATAGAAAATAACCAAACGCCATAAAATCCCGAAGAACATAGATGAAATTTAAATCCAGATATTACACACTGAATACGGTAATTCAAAGAGATAGAGGAAGCGTAATTATGTACATCCAGTCAGTTAAATAATAATGTGAAGAAAAGTCGAACAAAGAAAATAATATACAAGTTTACTAGTCATGGGAGAATTATAACGGAATATAATTAATCTATTTATTGATAAACTATTTTGATCTCCACATAGAGATGGTACATAAAAAAATCAATTTTGACTTGTTTTGTTTTTGCTTAGTGATTGCTTAGTGGACAAGCTTACTAAATGTGTATATATTTTTCATTATCTCTTTATAATAGCAGAAGTACTGGATATTTAAAATGACTATCTTAATATATCTGATGCAAAATGGATATCACTTGCATTTAAAGTTGTTTCGGATTTCATCAATTACAGTCGATATTAAATATCTCCACTGGTAAATAAATTCAGTAAAATACTGTTTAACGTCAGTATTCTTTTCAACACTTTGAAAAAGGATATAGAGATATTCCTTTTGTCCTTTAGTACATTCAACTTGCCAAGAATTTCGAACACATAAAAAGCCTGTGCGAAAGAGACTTATATACTCGTTAAAATGAGCTTGCCAAAACCATAACAAAACTCAGCATGAAAGAAGGTATTAAGTAATAGTTATTGTTCAAAGAATAGGTGTGTTTGGTGTTTATAGACCTGTGAGCGCTTTGTAAAAGGAACGTGCGAAACTAAGCGAACAAGTTTCTTACAATAATGTTTGTATAGCAAATTGATTTATATAATTAGTTGATTTAACTAGCACTGAAAGACAACTTATTTCGTTATCCTACTGCTTGATTGCCTATTTTGCAAGTTAATACAGTTACAATGCGTTATCAAAAATTGTTAAAAATGTTTTTGAGAAAATCAGCAAAGATTTTGTCCGAACTTAAAAGCTTCTGAATAGAACATAAAGTGTCTCGAATAAAAAGCATTGAGTTAATTTCAGATATCATAGATATATGGCATATATGGCATCATTCTCGAAAAATGAAACAATAATAAAATCCAGTTGAAATCAAATACTTACACCAAAACAAATCCAAGTGTGACACCGGTACAAAGTCATACGATAAACGAGTATATGAAAACAAATTCACAGTGAGAAAATTATATTCTTTCTTGATAACTGGCGATTACAAATTTTTCAGTTGCAATATAGGTAATTGAATTACAATCATAATATTTCAGAAGACCTTAAACAACATGTTTAAAGATTATAAAATATAGATTTCAGTGTAATACTTGGTTTCAAATGTCGTTGAGATTTATAAACAACCACGCTATGTTTTTAATTTTATGATATGATTCAAAATTGTTGATGTTCCTTAGACACGATAATTTGCTATAGCTGTAAACATAAAGTTTCCTGTTTAGCTTGGGTAGCCGAGCCCACGGCAGGTATCATATTTACCTCCCCAGTATCGAGTCTAGACCAATTAAGCTTGAATTCACAGACACTTGGAGGTCAAGCACCTCACCCCGCCTCCCCCGTCCGCCCCTGCAAAATATTAGCCAATGATTCAGTCTTTTTTAAAACATACTGAGAAGTCTCAAACATTGAATATGTTTAGTTACAAAATCAACATGTTTTAAAAACTACCATTTACTATCAAAGCAATAAAAAACCGTTTTGAACTTGTTTTAAAAGACTAAAAATATTGGCTGATATTCTGCAGGGGCGGAGAGGGGATATGGCTTGATCTTTAATCGTCTGTGCTGAAAACAGGGCAAATTTAAGTCAGTCTCCCAGCACTGAACACTAGTCGGGATATCAAACACAACTGAAAATTGAGCCCGGATCGCTGGCGTATCTTGTAATGTATACAGATAAATACTATTCAGAAATGATCTTTTATGTAATGAAAAATATATAGTTTGTGTTGGATATGTTGTTTTTACCTGAAAATAGACATATATTGATGTGATTAACACTTAGCTGAAATACTATCACACTTACAATTTTTTGAAAGTCTTTCATAAATATTATATTAGAAAACATGTATGTGTATATGCAACCTAATTAAGTAAATATGATCAGAATTTATCCGAAGGAGGAGGCATATAGTCTATATATCTACGTCTGAAAAATAAATTAAATTACTAGTTCCTAGTGATTTACTTGCGTCTAAATATGCTTATACAATAAGAAACAACTGTAGAGCACTTCAGCTGAGGTTACCTTAACTCCTGTCTCCCTCATAAACTGTTTTGTTCACAGGTACTGTAATTACCCTAAATATCTTCTTGTTGTTCAACGTACTTGCTAGTCTGTCATTTTCTACTTTTGGCACATACTCCAATAGGTATTATACAGACAGTGCGAAAACACCAAGAGTCGGTTATGAACTCCCAGTTGCTTAGAGTCAAGATTTTACAATATATACACTGACAAGATATGAAAATGCAACAAACATATGTCTGAATATATTTTTTACTACAAAAAGCATCACCTTGAAATGTTCAACACATACATATCTCGATACTATACCCATTGTGTTCAAATTTAATCAGCACAACAGGCCGTAAAATTAACACAATGTGTATAGAGTATCTAGATGTATGACATTGTGTTTAAGGTGGTGCTTTTTGTAGTAAAAATACATTCAGGCATGTTTGTTGCGTTTTCATATCTCGTCAGTATATGTTAAACGAACATGAATTTTTAAACTGTCAATTATCTTGAGAGAACATAGTTCACTTCTTGTTCCTCATCTTAATTCTTATTTGATTTAGGAAATAATGTATAGAAAAACCGTGTTTTAACGTAAGTTAATGCACGAAAATAGGCTTTGCGGAATAATTTCAGGATGACGTATAACCGATTTGAGTGTGTTAATTTAAGTAAAACACGATTTTGCTATACAATATTTCGATTCTAATATGCTCTTGATATAAAACAGTAGATACAATATTGTAGCGCTCTTTCTTGGCCGCAGTATCGCACGTTAACGTGACGTCATTTTAGCATAAACGTGTTTTAAAAGAAACAAGCGTATTAGAATTTATTTTATGAAATATACATCAATACGAAAAATTAAAATAAAGGACTACTAATTAAGAGATCAACGACAGGAAAATTAACAAAGACTCAACTTCGTTGTAGATAATAAATGTATATGTACATAGTAATATACATAAAATTTTAACCATTCAATACAAATGAAATTCAAAAGCATTCATGTTATGGATTTACTCCTTACAGATACAAAGGATGTTTGTTTGTTTCAGTGTAAGATCGAAATAACTGTATCTAACCCTAACCCTGACCCTATAACTGAATGAGCAACAGATGTTGTGCTATGTTTTAACTTTAACATAGCAAAATAAACAGATGAATCTCATTCTAATGTTTCAATAAGTCACAGATGAATATGCATAATAACATACCTAATCTTTTTCTTGTGAGATGTCATTTTAAGTCTCTGGAAGTTGTAATAATGCTCATGACCTACTTCGTTAACAAAATCCTTGTACTGAATTTCTGCATTATATCCAAATGCCAATAAAGGTAACGGAAGGAGAGTTTTCCATCGTAAGAGTGCCAGATCCGGAAATCCATCTTTTTACCGAAGCTTTCGTGGGATCACTTGAATGAAAATGTCCATCCTGACAAAGTTGTACCAATGTCAATGACAGCTACCAGTAAGTTTGCAGATGATCACGATTTACTTACAGTCTGAACATGGTGAATGTGCCTCAAAACGATCAACCAAATTGACAATATTAGTATATTAGTATAAAAATGTCAGGTAATAGGTCAGTTTATTTAACATTTAACGGAGCAGTATCTATTTTCGCGTCTTAAGTAACTAAATGACAAGTGTTTCAGTGTTGAAAATTGTGTACACACTTGGATAGCATTATAATTTCAAAAGTATATATTAAAGACCTACCATTAATGCTCCATGGAAGGAAAATAAAGGATAGCAAAATGTTTAAAATAAAACCTCTTGATATTTTACGCAACATTTTTATGAAAATTCGAATTACATATAATTGCTGATCATTCTTATGTACGTGAAGTTTTGGTCTCTATGTTCGCAAGACACGCGAATTTAACAAACAATGAACCAGTCCATTTTTTATGAAATAAAAATGTGATGTGATCTCCAATTTCGCTATTGTTATATCAAGGTTTGCTCGTCATCATCATGTGTGCAGACAAAACACAAAACAGGAAATCACCACGGCGAGGCACTAAATTGCAAAAGAAATATTTTGCGCATCAAAACTGTGATCTCGCACTTCGCGTATCGCTAAGTAAGCAAGGTTAAAATAATTCGTACGTCATATCTTATAATTTTTCATGAAAAATTTCTCTTTGTGGCAGGCTTGGACTTTTCTCGGCGATCTAATCAAAATAGCCAAATTGACTTTCAGCACTCCGTCTGCATCATATTGTATATTTGTCCACCTTTGTGTCAGCTTGCTTGTGAACTTCGTCCCTATATGTGATTTATATATGTTTTCTATGTTCAGTTTAAAGATCCTACTCTTAATTTTCTAATTCTTGGAGCAATTAGTGTGTGTTTTGAATAAATAAATCATACCTTTATTTTGAATATTGATTCAAGCATTTTTTTGTGTGAATAACATGTATCTGATTTACAACATTATTTCTGCACGCAACACACGTACAGGTACAGTAAGAAGTAATTCATGAATTAGGGAAATGAATTTTATTGATTTATTGATTTATGGAATGTCATGTTTACAACAGTTAAATCCAAGTTATTTCTGATTGAATGCTAAAGAATATGAGCTGCTCTGTTTGATAAAAATATGAACACTATTACATATGAAACTGTGTACAATATTTCATACGCATATTGTCTACTTTCATGTAAAAATGACGTCATTTCGGTCGATGCAGGGAAGTTTCATAATCATCGGACCATAACGTCGTGCTCATCTATTTCTAGCGCTAGATAGCAGACGATGTATGTTTAGGCCAGGGACAGACAATTGACTGTAGTAAAGTCCATCGAATATATGTCTGTCTGTCCGTCTGTATGTAAATTTTAATTGCATGCCTAACGTCATCGTCTGTTAATACCAACGGATGTGAGATATATACATGTATTTTATTTCGAGCTTAACGTTCTTGTACGACATCCATACTTATTCTGTAAAATGTGTATGATAAAACAATATAAACAATAATATCATTTAAGAATATTTAGTTGTTTTTTTCAGTCCGATTAGCTAGTCATTATGATTAAGTTATATGGAAATGACTAATAATTGTATTTTAAATAACAGAAGTTACCAATAAAAATGTGTCATTTATCGTTAGATTAAGTAAAGATGGCTATACTGTTTTGTTTGTTGTTTTTAGTTCACATTGCTCTTACTGCAGGTAAAGTCATTTTATGTGTTCTATACATTTATGTTGGTACAACTTATGCCTTTTGAAACACAAAATCTTTTTTTAAACTAATCTTTAACATATGTGTACATACAGTTAATTTCTGTAGGTTCTTCAAGTTTATGAACTTATATTTTTAGTCTGCATTTTCAATTATTTGTATGAAAAATAAATGCGATAAGCAAAATATAGTTTGTTTCTGCCACTTAACCGAGATGTCATGATTTCAAAGTTTGAACACCAGTGCGTTTGAGCATCGAGTTTGAACATCAGCTGGGAGAAGGGCAAAAAACTAGATGTCCTCAAAAAAGCTAAGAACTTAATAAAGAATAAATACGACGCCATTTAAACAAGGATACAATTTATTTAAACTCGTCTAAATGTAATAATTTTATGGCTTATTGTTACACTAATTCACACATTTCTGTTTGGTTTGCTTATTTCAAAATAGCTCGAATTGCCTTAATGGCGATACCGGCAATAAGTCTTGGTAATTGAGAATAGAATGTAAAAATGCGAATGATGAGACAGAATTCCAGATTATATTATAAAACCAATACAATCCATAAGAAGATATTATTGAAGCATTTAAGCTGACTAAGTTTTATTCACTTTGTTGATAAAAAGTAATAAAGTTACTGCCATCAAACGACACACACGACTGTCGTTATGCAACACAGTCACAGTTTGTACATCACAGTTATAACGTCACCGCTTCAAACGTCATAGCGGCATGACAAAAAAGGAAGGAAGAGTACAATATTTGGTGGTCATTTTCAAGGATTTAGATAATATACCTTGATAACGTAGTAGACTCGAAATGATATATCTAAAGCAGTGATTTGAATAAAATCATTATTTGTCGTCCATATGCGTATTATTACTTTATTCGGGCTGCGCCATCGTGATATAATACTTTTCTTGTGAACTATGTAAACTAGATCTATAAACAATGATTTTATTCAACGACAATAATCTCAGTTTGGGATATAATATTTCTTAAGTCTCACGTCTAAAATATAATGTTTTAATGCATTTGATTTTGTTTTGTTCTTGACTAGAGCGGTTGTTTTAATAATTCTCTATCCTGAGAAGTGGGAAGACTTATTGAGAACGTAGCTTAAAAAAAGAAGAAAAATGTATCAGATATAATAAACTTTTACAGTCTTTGTTTTAAAAAGATAATATCACTTTAAATTTGTTTTCACGCATTTTACTTGCTTTAGGAGATTGCCCAAGACAATGCCGTATCTCTACACGCAGTAGATCTACTTGTTGTACGTGTGGATCTGAATGGCTGACAACTGAATGTAAACATAAATGTCTGGATGAGGAAAAACTGTATTGCTATTACTGCATTCGTCTTCATTTTCCAAACAACTGGTATGATAACTGTTCTGGATGCCATGAATATGTAAATCAGACAACTGGTGAATGTAAATCTTGTCCTGATGGATGTGTTTCTTGTTTCGACAATACGTTTTGTTACGAATGTATAAACGGCTATTATGGCATTAACTGTAATAAAAAATGTGGTAATTGTGTACCTGGCATTCTAGGCGAGGTGAATTGTAATAGGGTGATCGGCTCATGTACTAATGGGTGTTTAGATGGCTATTACAGTCCCCGTTGTGATCGTGTATGTGAAAATTGTAAACCGGATAATCAAGGCGTGGTGAAATGTGACTCTGACTCCGGGATATGTACTAATGGATGTGTAGACGGCTATTACAGTCCCCGGTGTGATCGTGTATGCGGACATTGTAAACCAGATATTCAAGGCATTGTGAAATGTGACTCTGACTCCGGGACATGTATTAATGGATGTATAGATGGCTATTACACTTACAGCCTCCCTTGTGATAGTGTATGCGGACATTGTTTACCGGTCGATTTCAATGTAGTAAAATGTCATCAGTACACTGGAGACTGCGAGAAAGGTTGCGCTGATAGCTACTTCGGTCGACGCTGTAATCAGAAATGTGGAAAGTGCCTACCTGACAATAAGGGGGCAGTTACGTGTGACATTTTAACAGGAAATTGTCCGAACGTTTGCATTAAAGGTTACTTTGGTAAAACCTGTGACAAAACATGTAGCACCAACTGTTTTGATTCAAACATAAATACAGATGTGTGCGACATATTATCGGGAAAATGCATTTATGGCTGTGTGTCAGGTTGGTATGGCGACACGTGCAATGAAACATGCAGCGACACGTGTTCTAAAACAACCTGCAGTCAAAAATCGGGCTTCTGTGACAACGGATGTGTTCAAGGTTGGTATGGTGATACTTGCAATAAAACTTGCAGCGACATCTGTTCTCTAAGCTCCTGCAATCAACATTCGGGCTTCTGTGTAAAAGGATGCGTTTCTGGTTGGTATGGTGATACATGCAATGAAACCTGCAGCGATACATGTTTATTTAGCTCCTGCAATCAAAATTCGGGCTTCTGTGAAAAAGGATGTGTTTCTGGTTGGTATGGTGATATATGTAAGGAATCATGCAGTAGCACCTGTTATGCCAAATCATGTGATCAATATTCAGGCCGCTGTTACAACGGATGTGCGTCCGCATACTATGGAGATACGTGCGAATTCAACTGCGTTGACACTTGTAAAGAACGCGTTTGCGACAGGGAAACATCAAAGTGTTTACAGGGATGTGTAACAGGATATCAAGGAGCATTCTGTAATATAAGTATGATATAATCACTTTGTATTCTTTAGTTACAGTTGAAATCGGTTTCTACTCATTTCTGTATAGTTAAATATCAAATGAGCTTTTCTGGTCCACCTCCGGAAGCATTTCTACACTCAATATTGCTTTAGAGATTTTAGTTCATAGGGTTGTTCTAATTTTGCCTTTCTGATGTCAAATTTCACAGACAATAAAACACGTAAAATGATAAAAAATATTTCTGTGTAAAATTTCTATTTATTTGTTTATTTAAACAATTTGTGCAGCCAATAACATGCAGAGTCTTTGTAGAGGTTTTATTCAGTGCATGTATTACTAATATTCATATCAAAATGTAAAGAAGATATATATATATATATATATATATATATATATTGCCTCGAAATGCTTCATAATTGTGTGGGTAAATTCTTTAAAATCATTGATTGAACTAAATCATTATAGACAATTTTTGTTTAACATATTTGATCTGTGGTGAATCAACTGCATAATTACGAGGGGTGTTCCAATAATAATGTCATTTGTGCATTATTTCTTGAATATCGTGCTCTATGTACTCTAAACCACAACGGGCCGATAGAATAATGACTGAAGCATTACACAGGTGAAAATCTCGCTCACAATTTCACTAACATTGATACAGTGTACATTGCTTTATAGCGTATTCATTACACTATACATGAAATGACTGGTAGAAGAGCTACAAATGTGCTTGAAATTAGGGCCTATATAAAAGGTCGGTCGTTACTGGGCATAAAGCCTATGGATATTCATCGTGAGGTGTGCGACATTTATGGGGAGGGTCAAATGTCTCACAGATCTATTTGTAGGTTGGTTGCCAAATTTAAAACCGGTCAGCAGCAAGTCAAAGATGCTGCTCGTCCAGGTCGTCCTGCAACAACAACGACGAAAAGCAACATACAAAAAATCAGTAATATGTTGCAAAAAGATGCCCGATATACCGTGAGGGATTTAGCACGGTTGACGAACATTTCTTTAGCACGAGTTCATGGTATTTTAAAGAAACATCTTCAACTCAGGAAAAAAAATGCAAGATGGATACCCCATTTGCTAACAGACGAACAGAAGAGAACCCGTGTTGCAAATGCTAAAAAGCTTCTCAAAATGTATTCCGAATATAACAAAAAAGCTTTCGACAACCTCGTTACTGGTGACGAGACATGGGTATACTATTTTGAGCCAAAGCGGAAATGTTCAAACAGAATTTGGGCCACTAAAATGCAAAACGTCCAAGTATTGCCAAGGGACAGCGCACGGTGAAGAAAGTTTTGTATGTGATTTTCTTTGACAGTAAGGGACCAGTAATGCAAATCCCGGTACCAAAAGGCAGAACGGTAACAGCAAAGTTCTACAAAAATGTTGTTCTGAAAAAAAGTCCTGCTACAAACGCCGCCGCCCAAGCACAGGACTCAAGTACGTTCGGCTTTTGCATGATAATGCCCCCGCTCATAAGGCTAGACTTGTGACCGAGTTTTTGGCATCAGAATAAGTTATTGTCCTTCCGCATCCTCCATTTTCACCAGACCTGGTCCCTTGTGACTTTTTCTTGTTTCCAAAACTCAAATTCCAACAGTCTGGAAAGAGATACAAGTCGCGAAATGCCCTTGGGTCTGCAGTTTATCAGTACCTAATGGGTGTTCCCATTAAAGAGTATGAAAAACAAAGAAAAATATCAAACAGGGAATGCCACGCACCAAAAACGCAGCCTCCCCAAAACGAAACCCCCAGCACGCAGACGCGTGCACCACACCCACAACACGCAGACGCGTGCACCACATACACACACACACACACACATATGAACTCTGCTTTCAAAGTTGGATTGAGCGACTCAAACGGTGTATTCAGGCAGGTGGAGAGTATTTTGAGGGCCAGAGAAACACTTGTAGTTTAGCAAAACAAAGGCAAATGACATTATTATTGGAACACCCCTCGTATGTTTACTCGCCGCTGAGGGCATTTTGTTATATGAAAGTATATAGAGCAATGTCGAGCTAATAGTTCGAAATACAAGTTACGTAAGTCGGAACTCCGAGTTGATGAGTCGGAATTTTTACTTTGTATCTTGTCCAGATATGGTGTAAATAATGAAATATTCCTATTTACAACACTATCAGATCACCTTTAATGACCTCTTCTTAAAATCTAAAGTACCCGATAGTAATCTCAAAGGGTAGCCAAGACCCATCAAAGGGTAGCCAAGACCCATAACTATACGTTCATTTCTATATTTCCTTGACATATTGGCTCAACTTAGTTATATTTGTCTTTATTGCGAAAACGTAATGCGTCTAAATCCCTTTTCATTTTCTGCACAATGGTGACAGTGCAAGGAAAATGAGTTCACACATGCTTGTAAACAAAACTGCCATGTAAAATATTTTAAGGACTGAGAAATCAAATGTCTAGACTTTATTTAATGTGAAAACTTCTGGTCAAGTATGTATTAAATGATAACGTTTAAAAGTAGTAACGACCCTTGTCATTTAAAAAAAACATTTTCGAGGGTTAAGGAATATCATGTTGTAAATGAAAATGCATTCTGTCTTAAAAGTTATAATCAATTAATAGTTTGCACGCATTCTGACCCTGCCATTACTGTTAAATTTCAGCAATGGAAACTGGTATTGATTCTGTTGTAGTTGGCATTACAAGCAGTCTGGCTGGGGTTATAATATTACTTGTATTCGCCTTAATTATCTGGTTTATAAGAAGGTATGTAGCTGACATCTTTCAATACACTTGCTAAATAACTTATACAGTATGCATATTTTAATACTCAATAACAACAGTACTCTTGTTTTGAGGCTTTTACGAAGTAATATGAACGTATTGCAGCAAAAGTGACACTATATTATATTAATTCATTTAATTAATCAGTTAATTTTATTATTTTAGAGTAGGCCTTAAAGGCAAGCGTTATGACAACCTTCAAATGTCTACCAGGAACACACCTGCGTCAATATAACAGATACAAATAGTGGGTATATATTTATTCAGTATAAAAAATACTGTCCAGTCAGTCCACAGTTTAACAGTTTTTCTGGTCCTTCAAGATCATGGGTTCCATTTAATAATATTTTATTCCAGTCATTTTCGAAGGGTAAATATAACGATAGGATATTTGTGAAAACGGCCGAAACTTTCGAATCCCGTGGAGGTTTCTTTTACCTTGCTTTCTGTGCAAGCATTTGCGAATAGATTGACAAGCTGAGAACCAATTTGCAATGTTTAAACCATATAGACTCTTTCTAAACGAAAGTGGTTTCCTTTTTGCGTAACTGGGCGATGATATGTAACTATATGTACTCCACAGTTCTCCAGTCTTGTTCCACATTAGCAAACAAAAAGCTAACCTTGTAACAGTGTTTGCTTAAGAATGTTCCGAAAGCCGTGGTCAAATTTTTATAGTTTGCTGGTCCTTTAGGACCATTAAGTCCATGCGAAATGTTTTTATTTAGTTTAAGGTGGCACCGACACAATTAAAGGTCATATGGCGACTTTCCAGTTTTGATGGTAGAGGAAAACCCCAGGTGCCCCTCCGTGCATTATTTCACCACGAGCGGGCACCTGGATAGAACCACCGACCTTCCGTAATCTAGCTGGATGGCTTTCTCACATGAAGAATTCAACGCCCCGAGTGAGGCTCGACCCCCACATCGTTGAGGGGCAAGTGATTTGAAGTCAGCGACCTTTACCACTCGGCCACGTAGGCCCCTTGCGAAATATGTAGAACAGAAGTCGATGCTAGGGGGACTAAAGCGTTTTGCGGATTTCATACCTTACATAATCAGGCCCAATAAAATCGAGACCGCTAATATATTTCTTGACAAAATTACATGCATTAGAAAATTTAATGATCATAATATAAATTATACTGCGTACTTCTTAACATAGCAATGGCAGATTCAAGGAGACCGACCGGGTCTGCTTTTATTATGTTTGATTGAGTTTGAGCTTCCAAAATATTGTCTTATAGTTTATATTTATAATGAAGTCTTAAAACTGGAGATTTTTAAATACTGTATAGTTGATGCAAAAGTACCAAGTTAATATAAAATTTGATATACTAGTAAGAGCCATAGTTAAATTGTAAGCAATGTATGTGGTTAAACATATATCCTTATACTTCATTTATTACTGGCTTGTTTTGTAAATTGTAGATAAAACAGAGGAACACCGTGTTTTTGATGCCGCCCATCCAAGGAGAATACACGAATCAGGATCCAACACGCGTAACTATTGTGGTAACGATTTTGCTGGTAATTATGCATCAACGCTTGCAACTGTAGACATTAAAGACACTCCGCTTGTTTGTGCGAACGCTCTCAACAATAAAGACTACATAAGCGATTGCGATGAAACTTAAATATCCAGTTTCATTTCATCTGATGATCCTGAGGTTCACAGAAAAGGTTCAAACCGATCAAGAAAATATTATGAAATACCTTACGTAATACCTGGTGTAAATCATGATATTGAAATTGAAAGCAACATTACCAATGATGGCTATGAAATTCCTATATCCAGTACCAATACTAGTGATCGTAAAGCCAAAGCTCCTAAAGCAGACGATGCAAATCTATCCAGACAATGTAACAGAATGACTGACTTAGCTACAACCCTAACAAGAGATTCAAAGAGAACACAGAACAAACAGTTGATGTCCAGAGGAAATAAGGAAATAGATGCCAATACACAGGAGGATTCAATTGAAGGAGACAGTGACAGCTTAAATTATATACATCCTATGAATTAAAATGAAAATAACATTTCCTTCCAAAATGAGAAAAAGGAGAAATAAGTTAAGTAGTATCAAGACCCATCCTTGACACAGGATTAATAAGGAATATTTCAAAGGAAACCAATTAATTCGTTGAAGTGTTTTATATCAATACATGCATGATTTTTGATCATTCTAATTTTTGAATACGTATTACCTGGAATAAACAGATGTCTGACTTGGAAGACGTAATATGTATTCTGAGACACAGCGCATTTTTGGTCGTGCATTTTTTACAGTTACGCTTTACTATTTGATTGATGCAGAAGACTATGATGGGCGCTTCTAAAAATCCCACTTTGGATGAGATTTTTTTTTTAATATTTGTCTTCTTGCCTGTTTCATTGGGCCCTGAATATTTTATTTCTTGTTGCTCTGCTTCTGCACAGTATTATTATGCATATGTAATTACACGTGCATTTTTGTATGTTTTGTGTCATTTTTGACCATTGAGGAAACATTATGGCATCAAATAGCAGCATGGCGTCCGGTTCATTATTCTCTGAAGAATGAAGTTTAGCATACTTCTGATCATCATGTTTTAATAAGTATGATAGAGTGATTCTAAATCTTGCATTTTTGAATTTTTTTGTGCAATTTAAAGTGTTCATCGTTCAGATATGCTTTGACATACCGATACACCGTTCAGTTCTTGCGCATCTGTACTGTGTCCCGTGATAAATTAGACGATAAACAACGGGAAGGCTTTGATTATTTATTAAACGAGCTAACACGTCAGTATTACTATGACCAAGTGTGAGATCTCACTTTTTTAAAGTTCGTTTTATCATAGATATAAGTAAACATTTCATGAAAAAGTCATTGGTCTTTTAAAGAATATTTTAGCAAAAATAATGCAGCAATTTGGATATATATATAATGGAAATGTATGTTTTGTAAAATCAGAATTAACACTTCGTATAATACAGACGTCGCGCTCGGGAGTTTCTATCTTCGTGGTGTTAATAATTGTTCATGTTTCTTTGCATGTAATTTATGTACAAATTTGATTTATTAAAACTTGTTTTGTACAGATCCGTTCTAAATAAAAATTCCTAGAAAAAGATGTTTTTATTCCACTTATTTTCAGAGCAAGACTGACTAAATTACATAATCCCCCGGTTTATGGACATGTTATATGCAACTCGCAAATTTAGGCTTTGTTTGATTTGCACTAATATCAAACATAAAGAACAATAACATATAAAGAAATAAGAAAATTAATATGCTCTTGCTGATATACAGAACATTTATTTTTGTCGATATGTGGTTCTATTGATTAAAGAATACTTTGTCGTCTTGACACCGCCGACTATAAAAACAATTTTATTTTTAACACTAACGCTGCGTTTCACGATACTGTTTGGGTGATGTATAAATATAGTCCACAATTATTGAAAAGTACTATTTTTAAACAATACAATGACACGTAAGTGAATATCAATATTTTTTTCAAGATTGAATAGAATTTTTAACAAAACCAACGTCAAAAACCAGTTTGCTTTATCAGATAGGACAGTGACCGCAGACGTTTTCAGCGTAGAATTTCATTGAAGTGAAAGTTTATTTATCTTATTTATTTTGTTGGGTTTAACGTCGCATCGACACAATTTTAGGTCATATGGCGACTTTCCAGCTTTAATGGTGGAGGAAGACCCAGGTGCCACTCCGTTCACTATTTCATCACGAGCGGGCACCTGGGTAGAACCACCGACTTTCCGTAAGTCAGCTGGATGGCTTCCTCACGTGAAGAATTCTACGCCCCAAATGAGGTTTCGAAACCACATCGATGAGGGGCAAATGGTTTGAAGTCAACGACTCTAACCACTCGACCACGGAGGCCTCCCTTGAAGTGAAAGACTTTGTCTCTCAATAGTTCACGAAACTAGAGTGCCGTACTATAATTATTGTTGTCCTAAAATCAAATCCACTCCACACCGAGGACTGCATTTTTTTCCCTAAAATTAATTTAACAGGTTCACCCGAATCGACATTTGCTAACAATAACATTTTTTTGGATTGCTTAGTAATTAGGAGTTGTCTCTCATTAGATCTGAATAATGTTCATTTAATAAATAAACAATACACAAGTATAACAAAAACAAATAATACTTTTTAAGTGTCTTTGGACTTTAATTCTCATAATATTGTTTATACGTGACTTTTAGACGTTACACTAACCGGTCGCAACATTGAGCGTCACGTCAATATTTAAAAAATCTAACTATTTTGTAAGAAAAAATCATATGTAAAAATGGTATATAGCTTTTTTATATAGCAGTGAATATCATTAGATACATGCTCTGCTTTCCGGTATTGACGGTCACAAAATATATTCAAGAATTTACATTAAAAACGATTAAAATGCTTTGTCTGAATTTTGTATGTTTTTCAAGTAAAGAGGCAACATATTAACATGTTGCAGCTCTTAGATACTAAATTCAAATATTTTACTTCGAACAATTTCTAAAGCTATTATTCTACTGTTAAGGTTGTGAATTACGATTTGTGATATTTCATACGCTAAACTTATAAAGGTCTGTATCTTTTTGTACTATAATCAAAATATAAATAAAATGAGTCTAAAATAAATCTAAAAACTGATCACATAGCGAATGACTACAAAAAGACATAGGTAATTGAGGGAATAAAATATCTTACCTATCAAGAATGGGACAAGCTTATAAGCTAGGAGTAGCCCCATACACCATAGGAAAAGTTTTATTTAACTAAATACTCTAATCGCTGCTTAAGGGAACTTTGCTTTCCCATAACTTTAAATTTTATGACCTTTTTGTTTATAACCCCCATCACTGTACATATACGGGGTGAAACTAAATTCAGATCAGTAATACGTTTTAACTGTGTGTAGACATAAATACTATTCTCAGTTTTGTTGTATGACTGAAGATTTTTAAGACCTTTTCAGAATGTATATGTTTATATGCGATGTTTCAAATCTTGTAATATTGAGAGCATTGAGGGTAAAAACAAGCTGAAATGTTACAAAATGCGTTTTATGATCGTCACCTATACTCAAAACATGGTAAAATGCTAAACATATTGCTAAACTTAACCAGGGGCGGAGACGAATGGGGTATGTGGGGGTCCGAACCCCAAGTGTCTGTGTTTTTGATATGTCACTATTTCCGATAAAGTAATGGTACTCGAACTAAATTTTAATTTTAAAAGATCACATGACTGCAGTAAGTCTACAATTCTCTTTTATAGCAGTGTGGTAAAAATAGAGAAACGTTACTTCCAATTGTGAAAAGAAGAATACAAAGCCTTGTCCAAATTTCGCAGAAGATCCTAAACTTTCCTATCATGTAAGTTTTTTTGTCATTGTTTATTACATCATTCAATTGTTGCACGTAGCACGTAGCACATATAAAACAATGTATATATCTATACCCGTCTAAGATATTTACATTATTTAATACTGCAATGATATATATATTTCAAAGATATATAAGTTTTAAATAATTCTCTCATCTCTCTATTTATGGCAATATTATACAAATTTTATTATCATAATTCTGATTTAGTTTTAAAATTCAATAGTAATTTAAAGACACTTCTGCGAGAAGGTATGTTTAAACCCGTTTTTTATGGGGATGTGGTGTTGAGCGACCTGTGAAGTTTCTACTTTTCTTTTTTTTACAAACTTCGTAAGATCTTGGGTCATGGTAATTTTCCAATGTATATGGAAAGATTATCAAACGTTTTATTAAAAGAGGTTAAGACCCAACTGTTTTGAGACATACCGCATGTTCAGTGTTCAACCCGTTTACAGTTGGACACTACGCTTCCCTCTTTGATTGCGTCTGACGGAAGAGGGGGGGGGAGGGGGGTGGGGACTCTATGATAAGCAGTTTTTAAATCCTACTAGGACTGAACTGTTTTGATATTTGTCTTCTGGCCTGTTTCGTCGGGCCCTTAAGGGTGTTTCTCTTGTTGGTCTGTCTTCTGAAAAGGCATTGAGTACATACGTTTTTGGTTCTTAAGGTTTGCTTTTTATATATTTATACACGAGCATTTTTGTGTTTTACATGCCATGCCTTTTGTTTCCATTACGTTTGTAAGAGATTCACCTGGAGGGGATTACTTTTATTTACACTGTCCTGTGTCTTCAATATTTACGTCAGGTTTGGAAATGCAATTTTCAGACACGTAATTTGTATTCCCATGGGAACAAATTGAGCACCCCTTGTTGCAGATCAGAGATTTTATGTTGAGCCTTTCTGAAGATACACAGGCAGACATTATAACTGTATTTAATAATACATCACGCTATCTCGATGGTATACTTAATATGGATAATCAGTTTTTTGATCAGTTAGTGTAAATTTATATCCCAGAGAGCTGCAGTTAAATAAAACTAACAACTCGGATAATACTACTTCATTTCTAGATTTACATCTCTCTATTTACGAAAATTTTATACATACCAAAATTTATGACAAGAAGGATGATTTTAATTTCAGTATTGTAAATTTCCCACATTTGGATGGAGATGTACCCCAGGCTACATCTTATGGGGTATATATATTTCTCAGTTAATTCGGTTTGCAAGAGCGTGTAGTCATGTTAAAGATTTCAATGAACGTAACTTATTTATTACAAATAAGCTTCTTCAGCAGGGCTACCGTTATTATAGATTACGTAAATACTTTTTTAAATTTTACTATCGTACTTCAGATTTGGTTTTAAAATACAATAGCAATTTAAAATCACTTCTGCGGGACGGGAAGGTATATCAAAACCCGCTTTTTATGGGGATGTGGTTTACAAACTTCGTAAGATTTTGGGTCATGGCAATTTTCCATTTGTATTTAGTAAAGTAATTAAAGGTTATGACCCAACTGTTTTGAGACACACCGCATGTTTGGTGTTCAACCCTTTTACAGTTGGACGCTACGCTTTCCTCTTTGATTGTGTCTGACGGATCAGGTGGAGGACTCTATGATTAGTAGTTCTTAAATCCCACCAGGACTGAGCTATTTTGATTTCCGTCTTCTGGCCTGTTTCGTCGGGCCCTTAAGGGTGATTTCCTTGTTGTTCTGTCTTCTGCAAAGGCATTGAGTACATGCGTATTAGGTTCTTAAGGACTGCATTTTTATACTATATTTACGAGGGCATCTTTGTGTTTTACATAACATACCTTCTGTTGCCGTTACGTATGTTAGGATTTCACCTGGCGGGGATTATTATTATTTACACTTTCTTGTAACTTTGGAACATGGGGGGGGGGGGGGGGGGGGGGGGGTAAAAGTGAGGTTAGGTGCACAATAAACCAGTGGTAGTTTTGCCACTGACCGTTCCAAGGCGGTGCCCCACCGTAGTCCTATATTTGTCCTTTGGTGTTTCATTTTCTGTGTTGTGTGCGAGGGTTGTTCGTGTGTGACTTTGGGGAAGCTGCGTGTTTTGAATGTGGCTTTCCCTGTTGGATATTCTTCCTTGTTTTTTATGGAACATGGTGGGAGTAAGAGTGAGGTTGGGTGCGCACCATAAACCGGTTTAAGCTTCCCAGTGGGGATTTTGCCACTGACCGTTCCAAGGCGGTGCCCCACTGTGTTCCTTTGTTTGTTCGTTTTGTCCTTATGTGTTGGCTTTGTGTGTTTGTGTGTGTGTTTGTGTGTTTTTCGTTTTGTCCTTATGTGTTGGCTTTGAGTGTGTGTGTGTGTGTTTGTGTGTGTGTGTGTGTGTTGATTGTATGCGCGTTCGCGTGCTGCATTTTTGTTTGAGGAGGCTGCGTTTTTAGAACTCCCTGTTGGACATTCTTCCTTGTTTTTCTCACAATGTTTACATAAAAGATCACAGCGGGAACTGTAATAGCCATCTACACATCCATTAGTACATGTCTCGGAGTCAGAGTCACATTTCATTACTCACTGGTTATCCGCTTTACAATGTCCACATACACGATCACAACGGAGACTGTAATAGCCATCTACACATCCATTAGTACATGTCCATGAGTCAGAGTCACATTTCACCACGCCTTGATTATCCGGTATACAATGACCACATACAAGATCACAACGGGGACTGTAATAGCCATCTACACATCTAGTAGTATATGCCCCGTAGTCAGAGTTATATTTCACTACGCCTTGATTATCCGGTTGACAATAATTACATAAAAGATCACAGAGGGGACTTTAATATCCATCTATACATGTCCCTTAGTCAAAGGCACATTTCACCACGCCTTGATTATCCGGTTTACTACAATGTCCACATACAAGATTACAACGGGGACGACCTATAGGCCATCTATACGTCCATTTTTACAAAATCCAAAGAAAACATTACATTTTGATCAGCCTTGAAGTTGTTGCTTACAACATCTACACGCATTACAAAAAAACATAATTAAATATCTCTGAAACGTTACTGTAGGATGATAAGGACGATACTTTGCAGGATGATAAAGGAGTCTTCTTGCGTGTGAAACATCTACGGAAGCGCGCAATTGTCAATATTTTTAGAGTAGCCCTCATATGATTTTGCTTGGTTATGTGTTTTTAATGTATCATCTTGTGTATTTGATAAACTATTCTAATATAAAACTGCTGTTATTGTTACTTTTCGGGTGTGTTTCAACAGTTGAGAAAATGTGTGCTAACAGAGAGGTTCTTGCACTCACATGCTGTTGTTAAAGTCCCGCTAAAATCGAAATACATTTACAGTTCACAGGGAATGTGTTTCGATTTTTAGCGGGACTTGACGGAGACGTTTAACAACGTTACGTCAGTTCCGACTTTGTATTTCAATTGTTGTTGTATTGAGAGAACGCCATGATGTAGAGAATTTCTCGAGATTTGTCATTTTGATAAAGGCCTTAAGGCCGAAACGTTATGGAATAAAAAAGAGTGAAAACTATAGAGTCTTTGAACATTCGACACCCTTAGGGTGAAAAGTGTGTAATTATATTAAGCTTTGGGGGTTATGGTTGAGGAGAAGAAGTCAAGGTAGGTTATATCACACCGAAACAATTATAGCAAGTGTACTATAAAATTAAGCTTTGGGGGTTAAAGTGGAAGAGGGTGACGTCACACCGAAACAATGATAGCATGTACGAGGGTTGTCCCAGAAAATCGCGAACTTGTTTTATTATTTCAAAATTAAGCAACGTGTCATAAAGCTGAAGTTTTACGTGTTTATTTACCAGTGGGTCGTAAAATAGAAATTTACTTTTTCTATACGCGAGCGCACTAACCACTGCGCTATCAGCTCTCTTGAGAAAATATCACACAAAATGTCCAATACTATGAAAATATCGCGCCGGCAGATATACGCCCGAATTTCAATCGAAACACGGTTTTGCGGGAAAAAAATAGATAATTTACTATCTTTTTGGAAAACAATAATATTTTTGTAAATGTTACAGAAAATTGAATGTCTATAAACTTCTACTGTATTTCAGAGAAAAATATCCGACGATAAAACAAACGGGACGTTGCTAGGGAATTCTTTTCTGGCGACTTATGAACTTTAAATCCATTCAATATTTACTAGACATCGAAAGAATACACCCTTTCTAATATAACTCAAACGTATATAAAAAATGAAAACACCCGCTAATGGTCTTTCTCAACTATTTCTAAAAAATAGTACTGCCTTCCTGAAGCATGACGATCTCTAAGTGCAAATCGATGACATGCGCTAAGAAATTATAAAATACACGCAAACAATAATTTTCAAAAGCAATTTCTTGCAAAAAGAAATTATTGAAACATACTTGAGATGTGCAGCAGATAAAAGAACTTAAAAGCTAAAATTGCAACCGAAGAAAAAATGTTTAAGGCCGGAGGTGATGGCGAACTCGGGCCCCTTTGATTACTACACAAACGCTCTACCAATTGAGCTATCGAGTATCACACTTTTCGTGGCAAAACTCTATAGGATTATATTCTCAGGACAAAAGAGTTTTAGCAGGAGGTTTGTAATACATGCAAGCCTGCGGAACGTAATTATCCAGCTCACAAGCTCGAGTTTCTCGCTCTCAAGTGGGCTGTGACAGAAACGTTTCATGACTACTTGTATAGCGGGAAACTTGAGGTTGTGACAGATAATAATCCACTCACGTTTTTAAACACCACAGCTAAGTTAGACGCCACGGGTCATAGGTGGATGGCAGCATTAGCTATGACTTTTCATTAAGATACAGACGTGGCTGTAACAATGCAAAAGTTACGTTCCTGTAAATAAACACTTAAAAATGCAAACTATGGAGAGCAACTACTGCGTATTCTACATATCCTACTACATTTTATATAGAAGAAAAAATCTGTATGAAATTACGGAGGTTTGCAAATATAAAATGTAAACAATGACTCTAAAGGAAAGTCCTACCGGTCACACAGTTATCATAAACACTTAAAATATATTTACTATCACTAAACTGATCCTTATACACAACAATTATCAGTACTGCATACATCGCACAAATACAAATCGAAATTCACCGTAAGAGAAAATTTACACATCCAACGACGACGACGCAAAATAAATCCAATGCCGTAGAAGGTTCTCATCCGACGACGATACTAACTACGACGACTCGACTCTTTGATAGAAACATTTCAAAGTGTGAGGTACCTCAAAAACTCAAATGTAAACAAGCGAATGCACGCACTTGACAATGTTTATAGGAATTCCCTGTTGAGAATAATATATCCAATTACAATGCCGCAATCTGATTTGACGTCTGCAGTCAGTGATTACATGAGTAATTTGCACCTAGTCCAATGAACAGCCTCTAAATCAGATGACGTTGTACACTAAAGATATGCTGGAAAAAACATCTTTAAAGATCGTATCGTAAATATCAACAAAATTGACCCGTCTCTGTCAAACAGCCATGGTCTTAAGGACGTTGAAGCTGCACACAGAACCGAAGGTGGGCGCCAATGTCGGCGTAGCCTAAAGACGACATTAAATGTGTGGGATCGAAAAGACAAAGCTATTTAATAACAAAAAATGCATGTAATGCATAAACATAACGTTACACACAATGGTCAAATGGTAAATGCAACTTACCATTCAATTCCTGATTAAAACAATACAATGACAAAACACTTTCTTGCCTAATTCCTTTACTCCTATCATTCTGATATCTTTCTATATTTTCATTGATTTCACCTCTCCTTGGGGGTATTCAGCCTGTTCTATTTCTCGAAAATTCACACTTGCCCTATCAACACTTCTATGAAATTTAACTGATTCAGGTCTTCCATCATCACAGACCTTTAGCTGTCTTATTGTGTCTCTCACTTTTAAAAACGATTTGTTGGTCGCAATTAATCCTTCTGTGTGTTTTTGTACCGTCGGAGATCTGGCACTAAGCCTTCCGTATTTACTTTGCTCTAGCTCTCTTATCTCTTGTATCGTGCTTTGGTGAAGGTATTCATCGATTGTGATCAGATCTGAACAAATATTGTACGTTTTAAACTGATCATCCTTTGGTAATCCTAAACCACGCCTATCCTCTCCTTGAACTCTTGCTGTTAAGCTTTCACCTAACATCTCCTCTCTCAATTGTTCTCTCCTTCTATATCTTCATTCCCTTCCGACATATGTGGAGCTTCCGCCAGTTTGTTCATTTAAAAATTGGTGTGAGATTAAAATATTTCTCTTTCAATCCAATATAGGTACACACAAATAAATATTTAAAATTGCACAGCTTTGGCCATATATTATTCCGTAGTTTTTCAACTTCAACTAACTTTTCGATAGAATGGGAATATTATGCTATGTTAATCCTTCCACAGAATTTCACTACCACTATATATTTCACTCTTCAAAATTGCGGCACTATATATTCAATATCAATTATAGTAGTCGCAACTTGACCGCGATGGTTGACCTTAGGCTGATTATTCATATCGATTATTTCATTATAGAAATCAAGGGTGCTTAGCGTAGCCGTGTATATTGATATGGAATGAGTTTGTTTACACTGCAGTATCAAAGTATATATACTTACATTTGATCAGTTCAAACCTTCCAATACAATAATTTATATTTACACAAATTTATATTTCTTTTTTCTCGTGCAGCTCGTGTTTTACGTACACTCCTTTTCAATAATAGGCCGTGCCTCATTATGTATTACATTGTATAATGCAAAGGTCAACCATCGGGGTCAAGTTGCGTCCACTATACAGACATGGTGTGTATGTATTGTGTATATGTGTCTTATAAAAATAAAATTGTTATGTCAAGGTGCGTGATATATAATGTGCCCGCGTTTGTTTGTGAAAAATGCTGAGAAAAAATATGGCGATTCCGAGTTTCGTTTGGGACCGTGACGGCATTACACTGGTTAGTCTCCATATTGCTTATATGTAAAGTAACCGCTGAAAATCGAGGACGAATTTCAAAATGGTGGGAAAATATGCACGGTACAGAACTTAAATATAAAAACACGGGCATAGTAGACAATATATATTTATATTTTACTGCCCGCTTGTAATAAAACACGTAACTTCAGCCCTATGACAAAAGCATCAATTAATTATTTTAATTGATGTTATTTCAAAGTATACCCAACAGGACTACAGAATTTAAAATTAAATGTCTGTCATATTTTTTTCAGCACTAGTTGGCGTACCCTCAGTTTCTTTGCTCCTACAAAAAGAAGCGGCTTCCTTTTAAATCCATGTAACTTTATAATTCATATTGTCGTTAACTGCAATCTGTGGCGCGTTATTATGTTGCGTTTCAAGTCTTTGACGTCACTTACGTAACAAAATGATATAATTTTGAAAGTAACGTCGGACGCACTTTCAGAAATGGTGACGTTAGGTAAGTTCGCTGCGCAGGAAGTATTAATAAAATATTTGTAGATCGCAGTTGAATCACTCTTCTTCCTTAAAACGTTTGAGCCACGTAAAGTGTCCTGCTAATATCTACCTGACTTCCAGAATTTTCCATTTCTCGTTTTTTCATGAATTTTAAAAGAAGCCACTTTTTTTTGTAGGAGGAAAACTTAGCGTGCGCCGACTAGCACTGACTGTCGCCCATATTTTAAAAGATACTTAAATTATATGACAGATATTTGATTTCAAAGTCAATAGTCCTGTCGCGTATACATTGCAATAACATCAGTTAAAATATTTATATAATGCGTCGTTCATTTTCGAAAAAATAAAACAAGTTCGCGATTTTCGTGTACAACCCTCGTATACTATTAAATTAAGCTTTGGGTGTTATGGTTGAGGAGAGGAGGTGGAGGAGGGGTAACGTCACATCGAAACAATTATAGCATGTATTCTGTAAAATTAAGCTTTGGGTGTTATGACTGAGGAGACGTGGTGGAGGAGGGTAACGTCACACAGAAACAATTATAACATGTATTCTATGAAATTAAGCTTTAAGGGTTATGGTTAAGGAGAGGAGTCGGAGGAGGGTAACATCACACCGAAACATGTATTCTATAAAATTAAGCTTTGGTGGTTATGGTTGAGGAGAGGGAGTGGAGAAGGGGAAAGTCACATCGAAACAATTATAGCATGTATTCTATGAAATTAAGCTTTAAGGGTTATGGTTAAGGAGAGGAGTCGGAGGAGGGTAACATCACACTGAAACATGTATTCTATAAAATTAAGCTTTGGTGGTTATGGTTGAGGAGAGGGAGTGGAGGAGGGTAACGTCACACCGGAACAATTATAGCATGTATTCTATAAAATTAACCTTTGGGGTTATGCTTGAGGAGAGGAAGTGGAGGAGGATAACGTCACACCGAAACAATTATAGCATATATTCTATAAAAATAAGCTTTAAGGGTTATGGTTGAGGAGAAGAGGTGAAGGAGGGTAACGTCACGCCGAAACAATAATAGCATTTATACGATTAAACTAAGCTTTAAGGTTTATGGTTGAGGAGAGGAGGCGGAGGAGGGTCACGTCACACCAAAACAATTACAGCAAGTATACTATAAAATTAAGACTTGGGAGTAATGGTTGAGGAGAAGAAGTGGAGTAGGGAAACGTCATACCGAAATAATTATAGCAATTATACTTTAGAATTAAGCTTTGGGAGTTATGTTTGAGGAGAGGCGGTTGAGATGGATAACGTCACACCGAAATAATTATAGCAAGTATACTATAAAATCAAGCTTTAAAATGGGAGTTACGTTTGAGGAGAAGAGGTTGAGGAGAGTAACGTCACGCCGGAACAATTACAGCAAGTATACTACAAAATTAAGTTTTGAGAGTTATGGTTGAGGAGAAGGGGTGGAGGAGGATAACGTCAAACCGAAACAATTATACTAAGTGTTTCAACTAGATCTTCAAGTTATGAGCAAACTTTGATGTTAAATATCTGCGTCTCTCTCATGGATTATAAAATTTAGCTTTTAGGGTTATGGCAGAGGAAGGTAACGTCACACCGAAACAGTTATACCATGTGTTTCAACTAGATCTTCAAGTTATGAGCAAACTTTGCTGTTAAATATCGGCATCTCTGTCACAGATTAGTTTTCATGTTTCTGCATGGATAATTGTAGCTGTGACTGTTGGTAAAGTTTTAAGCGTGTTCTTGACGTACAACATGAAACGCTGTTGTACGCAACGGAATGCCATTTTTGTAACCATAGACATAATGACACTATGATTCACATACAATTTATGGGTTCGAAATTGCATCGTTAAATGATTGCAAGAGACTTATAATAAATGCATGCCGATTTACGAGGAAAAATGCTATGAGTTTTACATTTACCAGTGGTTTTGCGTACATTTTGTCTTCGTCTTTGCAACACCCTTCCACTTTATTGGCATTGGTTATACCCTTGTCTTTCGCGGATAATGTCAAATGCACATGCGTAAAAATGGATAGAAAGACAATGTAGACGAAAACGGTAAACATGCACCGGTTCTGCGTCCATACAGACATCACGCAATAACACTTATGATAATTTCAGTTCATTTTGTTTCTTTCACAGACACCTGTCGCAATTGATCTCGTATAATTTCCCTACCTTGCAGCAGATTTGAATAAAATTGCTTGTTCTGATTTCAACAGCTATTTACCAGTCATAGAAAACTGAGATTTTGGGAAGCTTTCATCATTACGTTTGGATACTTCAGCGCTTCCATTAATTTTATGTTGTATGTTGTGAGCAGCTTAACATTTCGAAAGGAAGTTGATTTTCTTCTGACGTGAAAGGAAGATGGATTACATATGTGCAGAGCATCCTCCGTATCTTTAACTTCAATTTCTTAGGACTGTTGCAGACAAAACCAACCACACTCAAAGAACAGATTTCATATTAACTAATAAACAAATGATAATAAACATCGTAGGATTTATTTCTAAGGCGTGTGATACAAAAATAAATAAAACGTATTCTATTAAACTATTACACTTTTTGTGTTAAATTCAGAAACAACATACCACAGTTAATAACACATAAATAAAGTTAAGAAAACATGTAGCTGTTTCCACACTTTACCTAATATCATGAACTTGCGGTCATTTCCGTCCATTAGCTAACACGACTACTAGACGCATTTATTGTTTGTAAAATAGTGTCTTAGTTTCACATTACATCACTGGTATATCTAAGTACATTTTTTAAGTTTTGAAAATATGCTAGAAACTATCGTATTTGCCATTTCCTACAATTTCAAATTTCTTTGATTTGATATCAGTTCTACAGTCAAAAGAATTATACAACATTATAACTATATTACACACATTATTAAATTACATTTATATATGAGTATTTATTTGTTTTGGGTTTAAAGCCGTTTTTTGTAACTGTATTTCGATTATGTAACGGCGGGCAGTTAACCATACCAGTTTTCCTGGATTTTGTACCAGTGCAAACCTGTTCTCCGCAAGTTTTATAGATGGAGGACGAATGATTTTTTACACAATGTCTTTTATCGAAATCGCAACCCCGGGATTTGTAGGTCTGCGCAATCCCTACTAAGCTAAGTGGACGGGTAAGACGAAACAAAAAGGAATAGCACATGTTCATTTTTTTTATTGTATCCATTAGGTGACAGTATTTTGAAAGAGTTTTACTTATTTGAAGGCAGTTTCCTACTTGAAAGCATAGTTTTTAAGTTTTAGAGCATGTTTTACTATCAGATTTGAACCATCATTGCAGAATTATCATATAGCTAGTTTTGTTCAATTAATTTCTTTCAAAAGAAAAACATGATATATTGAGTCAACAAAAGGCAATTAAGTAAATATGAATATAACGAACATTAATCAAGTTAAAATGCAACATCAGTCATTTAACATCAAAAGCACGCATCATCGTTTCCTTGAAAACACAGTCAAAGGTTTGAACAAAGACATTTCTTTTCAGCCTGTAGACTCCAAGTCTGTCTGTTGTGTTCTCTTTAAATATCCTGTTTAAAGAGAATTCCTACAGTTTTTTTTCCTTTCATAGATTTTTTTTTTAAATTCACATATATGATAGGAAAATTTGTGCTGAAAACAATGAACAAATGAAAACAATAGGTCACCAGGCTTGTTTCTGTGAAAAATTGTTTTGAACACACCCACTGTTGCTGAAACTGCCAGCGATTTTTCAACAATTTCATAATTTTCTATTTTTTTTTATATAAATACCAATCAAAATATACATCCAGGCAGCACAATACGGTTTTTTTCTTTTTACAGATTTTATTATATACTTATTTGATATCATAGTCATATTTGTAATAATCCATCCTTAAAATAATGGGTACAAATGAAAAAAAAATATTGTTTCATATTTACTTTTGTGAACTTTATTCAATGAAAAATACGCATAGTGAAGTATATTTTTTTGAATTTTGAAAAAACTCGTTCATAGACTTTTTTCCTGTTTTTCTTGTGTATAGATAATTGCATTGTGAGCATAAAAATGGCTAAAAATGTATTGGTCACCAGGCTAAATTTTATGTTAAGACCGCTAGAATACAACACCTGTTCGGACGGAAATGGCGCGACCCTGGACAAATTGATTACATGTATGTCTGCTAAAAGTTAAAAAAAAAGTTTTAAAACTTCTTAATTCTTTCTATAATTGAATACTAAATAATCTGCAAGGTGATATTGTCTTATCAGTACTAAGTCAATTATCTTACATTATATGAACAACACTGTCTTTGTACTAAATTGCGATGTGAAAACACAACCACAAAAATAGAAAGATACCTGTCAGACATGATACTTGTCAATACAAAATAAACCAGTATCAACATTTGATTACTGATATAACTTATGTTATTTCATTCAAGATTCCTCATATTTAAGATTGTCTGTAACATGTTTCAACAAATGTTGACTTCAGTTTTCCATAGAAAGTGTCGGTTGCGCAGAAAGATGCGCATAGAAAAATATAGGAATTCCCTTTAAACTTACTTTTTCTGGACCTGCTTTATACATTTTGGCATTAGCATTTGCACTTACTTGAATAGTATCACTGGTAGCGTTAATATATATAGCCTTAAAACTCTTGTGTGAGAAAATTTCGTGAAAGCAATTTAAAAAGCAATGATATTGTTATTATGTCTGCATGAAATTAAATATATGTAATAACAGAAATAGACTAAAGAAAACATAATAACACATCATATAAAAAATTTGAACACTGCAAGACTATTACACTTTGTGATAAGACATAAAGAGGGGAACAGTAAATAAGAAAAAAGAAAAATAGTTAAGAAAGAAAGACAATAATGACTATAATTTTTGTAATGTTGATAAGAATGATTTTTGATGGTACTTACAATGTCTGAGAACTCATCAATGAAGAGAATTCAGTACAACATGATCTGTTTTTTTTTTTTTTTTTTTATCTATTTAGAGATTTAAAAGATAGTTCCAAAAACTGTATTGTACTATTTATATTTTAAGGATAGTAAAAAGATACAAACCTTTGACAATTTAGAGTAAGATATATATCATGCATTACCTTAACGGTGAAATAATAACTTTTCAAAGTAAGCAAAACCAAATTAAATGCAAAATTTCATATGATGAAAAATGTATTGCAATATCTGTATTTAACAAACCTCTTTACTTGAAAAGCATGCATTAAAACATAGCATTTTAATCGTTTCTATGCATTTCTTGTATAATTTTCTGTGATCGCCAATACTGAAAAGCAGAACATGTATTTATTAACATTTAACATGATGTTACATAAATAAAATTATACACTATGTTTACATATGATCTTATCTAACAAAATAGATAATTATTGTTTTAAAAATAAATTAAGTTATACACTATTTACGTATGACCTTATCTAGCCTTATCGTACTAACAAGATAATTATTGTTTCAAAACAGATTTTACATTACAAAATGTACATACTGATAACAATTCATTCTCTAAAATCTGCATTATTTTTGGCCAAAACATAATTGAAACGACTTATGATATTGCGCAATTCATTCAAAATTATTCGAACGTTTCATATTCGTGAAATTATTTTACTAACATCTATGAACAACAAAAGTTAATTGTTCTTTGTTGTAGTTTCCTCATTGTAGTGATGACACAATTGGTCATATAAATACTGGCGTGTTAGTTCATTGTTATGTTAAATAATGTAGCCTTGGAGATTCAAAATAATTTATTGGCACACAGATATAATGGAATCGATGAAACAAATAATAATCTCATGCCGCTGTGGATTCGAAACTTCATTATTTATTGTAAGGAAGCTACCCAAATAAATTACTGAAAGTCTTTGGTTCCACTAGATATGTGTTCATGCCTGAAATATTGTTCAGAAATGAGGTCTTCCTCCACCGTATGAACTAAATTACTTTAATAGATGTGTGCACAGATAAATACGGACAACGTAAAATGAGGATTAAAACACATAAAGCAACACAGTCATGTACCGCCTTGGAATTGTCAGTGCCAAAATACAAACCTAGGTGATTGATTCTGCACAAACCCTCACTTTTAATCCCAACAATTTTCCAAAGTTACAGGACAATATAAATAATTTTCCCACCAGGTGGAACCCTAGTACTCGTTTTGATAGTAAAAGCCACGATAGATAATATTAGTTATAAAGGTTTATGATGGAATATACGGTGGGTATATAGCCTGACTGTGATTCATATTACCCGAGGCGATAGCCGAGGGTTATATGAATCTCAGCAGGCTATATGCCCACCGTATATCCCGTCAGAAACCTTTATAACGAATTTATAATACTGCAAAATTTGTGTATTTGGTCTCAATAGCTACGACTTTCCTTAGTTTGACAAATATTATTATTGTTTTTTCAATTCCCCACTTGTTGCCTCAATCCACACCTTGTTTTTCGTGCGTTTCCGTAAGAGACGCGGAAACATACGAAGATAACGGTAGGTTTGCGTTCTTTTGGTTGCGGAAGAAATTGGACTTGCAAATGGAATTATAAATGTTTTAAAGACGCTCGCTACATTTTTCCGGACGGGTCGATGTTTACCCCAACATCGTGCCAACTTGGTTGTGTTTCTAATCGATGTAGCTCATTGCAGAGTTGGAGCGGTCTTCTGCGCATGCCCGGAAGTGATTATCTAATGTCGCGTACGGCAAAAATTCGCAAATTATTGTATGTTCGCATGCATTTAATGTATAATATGTATTACATACTGACTAGAGGTTAGGGTAAGTATCACCATGGTTACAAAATATATGCATTTAAGGTACTTTTAGTTCAAATTGCTTCAATCCGACATATACTGGAGTCTGTAATTTATACCGGCGCTCCAACTCTGCATTGAGTCACAGCTGTTTCTAATCCCGTACCGTACCCATACCGTACATTCGTATTCGTAAACTATAGGTTTTCTTCGGAGAAAGGCGGAAACTTTCATCGTTCTATGACATCAAAATGCTTCAGAAACAGCTCAAATTCCGCTTACTAAGAAATATGCCGTTTGATAATTTGATATATCTCTAAGACATTTGCTCAGACACTGAAAGAGCACTTCGTACCATCCTGCGTTGTATAAATGCCCGCCACACCCCACCTCGTTGTAATTTGATTTAAGCGAAATCTTATATAGTGACCTATCAATTTTCTTTTTGTTTTAGATTAGGTAGACATCACCAAAAGTATGTGCAGAGTTTGATTAAATTCTATTATGTGAAACTCGATAAAATAGCAGAAGTACCAACTTAAAATTGACAAAAATATGCAAAAATAGCCCCTTGGTCTGCTGAACAAGTATTCCTTTCTTTTCTTTTGATTTCTTTGAGCATGTTTCAAATAGATATATTGTTTTCCGGTATAAAAATGCTTAGATATCAAATTTTTGCTGATTATTGTACTTTACTGAAATATATTTTAGGATTATAGAAATTTTGAAAAATGTTAAAAATAGCACCATATCTAGGGGCAAATTAAATTGAAACAAAGCTGGTAACCTAGTATTTTTATTTCATTTTTCAATACATCATAACATGATCTTTTAATACAAAGTATTTCATCAAAATCTATTATTGAAAAAATATAAGAAACTGTAGCGAGCCTCCTTAAGGAAATTTACAGCTAGCTTCGAGTTTCTCGAGTAAGAACTTGGACTGTAGTAAAGGATAACTGAAGTAAAACTTGCATATTCGTTGAATCTTATATCTCAGCTGTTCAGCATTGGGTCACGTGTACTTTTAGCCTGAACACGGAAGTAGAGTGAATATGTCATGATGTGCATATAACGTGGAAATCTAGGAAAAATCAAATGTTAGATGTCAGGTCATCTAAGTGCAATCAGATGATGTTATTCAACTTGCTGGGGCTGCATTGAACTAGAAGTCATTTCAGAAACAGAATCCAGGATCCAGGAATCATAAGAGAAATGTAGGTATTTCAGAGTATGTTTTGAAATATTCCTTTGAGTGGTTCAATAGCTATCCACAGCTAATATTTAAATCAATACACCCGAATATAAATTTAGCTATTCATAGCTAACACCCGAATATAAACTTAGCTATTCATAGCTAATATTTAAATGATAACATCCAACTATAAATAAAGATCTCGAGCAGTGCCTAGCCGTCCGTATAACTAGAAGTTTAGCCTATGTTCTAGCCGTCCAGTAACCGGACACATGTCCAGTAACCGGACACATCCAATAAAAAAATTAATGACTTTTGTATTATTCTGTTAAAATATTTTACTATAATTAAAATTAAATTTGATAATAATGTGATACGTTCATCTAACCAACATTTGTGTAAAAATGCTGCTGCTCATAAATTCCTGTCATTGATTAAAAGCATTCCATTTGTGCTGTTGTTGTTATAATTTTATGTCGAGAAAATTTGACAAATACAAGGTTCAAATTAATGTAAGCCAATCGCTTTTAAACTTGATTAATTTTATAGAATATCTATGCACTTCTGTCGCATTTAAAAGTAATTTTGGCAAAATACACCTTGTGTGGTCTTTGAAATAAAATATTCTTTTTTATATTTAATTGCAGGTATGTATAGCCAATGACGATGATACCTCCTGGCAAATCATTGCCAAAGAAAACCCTATTCACAGAAATATGGCACCTTTCACACATAATATGACATATGGAATGGAACATTTTTGCCAAGACGCTACATAAACTCTGAAACCGATAATATGGTACCTTTCACACATATGGAATGGAACATTTTTGCCAAGATGCAACATAAACTCTGACACCGATCGTACATTACGACCAGTAGGACAATAATGGTATCATAAATTACACCATGTTAAAAACTCTTGTCTTCGGTATTGCTGCAGCCGGTCAGATTTTGGATTTAATAATGTATTTCATGAAGTCACTTACAGGACAGTAACTGTTGTCAAATTAACTGTGTCATATGACATAAGCCCTGCTAAGTCATTACTAACACTAAGTCTTGTCAACATTGTCAACAAATGTATTTATTGCTTTGACTTTACGATTCGATATTTGTCGAAAAATATGCATACTTTCTGCAGCAATATTATTCTGAGAAAGAACAAATTTATATTTCTGGATGCAAAGCTTATTTTCATTACATACACATAGTTAGATCTAATCTTTTTCTGGTAGATGAAATAAATAAGTTCTTTAACCAAAGTAAAATTGAAAATGTTGATGTTAAAAGATCGAAACAGTGATGTTACAAATGACGTCACGTACCCGATACGAAAATTGCATGCCAGTACAGTGAAACTTGCTTAAGCGGTCACCTCTAATTAGCAGTCAACCTGTCTTAAGCAGCCTGTTTTCATTTCCCAAAATGGTCATTTATTCCATAAATTACCTGCATAATGCAGCCGCCTGCTGTAAACAGCCACTTTTTTCTAACTCCATTAGCTGGCTGCTTAAGACAGGTTTTACTGTATGGAAAATGTTGATGTATGTTGTCATGTAGGTATACATGTTATCATGTTGACGCGCTAATCTTGGCGTCACGTTTACGTGGCGCGGTTTATCATATTATTATGTATGACGTCCTTTACGTCACTTGTTTATATATGCACTTCCGCAGTCAAACGAAAGCAACAGAAGTAAACTGTAAGAAACCATACAACGTCTTGTATTTAAATTCCACTAGTGTCTAAACGACATTTTGGTGTCGTGACCAGGATGGCAACACGATTACGGGCAGTGCTTAAAGGACAGAAAGGAGCAGTGACGCGAGTTTTTACTAAATTATAACGGACATACAAGAACAAATTGTGAACTCTATCCCGGAAGAGAACGCTGAGGAGATTGAACATGAAATTCTGGACCAAGAAGATTATGTGTAAGAGTTGAGAAATAGAATTCAGCGAGTGAGCAAATTCAGGCAAGTCAAATTTTCTAATCTCAATGCAAATTCACAAGTTTTTCCTATTCTGATGCCAGAAGGCACAGAAAACAGAACACAACGCAAAAAAACTATTCTTACAGCATACAAGGGCATGCATCCACGGCAAACCCGAGTTACAGCTCAGAATATCACAGATTACCTAAACTCGAGCTTCCTAAGTTTGACGGTGATATTTTAGAATGGCAGTCCTTTTGGGACTCGTACGAATGTGTAATTCACAATAATGCATCGCTGAGCGGAGTACAGAAGTTCACTTACCTGAAGACTTCTCTTAGAAATGAGGCATTACAGATGATAGCTGGTTTCTCGCTCACTAGTTCTAATTACGAGAAGGCTATCTCCCTACTTCATGAACGTTATGGACAAAAAGATATTATTATACAATCATACATGACGGCTTTACTAGAAGTCCCCTTATCTACGCACACAGTTTCGAGTTTACGCAGATTCTACGACACAACAGAAACCTACATCAGAGCGCTAGAATCGTTAAACCAATCAGAATCCACGTATGGTTCCCTGCTTACTCCAGTGATGTTGCAGAAACTACCTTCCGACGTCAGACAAAATATGACACGTGTGCACGGGTCACAGTCGAGGCGCTTACCCGAACTTTTGAGTTGTTTACTATCCGAGATTACTATTCTGGATGCCGGAGCCCCTTACATAAAACCAGATGACGTCACAGCCACGACCGCCACATTTCTCACGAAGTCCGATTCCCACAAAACGGAGAAAAGCAATTCCACTACACAGCGAAAACCAACGAGTTATACAGAGAAGAAATGTGTATATTGTAAAGGACATCATTCAAGCGTAGAATGCAAAAAAGTTACAGATTATAAAGAGAGAATGGGCATAGTGAAAAAGAATAAGTTGTGTTTTAACTGCTTCGGTGCTCATAAACTGTCAGACTGCAGATCCAGATTCAAATGTAAGAAGTGCTCCAAACGACACCATACAAGTATTTGTACCGGAAGTGAGTCTACATCGACTGAAACACCTACCAACCAACAATGCAACGGAAAGGAAACTGATTCATCAGTTTTGCACTCTACGCAGACGATTTCTACTGGACCAGTTTTGTTGAAAACAGCCGTTTCGACAGTGAAGTCTACCCGCATATCATTTCCCGCCAATATACTCTTCGACGAATGTTCCCAGAGTTCTTTTATTACGGAAAGCATGGCTAGAAAGCTTGAAATAAAACCGACTGGACAAGAAACATTATCACTCTCAGGATTTGGCGACAAAGAACGACGATTACGACATCTTGATACAGCAGTTATCTATTTAGAGTCGACCCATGAAGATATACAAGTTAAAGTGTAAATCGTGCCCGAGATTTCCGTGCCGTTAGCAACGTACACAAACCAAGTTAGAGAACTGCCATACTTAAAGGGACTAAAACTAGTACATCCGGTGCATACAAGTGATGACACGTGTGCACGGGTCACAGTCGTGGCTAACTAAATAGATTTTAGTTGGTGCAGATTTTTATTGGACTATAGTGCAAGACGAGTTTATTCGTGGCAACGGACTTTCAGCCATACAGTCAAAACTCTGCTATCTTTGTCATGACCTCTCAATGTACCAACATTTAGAAACATTACGTCGACACCCGTATCCATGATGAATGTGTTTATGCTGCATAGCAAGGAAGAGGTTGACTTAGAAAAGTTTTGGAAAATCGAATCTATGGGAGTCGAACCAGTCACCAAGAATCAGGAATATGAACAGTACTTGACACATTACCAAGATACGTGCATTACCTACAACGACGGTAAGTACATAGCAAAGTTACCTTGGAGAGAACACGTTACATTATCGACCAATGAATTGATCAGCCGGCGCAGAACTGAAAATGTAATCAACCGACTGAGGAAAGAACCTAAACTACTACACACGTATGGGGAGATAATTAGAGAGCAAGAACAACGAGGATTTATAGAAGAGGTACCAGCCGACTAGATATGCAGGACAAGAAAGTTACATTACATTCCTCACCACCATGTAAAACAGGACTCAGCAACAACTCCGATTCGCATCGTCTATGATTGTAGCTGCAGATCCGGACGTGAATTTCCGCACCTGAATGACTGCTTGATGAACACCCCTCCACACTACTAAAGTTGCTACTAAAGTTTTCCATGTAATATCACGTAAGCCTAAGACTTCGCTTTATTACTATGCGAAATAAAAAGCTTAGTTTCAGGATTTCTGCTTATTAAGTTATTTGATTATCCATATATATAATTAGACTAAATTTGATGCGAAACACTATTAATAGGTATGAGAATAATGAAGTTTTGTATGGCTAATGATTTTAACTAAATACATTGAATTGAACCTGGAAGTATAAAGTTATCAACTGATTTTGAGAAACTTTGAGATTTTGTTCAAACTTTAACTTCTTCGGCATATTTGTGTCCCCAGGCGGTATCGATTATACCAGATGGGCCTTTTTGTCGTATGAAATGAAGTTTTGAACGTCCGAAGATGTGATATCACGAAAGTCGAAACTTCATTCTTTTTACATCTAGTCTGTCCACATACTCGGCATCAAAGACTGAAATCTGGATGGAGGCACATGGCATGACAGTCATTTTACTTGAAAAATAAATAATTACGCGCGATTATCATTTGGTGGAACATTTTATTTTCACATCCAAATAAAATCAATCTGTTTCTGTCGGACACTTAATACAACAATTGCGTTTTAATTATAAACATAAAATGGTACTAGTAAGACGGAAAATTCTTTTGAAGTATCAGACAATTTCAGATTTATGATATCATGATGAGAGACTTTTCCTGTTAGCCGTATGGGATAACTCCATTTTTTAAATGCACGGAACCAGTGCCTGGCAGAGAGACATTGTGGGTTAATTCCCCTTTTGATTCTTGCATACCAGACGGGGATTTCCGGTTTCTTTACCGGTGCTGGAAAAGTCCATCTTAATTCCCGGGGTGTAAGATGACTCTCGTGCTGTAAATGGCGTATTACGAACTACATATATGTAGAAGATTTGAATGTTTCTCATTGCAGAGTTGGTGCAGCCGTTCTGCGCATGCGCGGAATTATTATCAAATGGAACGCACGGCAAAAATACTCATTTTTTTACATGTCCTCACGCATTTAGTGTATAATGTGCATAATATACTGACTAAAGGTTAGGGTTAGAATCACCATGGTTACAAAATATATACATTTATGGTATTTTTGTTCAAATTTAGTTAATCCGGTATATACCGGAGTCTGTAATATATCACAGGCGCACCAACTCTGTATTTAGTAACAGCCAGAAGATTTATGTAGTAATATATATTTTATTAAAACACTGAATAAAAATTCAATACCTTGACAGTTCCTATTAATTCCTGATAGTATATTTCTCGATTCAAATCACGTTATTTTATCACAAATTCATAACGTTACGCTGCAATTGATAAAACAAAACCGGAACTAAACATTGTTATTTTATTTTGAAACGTCATGACGTCTTTCCTGTTTACGGACGTTGGTTTCCCGCGCTTTGTTTAAATACACTGCCATATGAAATAGTTCTAAAAAGAAAGTCGTTCGATTGATTTTATTTTTATTATTATTTCTTGAAATCGGTATGCAAGAAAAAGATTCTGTCACTGGTTATAGGTGCAGACGGAAATATCCGGCTCTCGGGTAACTGTTTAGGCGGTAACTCGGCAAGGAGCCTCGTTACCGCCTAAACAGTTACCCTCGAGGCCGGATATTCCAATTTGCACCTACAGCCAGTGAAAGAATCTTATATTCTTACATTTTACAAAGAAAGTCAGTCTTGAAACTCGGTGTGACCCTACCCTACCCCTACCCCCCCCCCCCCCCCCCCCCCCCCCCCGAAATGGGTGACCCCCTCTTTAATGTTGGTGTCCCTCTAACAAAAAGTCCTGGATCCGCAGATGCTTTACTTATAAAATAGTATATTAAAATCATATTGTGCTGTCTGAGAGTTTGGCATTATACAGAGTCATACAGAGTGTCATTATCACTTTGATATGATCATAATAGGCTATTAACTTTGTATGTGGCTATATGCACGAGTTCAGCAGCGGTAATATTGCGCGACTTTAGGAGCGCAATATTGTCCGCGAAAGAACGAGTACATATATCCACATACAAAGTTGATAACCTTTTTATTACATATCCACTATCAACTGATTAATTTATATCTAAATTATCGTTCTGTCACGAAAGACAGGAAAATATACGGAAAAAAATTCTCCGAAAATGCAATAAACAAATCAAACTGACGCGCATTAATATTTTTGGCGAAAATGACGTCAACTTGTTGTCGCAACGTGCGCGTGGACGCCATGGACGTCACGCGATTCTTTCCATTACAACGTTAAGAAAACATTCCACGTTCTATATTAGTCCAACTCATGACGTAATTATAACTTTCATTTCATTTCAGTCTGATAAATTACTACGTGTCAGTATCTAATAGGTCAGATTAACCAAAGTGTAAAAGTAAACAAAATGTTGCATAAATTACAAATTAAACAAATACACAATAGCAACAAAAATCTAAAGAAACGAGATTCGCAATGGACGGACCGTCAGGGGAGGCAACTAGAGTCACGGATTGGGACTAGTCCGATATGACAGCATTCAACGTCATGATATGGAAAAATATTGCACGATCGCGGTCCACTGAAACCCAATGGAAAATAATTTTAGGTATGTAATAATCATTTTTATTTCCTCTCGTGTATGATTTACAATCGTGCATTGTATACTGACTATATTGACATAATTTTATATAAAACCTAAATGTTTGGAGCAACACTAACGAGTTTTTATATTGTTCACATACTGACAGGGTGAGCTTTTGTGATCACCCTTCGTCCGTCGTCCGTCCGTCCACAATTTCTTGTGAACAAGATAGAGACCACATTTTGCAAGCCATTTTGATCAAACTTGTACAAAACTTGTATTGGCATGATATCTCACTTCCTTTCGAAAACTGGCCAGATCCCATCATGGGTTCTAGAGTTATTGCCCCTTAAAGGGCCAGAATTTGCTATTTTTGTGCATCAACAATTTCTTGTCTGCATGATAGTGGTTTCATTTATGATTTTATTTTAACCAAACCTGCACACAACTTGTATCACCATAAGATCTTGGTTCCTTTCTTGAACTGGCTAGATCCCTTAATGGATTCCAGAGTTATGGCCCCTGAAAGGGCCAAAATTAGCTATTTTGACCTTGTCTGCACAATAGCAGCTTCATTTATGATTTGAATTTAACCAGACTTGCACACAACTTGTATTACAATAAGATCTTGGTTCCTTTCTTGAACTGGCCAGATTTCATCATGGGTTCCAGAGTTATGGCCCCTGAAAGGGCCAAAATTAGTTATTTTGACCTTGTCTGCACAATAGCAGCTTCATTTATGATTTGAATTTAATCAAACTTGCAGACAACTTGTGTCACTGTAAGATCTCAGTTCCTTTCTTGAACCGACCAGATCCCATAATGGGTTCTAGAGTTATGGTCCCTGAAAGGGCCAAAATTAGCTTTTTTTGACCTTGTCTGCACAATAGCAGCTTCATTTATGATTTGATTTTAATCAAACCTGCACAAAACTTGTGTCACCATAAGATCTTGGTTCCTCTCTCGAACAGACCAGATCCCATAATGGATTCCAGAGTTACGGGCCCTGAAAGGTCCAAAATTAGCCTTTTTTTAGGCATTGTACCTAATTTAAAGAATATTTAAAAAATGAAATAAAAAAGTAAATATTGTCATATATGATGCCATTGCATGATACAACAACTTTTTTCAATGTTCTGTCATCAGTAATGGAATAATGTTCAAAAGATGATCAACAACAAATAGTCCTACCTGTGTAAAGGGAAGGTAACTGTGTAACTAAATATTGGTTACTTAAGACAGTACTAGTTCTCTCCCTTATCAATTTGCATATAAAGTGTCAGAATTGACCCTAAATTGACCTATGGTCTGTTTCATGTAGCAATCAAAGAAAACACTGATGTTCTTAAATATTTATTTAATTCTGTTTATATGAAATATAATGATTTATATAATGTTTTATGAAAATAGTACAAGCATGTTAATGAAAGTGATAAGTATGTGGTATTGGCTATTTCACTTTGTTGACAGTAAAAAATATGAATTATATAAAAATGGACATTTTCATGAGAAAAAGAACATATAGCTACAATTCATTAAAAACATAAGATCATAAAAAATAAGCCATCCAATTTCTAGGAAAAGGCAACTTCATAGTAACAGAGAAAATCAAAAGTACTGGAAAAGAGGTCAAATGTTGCCTTATAGTACTACTTCTTAATGTTTGAATAATGCCAGTTCAAATAAAAATACAACATTATTGGAAACTTTTATGGTTTTTTTTATAAGTTTTATGAAGGCTGCTAAAGACCAGTAGCCTGTAATGTGATATAAAATCTGAAATACAAAACGTTTGACTAGTACAGTGGTGACATCACAAGTAACCATGCCACTATCAAAGTTGACAGGGAACTTAAGGAAATTAACCTGCAAAGTTTCGGGAAGACTAATTAATAATATATTGTCCAGACAAACAAATCAGGACAGGCAAAGGTACACCATTTGGACAAATAAGTCTTCATTTCCGTAAACTCGCACAACAAAAAGTAATGACAATATAAAATACTGAAAACATACTCATGACAAGTACAAAAGGGCCAACATTTCTGAGTCATAGAACTTTCTGATCTTATGATGCTTAATGAGGTAACATGTTACACAAAATATTGCTATGGTAAGAAAAAGTCAATAATTATGAAAAAAGCCAAATGCAGTTATGTAACTAGTGCAATTAATGTCAAATTATTAAAGTTTGCAATTGTAAGAAGTTTAATACATTTTTCATTAACAAAGTGGAAGGTGTTTTAGGTATTTTTATGACAAAACATGTCTCCCACCTATGTATACCTTTATGCTATGGCGGCTATTTTGTGCAGCAAAATGGAAAGTGTCGGTGATATGCCAAAATATACTTGGTACTGATAACTCCTGTGAAGTTTCATCAAAATCTGTTAAGTAGTTTTGACCTGTGAAAGCCGACAAGATTTTTCTACTTTTAGCTCTGGCTGCAATTTAGTGCATCGAAACGAAACGTGCAATCGATATGCACAACACTATGCTTGGTACTGATCATTCCTGTGAAGTTTATCAAAATCTGGCCAGCAACTTGTCCTCTTAAAGCCAGACAGGCTTAATGCGGATAGACGAGAAGGCATAAACAATACCTCTCCCCACCTTTAGATGAGACATAAATCCGAGATAAAACCTTACATACAACACTTTACAAAATCAGGATGCTAAAAAATGGATGTGCAATACCTCTACCTATCCTTCAGTGAAACGAAAAAGGACAAAACACAAGTAATATGGAGGAGTTATGGGCCATGACATGTACGATAAACAAATGTTTTAAGACTGAAGAAAATGCATTGAATAGTTCAAAAATTTACATTAGCGTTTCCGTTCAATATAAACTTTGTCACACTAAAATGATATTGCAATTATAATGACCAATCACTTTTTAGATTTATGAAGGAGAAAAACAATTTATGCCAACTTTAAACTTACAACTTTAAAAACGAAAATTATCAAACGTATTGCATGAAATTAAATTTTGTCACCATACAAATAATTAATGATTTTAATAATACTGATAACTATGATCTTAAGTTTGATTTGTGAACATACTGTGCTATAAACTGAGACAAAACAGTACTGATACACTACAAGACACAGTATTTTGAAAATTATAACAGTGTAATGTTTACATATTCTCAAAGTTTCTGAATCACATTTACCTGCACAGTTGGACAGGACTTGTTGCTCTCTACATATGCGTCCTACAATAACAGCAAATATGTAACAAAATTGATTCAGAAGGCTCCTCTATACTAAACTGTGCAAGCTGCAGACACTGATCTTGAACAATAGCCGAACGGTGACACTGAAGATTTCACAGGTATATATCTGAAGAAAGAAATGCATAATGTAGTAACTCTGTATTCGAGGTGTCTGCAGCTCTTTAATATTCAAAATATGTATATTTCTGAATAACAGGTAGAATAAAAGTGTTACTGGATTAATAAAACTTCAACATATCTTATGCATAAGCCCTATTTTAGTAGAATATATCAAGAGGCCAATAGTGACCCTAAGTCACTCACTTGACCTTACTATTTGACCTAAAATATATGTATGACACACTATGTATTTTAGAATATTATGATGGCAGGCTATATTTTATTCTATATCTTAAATACTTTGAAAATAACACACCTTATACTTGACATTTCATAAGTTATATCTTACATTCACCTTTTTAAGCTTATAACAATAGAATTGTGTTTACCTTTTTAACTAATTTCAGGAGGAAAATGTAAGATATTTGGAAAGTTACATTCATAAGTCTGTAATTATTTGGTACTGCATAATTTCTTTTTGTAAGTGTAAAGTTTATATATCATACTTGACCCTTGGTCTCATGTGAAACAAACTTTACACAAGCCTCTTGAAGTGATATATGCCAAATCAATAACTGAATTACATTGTAACTCTTTGAATATTGTAAACAATTACCTGAAGGTATCAATATGTGTGTTTAATTAAGTCATACAGACTCATCATATGAATCCACAGAACATTTTACACTGAAATAAAGAAACAACTTTCTACAAATTTTGTACTTCCATTACTGAAATTTACAGACTTTACATTAAATTAGGACTCTAATCCATTGAAAACATGAAGTGACAGATATCAAGAAAACATTGCATTAAAGATATTTAAACAAAATGGTTATTGCTATAGTGTGTTTAAAAGCTTTGAAACATGGTTAGTGGCCGACAATAGTAGTTCTTTTATCTCTGTATCATATGAAAGGCTAAGAGTTAAGAAGTCTGAATAGATATCTTTACCGAAGTCAAAATTTCTTGATTCAAAATGGTTGGCTGTATCATCCTTCATGAAACTTCATAAAATCATTTTAATTACATTTACAATGTGTATCTGTTAAATGTTTATGGGAATGTAATTTTAATAACTGGCATTATATTACCTTTGACATGTTAAACTTGTTAAAGAGTATCATTTGTACATCATTGTACCATCAGACCATCTTTCACTTTTTAAGAGTATCATTTGTACATCATTGTACCATCAGACCATCTTTCACTTCTGTCAACTTGACTAGACATGTTGGACACCCTGAAATATATAAATGATAAAATCTGTGAAAAGACTCATCATGCAAAAACCATAACACCATCTTTATAAAATCACCTTAACACCTTAACCTAAAAAAAATATCATTATTTCAGATTATTATTGTCCATTAAAGTATAATGTATCCCATCCATAATCATTACATGACTCCTTATGTAATTTACCATTTCATAGTTTGGAATGGCTTCCAGTCTAAATCCAGAAGTTGGAAGAAAAACAAATTATGAAAGTTTATTTATGGTGTCATTTAAAAGAATGACCTGCCTGTTAATTGTCAACTGTTTGCTCTTTTTAATATTGATAGGCAATTGCATTTTATCAAATGCTGTCTAAAATATATATCAACTGTCAATAGTTTACAAGTGTTAATTAGAGGTCATTGAATTGTTTACTTGTTTCAACATCATAAAGAGAGATAAAACTACATGTAAATTGTAAAACATTGTATGAGATACCCTTCCATCCTGTATAAATTGCCTTTAAAAAGAAATTACATAGAAGTATTATCCCACAGTTTTGACTGTCCCTGCTCTATCTAACTTTTCAAGTTTCTGCAGCCACTTTAATGTGTCATCTGTTCGCTTGTACTTCTGTCTGAAGTGAGGTAATTATAATATTTCAATAACTTATAATTATAAATATATTATGTTATTCTTTTCCTACAATGTGCAACAGTTTATTTTGAAAATTCATTTTATCTCAATTACATTCTGTTCTGACTACAGCTAAAATACATAGAACAGACTATAAGCTATTATAAGGTCAAAGGTCACCCTAAAAGGAAAAATCGGTAAACTTAGGCCCAATTAATCACAGATGCTTTAAATAAGCTGTCATTTCACACAATAATTTGCTATAGGGTTTTGTATCTACAAACAAAAAACAAGAAAAAACAAATTAATAGAAAGAACATTTTTGGGCAATTTAAAAAGCGACAATGAAAGTGAAAGTAGAAAGTCAATATTTTCTTATCGACTTTTCTTTCATAATTTCCATTTAAAGCGTAACAGTTTACTTTCATACTGTATTGAATAATCCATAAACATTATACTTACCGTTCAAATGCATGAAAATTCCTCATGGTACCCGTAAACTTATAATTTGTTGATAACCTCTCAGTTTTCGGCCGATTTCACGTGAAAATACGAAACCGGTGTTGACATAAATGTTCTGCTTCCGGCGGTATTCGATTGCGTAAATCGGCTCTAGTACTATGTCTACTTTTTTGAACTTGTCTGCACAATAGCAGCTTCATTTATGATTTGATTTTAACCAAACTTGCACACAACTTGTATCACCATAAGACCTTGGTTCCTTTCTTGAACTGGCCAGATTCCATTATGGGTTCCAGAGTTATGGCCCCTGATAGGGCCAAAATTAGCTATTTTGACCTTGTCTGCATAATAGCAGCTTCATTTATGGTTTGAATTTAATCAAACTTGCACAAAACTTGTGTCACAAGAAGGTCTTGATTCCTTTCTTGAACTGGCCAGATCCCTTTATTGGTTCCAGAGTTATGGCCCCTGAAAGGGCCAAAATTAGCTATTTTGACCTTGTCTGCACAATAGCAGCTTCATTTATGATTTGATTTTAACCAAACTTGCACACAACTTGTATCACCATAAGATCTCGATTCCTTTTTACGAAGGGACATATTATGTTATCGCCTCGGTGTCCGTCTGTCTGTATGTCTGTTGGTAAGCAATTTCCCTTCCACTCTGTAACTCTTGAACCCCTTTGAAGGATTTCAAAGAAACCTTACACAAATGTTCACCTCATCGAATCGGCGTGCATAGCGCATATTTTGGATGGCTCACTTCAAGGTCAAGGTCACACTTAGGGGTCAAAGGTCATATGACTTTGTTTTGTGTGTATATTGCTCTGCATTTGTGTTGATTGCAGTGCTCTTGTTTTTATTTGGCAGATCCTTCTTTTGTTGACTTGTTTGATATTTTTCTTTGTTTTTTTTTACAATAATTTTTTTCAATTACTTCCCTTTTATGTTACTATAAATAGCTTATTTAGTAACTTTTTTATTATTGGCCATAGGAAAAAACCGAGACCACTTTTCTGTGGTACAACATGGATGGTACCTCCAGTGTTTAGGTGTATTTTGACATATCTGTACCTTGTAAGAATTTTTTTTTTTTTTTTGGTTAAATTCTTCCATTTGTTGTCCCTGTCCTTTGGACTTAAATATTTTTTCTGAGGACTTAGATTTATTTTTAATTTCTTCCCTTTGTTGTTCCTGTCTTTTGGGCTTCATCAGTCAAAATTTTGCTCCTATCCTCCTCTGATGTAATCCTTAGGGCATGAAACTACTGGCCTGATTTGAAGATAATTTTATTTGAAGTAACTGTAAGAAAATTTCAACTATATTTTCTCATAATTCTTTTGATTGATCTTGATTATGAGTTTTTGACCTTCTTGTCCTTAAGTGCAATCATAACAGTTGAGCGATATAGGGCCATTTTGGCCCTCTTGTTTTTGTTTTGTTTTTTTAGGTGATCGCTCTAATATCCATGCGATGATTATATTAATTGAAATGTTTTTTTTATTTAATTTTCATTCTTTTCATTTTTAAAAACCCTTGTAAAATTCCTGCCCTTTCGGACAATTGGTATCAAAATGCACGAAAAAAACGATCATAGTTACGGATAAATTGAATGGGCGGATTAAAAGAAGTAAGGTTCATTCTAATGTTTGAAATCTCAAGGAATTTTAATCGAACTTTAACTTCATACGTTAACTTCGCAAGAGACGTTGAAGGGGAAGGCGAAGGTTGAAATCTCAAACTCTCTACTATGGCAACGCAAGTTAGAGTGGGATGAGCTTTTACCAGACGACATAATTAAAGAGTGGTGCAGCATAACAGCAGACGTTAAAAAAAGCCATCGACATGAAGTTCCCACGCTGTTATTTCCCAGATGATTCTCCTACAGAAAAAAATCTTCACATTTTCTGCGATTCTAGTGTGAATGCATACGGCGCATGCGCGTACCTTGTTTCCGGAAGTCACAGCACACTTGTTATGGCCAAGAACAGAGTAGCACCCATTAAGCAGCTAACCATACCGAAGCTCGAGCTTTGTGCAGCTGTCCTGGGAGCCAGACTGTGCCACCATATTATCACCAGTATAGGGTGTCAGAGAGTTTACCTGTGGAGCGACAGTCAGATTGCTCTACAGTGGATTTCAACATCAAAGAAACAACCCTTATTTGTATCCAACAGAGTACCAGAAATACATGAACTGACGAAAACATACGAGTGGAGATACTGCTCTACAGATACCAACCCCGCAGATAAACTGTCACGTGGTCTATCATACGACAAGTTCCATGACAACAGATTATGGTTCCATGGTCCGGATTGGCTGACAAACACAGCCAGTTTTCCACTGAAGAGTACCATATCACAAATACAAGTAAATGATAACAGCTAAGGTGAAGAAACTGTCGCCCTTGTAAAAGAAACGCCATTCGTTCCAGGTATACTACACATATTAGACTTACAGAGATTCAGCTCCTACCAAAACGCCCTAAGAGTGTGTGCATACATTTTTCGATTTGTAGACCAGTGTAAGAAGCAGAAGAAATATGGCGGAGATCTACATCCTCATGAACTCGACACAGCAGCAAGGACCTTAATAAAACATATACAGTACGTGAGGTTTCCAGATGTATTAGACTACCTGAAGAAGACCAATTCCAGATGCATTAAACCAGCATTAGTGCGGCAACTAGACCTGTACCTTGACATAGACCAAATACTACGCTGTGGAGGACGTATTGCCAACGCACCATTACCTGAGGAAACACGATTCCCGTACCTGATACCATCTAGAGGAAAACTTACTGAGTTGATAGTTACAGACGCTCACGAAACACAACTTCACGCAGGCTTAGAGAGTACAGTCACATACTTAGGTCAACGTTTTTGGATTCCCGGTATACGTCGACGTGTGAGAACCATCATCCGCACGTGCGTCAGGTGCCGTAAAGTGACGACAAAGCCTTATCAAGTACCAGATCTACCCCCTCTACCCCGTGACAGACTCAAACACGCACCTCCGTTTACCGTTACCGGCATTGATTTCACTGGAGCACTTACTAGTACCGTGAAAGCTACAGACGGAAGATTGCTGAAAGTATACATCTGCCTGTTTACCAAACACTCGAGCTGTACACCTGGAAATAGTCACGGATATGAAGAGAAAATCTTTTATACTAGCTGTTTGCAGATTTATCAGCAGGCAATCCACACCAAAAGTATTCATGTCCGACAACGCATTGACATTTACAGCTACGGCCAAGATTATGAAAGAAGAAGTTTTGAACCCATATGGCATTACCTGGAAGTTCAAAGACTCATTGGACTCACCAAGACCAGTCTGAAGAAAGTCCTTGGAAAGGCGTTAATCAACTTAGAAACCCTCCAGACGCTCATTACCGAAGTCGAGTGTATAATTAACGATCGGCCGCTGACCCATTCATCAACAGATCCAGCAGACGACGTACCCTTGACGCCCTCATACTTACTATACGGACGAAGAATCACGACACCTATCTATCCAGACGATCGAGAAGAACCGGAAGCAGACGATATGTCACGTGATGAAGAAGACAAGCTATACCGTTTTAAGTCTGCTACAATTGAACATTTTTGGTCCCGGTGGAAGCACGAGTACCTTACATCGTTAAGAGAGTTCCACAAACGTTTAGTAGGCGAAGGCGATCTGATTCGAATTGGCGACGTAGTCCAGATTCACGACGACACATTACCCAGAAGCAGGTGGTCCTTAATTGTTATTGATGACGTTGTTACTGGAGCAGACGGACGTACACGTGCAGCACGAGTCAAATCTAGAAAGGGCATCATCACCAGACCTATAGATAAACTTTATCCGCTTGAGCTGATTGAATAGACTGCGTTCAGATTTCGATGGTAATAGAGACTAGAGACTGTGTTCAAATTTCAGTGATAAGAGAGACTGTGTTTAGAATTAGGTGATAATTGAGACAATTTTCCATTACTAGAGATATATTTAGACTGTGAAAGACAAATTATAATGACATTCCGTGAATGGTTTTAAACGCGTGGTTTATTTAACAAGACTTAGTAATTTTCATTCAAGAGTGAAATTTGATACATAATGATTTTCTTGTATTTTACACTGATATTTTACTTTCCGGCCCCGGAGTGTCATGTAAGTATACATGTTATCATGTTGACGCGCTAATCTTGGCGTCACGTTTACGTGGCGTGGTTTGTATTTAAATTCCACTAGTGTCTAAACAACATATGTAATTCGCTCGTGCAACTTGGAAGAGTATAAATATGAGTATGTAATTCAGGTATTGATGTTTTCAAGTTTCAGTTTAATTTGTCGGTACGTAATTACTTTTCAAATATTACACATCATTCTAAAATTCTTGAGTGGAGGTAGTAGGAACTTTTATTCCGGATTTCAGAATTTAAACACTTTTAGACTAGTGTATCCAATGCCTGGCTTATTTTAATGTTGAATGATTCTATACAGACATTTATGTCGGAACAATGCCGAATTACCTGACGATATATAATCACACGGAAATGGCAGTCATTCCGTGTGTACTACATTAAGTTAATGATATATCATAAAACAATGACACGGTTGTAAATGATAATGATGATTATTGTTGTTTGAACTTACTGTAAAATGAATTATTATTTTTATTATTGATTTATTTGAAATTTAGAACATTTACGACGAGCACTAGAATACACCTCGCGGCTAGTCAAATTAATTCGATGTATAGATTGTTTAAATTTGGGACGGGGCATATTGGCGTGTAGACACGGTAAACGTTAATCGTGTACAGTACAGAAAATGTTTGATATTATTTGATATTTTTTACATAAGTCAGTGAGGAATTTAATCCACTTTCGATACATGTAAGTTTTATTTGAATTTATGGCCAATTCGTGACATAATCGGCATTTGAACCTATAACATGTAAAGCGTCGACAGCGATGAAAATTTCATCGGAAATTGCTTCCATTATTTTGGTCTTTCGAGTGTTTGACGCGAGTGGGGATATTGCCCATATGAAAAACTTATCTCAATATTTCCGAGGATCGCGTCAAATTTGTTGGACTAACCTCGCGGCAAGCTCTGGTTTGACCACTCTTCTGTTGAATTAATTTTGTATTGTAAATTTGTTTTTCAAAGAAAACTCCTGTTTAATTTTTTTTGCTGTTATATTCATTTTTTTAATTTTTAGCTCGACTATTCATAGAAAAGTAAAGCTATTGGACTCGCCCATGCGTCGGCATCCGCGTCCCGATTTGGTTAAGGTTTTGTATGTAAGCTGGTATCTCAGTAACCACTTGTGGGAATGGATTGAAACTTAACACACTTATTCACTGTGCTAAACTGACTTACAATGCACAGGTTTCATAACTCTATTTTGCATTTTTTACAAAATTATGCCCCTTTTTCGACTTAGAAACTTTTGGTTAAGGTTTTGTATGTAAGCTGGTATCTCAGTACTCATTAATGGGAATGGGTTGAAACTTCACACACTTGTTCACTGTCATGATCTGACATGCACAAAGTAGGTCCCATAACTCTATTCATTTTTTTTTCAAACTTTTGCCCCTTTTTCGACTTAGCAGGGGTCAAATTTAGCAAAATTTTCTACTAGCTAAATGTAGCTAGTGCCCTTTTTATTCACTAGCTAAATTGAAAAGATACCGGCTAATGTTAAACAATAATATTTAATTACTTTATTAATATTTTACTGGCCAAAACCTGCTGATTAATCTCTGCAAGTAGCCAGTCACAAAAAATTCTATTAGCTTAAAATAGCTAGTGTCATTTTTATCCACTTACAAGCTAAAGTCAAAGCCTTTCATGTTAACTTGATGCAAGCTGTTATCATGCATTATATCAGAGTTTTGTTGAACAATGAAATATCATTTTTAAACTTAAATGATAACATTCCTTTCATGCAGAAAAATGTATACCTGCAGAACAAATTTTATTAAACCGTTGAAGAAATTTGCTTGGTATATTATTGACTAGCTGAAATTAGCTAGTACATTCCAAGCCCACTAGCTATTCTCAAATTCCACTAGCATTTAGCTTGTATGCTTGTCTAAATTTGAACCCTGCTTAGCAGTTTTTTGGTTAAGTTTTTGTATGTAAGCTGGTATCTCAGTATCCACTGATGGAAAAAGATTGAAACTTCACACACTTGTCCACTCTCATGATATGACATGCAGTGCAAAGGGCCAATAACTCAACTTCGCATTTTACAAAATAATGCCTCTTTTTCAACTTAGGATTTATTTTTGTTAAATTCTTATATGTAAGCTGGTATCTCAGTACCCACTAACGGGAATGGATTGAAACTTCACACACTTTTCCACTGGCATGAGCTGATAAGCACTATGCAGATTCCATAACTTCGTTTTGCTTTTCACTAAAGTATGCCCCTTTTTCGGCTTTCGTATTCATTCAATTGACAAGGCTGTTGAATAGTCGAGCGTTGCTGTCCTCCGACAGCTCTTGGTTTTTGTTGTTGTCAATGTTTTTTACTCCAACGAAATTTGCTTACTGTAGGACTGTATTGTTATTGTTTATTAGAAATAAATTTGAATGTGTAATGAGAGTAATTCATTTTGTTTATTTAATTAGTTTATGCAGACTAAGCAGACTTATCTGAAGTGACCAGTCGTTCAGTTTCCGTTGTACACAAGCTTTTAAAAGTGCTTGTTAATATTGCCATTAAGGCATTATTGTCAAGAAAACATGACTTGTACTGCTTTGTGTCCTATGAATAACTACAAAATGACGATCTTTCCAGAAAATAAACTTTATTTAAGGTATAGAATAACTCCATGATTGATATAAAACCATCTCAAAGAAGGGTAATCATTGAATTAATTTTCGAATCGAGAGACGTCCGCCATTTTGTTTCTAATGTAAACTGAAAAATGCAACGGCCAATCAAAATCGATATTCACTTTCCGTATAAACCGTCAGTGTAGAGGGGCCCACTGAAGGGGAAATTCGCTCACGGGGTATACGGTTTTATATAACGTGCATGTTGACCAATGAAAATCCGAGAAATTCATTTGCAGTATTATATATATATATATATATAAACATATATATAGAAACACGGCCGAAATATATGAAAGATTTTATAACTCCGATCAAGTAGTCTTGCCGAAAAAATTTCAAATGAGAAACATAACAGGGGGACCAGATGAACAGAAAAAAAAACGTAGGGAAGATCAGGTAATGAACAACTTTCGTGCAGAAATAGACCTCATGAAACTCAGATCTGAACACCATCTGGCCAAAGCAAAAGGAGCTGACGAAGAAATGTTCGCAATGATCTGCGCAAAATCAAGTGGTGATCTACGTCAATGTTTAAAAAGTTTGTGGACAGAAGAAACTAAACAACAAGAAGAAATTTCTCTCAAGTTATGGGACAGAAAAAATAAACCATTCCTGACCAAATATGAAAGTGACTTCAAGAACAAAAATGTAGGTAAGAACCCCTTTATTCGAGACGATGATGATGACAGAAATAATAGAAACGGTCAATACTCACAGCAAAATAGAAGAAGACAACAATTTCAAAATACAAGAAACACCGGATTTAGGAACACACAAAGGACTTATGCAGAAGCAACATCAGCCAAAACGCGCAATGAAAATAGATCAAGTTTGATTCAAGCACAAAACACTGAATATAACTTTTATAACAATGAACGACCGAATGTTGGCCGAATATTCCTAACTACAGAAATAACGCCCGAATTTATGAAATGCAAGGAAGCAATAATGGCCAAACTTATTCCCGACCCCAGACTCAGGATAACAACATTACCTACATCGGCAGGGGAACATACAGAAGTCGACCCAGAGGTCGGGGCCGAGGACGACCAAGAAGACGTCCATATGCAAACATACAACAATATCGATATGATGAAAATCAAGCTTCAGAAAATACAACATATACACAGCCGTCACAAAGAGAAAATGCTTCAATGCACCAGGAAAACAGAAGAAACACATATACAGCTTCAGGTGAAAATACAGAATATCAAGGTATGAATTACGATCCTTTTTTTGGCCGGAGGGGTTACCCGAGGCTACAGCAGTAGAAGAATCAATCGTCAATGAAGGTAATCCCAAAACAGATATAAACATAATTAATATTTCGAAAAGAAACATAAATACAGCAGAAAGAACTATTTTGGAAAAGGGGTTAAAATTTACGCCTACACAGAGTAAAAAAACAACTGACGATATTCCTTTAGATTTAGCTGAATTCACAAGGAAAATACGTTTATTAGAATTTTTTTATAATCAAGAGTATCCGGATGACAGCTTAGTTAAAAACAAAAGTTATCTTGTACCTCCAAAAAACAGAAACAAAGCTCTCGATACATTTATCAAAAGTGTAGAAAATATACCACTGAACGAGGAAAATCAGAAAAAGAATATCAAGAGTAACATTTCAAAAGGAGAAAGACTGGCTATTAAGTCACTCTCATTAGACCATAACATCATAATCAAAGAGGCCGACAAAAGCGGGGCAGTTGTAATAATGGACAAAAACAAATACAAGCAAATGGCTTTAGATATATTAGAAGATGAAACATATTACGAATAGTTAGCAACTGACCCGTCAAAAAGTAATCATATCAATTACAATAAACTGTTAGACAAACACATTAACTGTTTACGTCAAAAAGAATATCAGTATCTAAAAACTTTTGAAGTCAAAGAAAGTCAATTTTACGGTCTGCCAAAAGTGCACAAAAGCGAATCAATTCGGAAAAAATGTGAAGAAGCAAACACATCCTGTGTTACTATTATAAATGAAATAAGTGATTTAAAACTTCGACCCATAATAGCCGGCCCAACATGCCTGACAAGCAGATTAAGTAATTTAATGGATATTCTTCTAAAACCATTAATCAAACATGTGCAGAGTTTTTTGAGAGGTACAACTGACTTCCTTAAACAGCTACCTAAACACAGATCCAAACACTATCATTGCTTTCTTCGACGTTGATTCCCTTTACTCCAATATCACGCACACACTGGGAGAAGAAGCGATAATTTACTGGCTGGACAAACACCCCGAAGAAATACCGAACAGATTTACAAAAAACTTCATTATAGAATCAGTGACCTTTATCTTGGAAAATAACACATTTACCTTCAATGATAAATATTACAAACAAATCAAAGGAACTGCAATGGGGACCAAGTTCGCGCCAACATATGCCACACTCGTAATAGGATACTTAGAACAAAGGTTGTACAAGCAGATTGAACAAACTTTCGGAACAGAATACATGGAAATGTTCATACAAAAGTGGAAAAGATTTTTAGATGACTGTTTCATCCTTTGGAATAAATCTAAATTAGAACTAGACCACCTTATTCAAATATTAAACAGCCTGAACGAGCATGTAAAATTTACAATAGAGTACAGTAATAAACGTCTGCCATTTTTGGATTGCATGGTTATTAAACATGACGAACATATAGAAACTGACATCTATTACAAACCTACTGACAGCAAAACATACCTACTGTTCCAGTCATGCCATCCGAAACACACCAAATTCAGTATACCATTCTCACTGGCTAGACGTCTTAAACTCATACTATCCAGTGAAGCAACACTTATGAAAAGATTCAAGGAACTGAAAAAGTACCTACAGATCCAGAAATATCCAGACATTTTAGTTACAGCAGGAATTCAAAAAGCAAAAGAACTAAACCGTGAAGAAATATTATCAGAAGCTAACAAATCACCACTGCTAGATACCATACCATACGTCAGCACCTTTAACCCACTCAACCCTGAAATATTTGGACAAATCAAACATGATTTAAATATTCTACATCGAGACCCATAGATGAAAAAGTTCTCTCAAATTTCAAAATTATTAAAAGTAAAAGATAACCACCAAATCTTAAAAAGATATTAACAAAAGCAACATTTACCGAAAACATCAGAAAACCAGTAGTTAGTAAATGCAACAACTCAAAATGTGGTCTGTGCAAGCATATTATAGAAGGAGACTCATACACATTTAAATGCGGAAAGATATTCAAGGTGAACCAATCAATATCCTGCGATGTGAAAAACGTAATATATGTCATTCAGTGCCAGGGATGTCAACAAGAATACATCGGTGAAACTTCAAATCTTCGAAACAGAGTGACTTTACACAACCAACACATCCGAGACGCCACCAAAAGGGTACTTTACGTAAGCGAACATATTGACGTTTGTGCGGGAGCTAAGTTCCCGAAATATAAAATATTTCCATTTTTCAAAATGTTCACGGACAGTATAGTCAGTAGTAAACAACGAGAAATAATGTTTATAAGGCAGCTTAAACCTTCACTAAATAGAAACAGATGAAATCATACCTGACAGATATGTTTTACAACGACGTCACGCACGTCATTTTTATCCGTTAGTTAATTAGACGTCATTTATTTAACAGTGACGTCCCTTGTTTCTATTGACGACGTCAAAGGACGCCATATTGTTTGTAACCCTCCTGATGATAATTTTTGAAACCGGTTGAGGAATAAATCAAATATGCAAGCTCAAAAGGATTTGGCTGTTTCCTGAAAACCTTTTTTTAATATATAGTATTATATAAAAGTTCAGTTTGTAAGGAATAAACAGCAGCAGACTTCTGTTTTTTACAATTATTTTAATTCTTCACTGCAAGCGCTTTCAATACACATATCTTCAGGCAGTTTACGTTTTGAAATAATGTACAATGACGTCACGTCATAACAAAAATTACGGGAAACGTCGTAAACAGACGTTGCGGCAAACTTCAAGAAAAATGTATTATACACTCAAGAATACCCTGTGTATGTATGCACACAAAACTTGAAACAGATATATTGTACCATTTAAAAGGGAGTTAATAACTGTACTTAAAACATATAGACAACAAACATTAGACAACAAACTAATAATGATGAACTACGTATCCTGAAAGTAAATAAACATATCCATGAATGCTCTTGTGGGAAGTTTGAAATATTCCCTCTTTACAAGAATCTGACTAATACCGTGTTCAGACTACGTTTTTAATCCTACATTAACTTGGGTTTATTTTTTAAACTCGTTTGCGTCCACACTATATGTGGTGTTAAACGTGAATTTTGTAAAGGTCAAGTGGTTTCTGTAATGTAGCATTAAAACTATCTCGGGAGGTGGTTTTAATGCTACATTAAAAAGTAATACTACATTAGTTTACAAATGTGAACGCAAATGTGAGTTATATCTGGTTTTACAATCCCAAATCCACAGATCTTACCCTTTGGCGGAAGAATACCATGTGTTTCTCTTTTGTATCAAACAATTGATGCTGTGGCTGGCAAAAGTAATTGGACTGTTGGTGAAACAAAAACACTAAATTGCGATATGGAGTCATGCTGACGCTCAAAATGGACAATAGATGGAATTAACAGAAATTCTTAGATGAACACAGAAGTTTAAACATTGATGACCCCTTCTTGTTTCAGTCAGCCTCAATTCTTTGTAACCTTTTTTTGCTTATTGCAAGATATTTGTTAACTTCCAACATTGCATGTATATATTTAAACCACATTTCTTTGCCTAGTGTGGATGCAAACTAGATTATATTTTGATGGGTTTTGAATGTCAAATACCAATTATAGCCAATTAGTGCCTGATAAAAATAAAACCGATCTGCTAGTGTGAACACGGTATAATAGTGACAGTTTCAGAGATGAGAAGGAACTATATTTTATAAACGTTTTGAAACCAGAACTTAACAGCGTTTGTTATTAGCTTTGGGGTCCGCGAGCATGGCGAGCTCCTTAAATTTATTGTTTATGTGCAGTGTAACTAGAATCTCCTCTTTATATATGCTTGCTCATCTATCTTTACACGTGGAATAGTACTGGTCATAATTGTTTAGAAATTAATATCATCAACTGTGTACATTTAACGTACTATTGCTTTGTTTTTAAATTTTTATCTCTTTTCTTTCCTGAAATACAGTTTTAGCTTTAAATCTTATTACCTCCCTTTAATGTTTGATGCTATTTCTATAATTGGCTATATACCACTTTTGTCATAAAGAACGTGAGGGTAATTTGAGCAATTCTTTCTCTTTACTGTATCCATAATTGATTTTTAAGCTATTATTACTTTTTAAGTAATCATCTTGATATTATTTTTTAACTGATATATCGAGCATAAATATGTTTTAAGTACAGTTATTAACTCCCTTTTAAAGGGTACAATATATCTGTTTCAAGTTTTGTGTGCATACATACACAGGGTATTCTTGAGTGTATATTACATTTTTCTTGAAGTTTGCCGCAACGTCTGTTTACGACGTTTCTCGTAATTTTTGTTATGACGTGACGTCATTGTACATTATTTCAAAATGTAAACTGCCTGAAGATATGTGACGTTGCGTACGTTGTTGGCGAACATCGGAAATTTTTCAGTTTCGTTCACTTCAATGTTTCATGAAATTCGTTTTAGAAATACGGTTGTTTATCTTCTTATATCACAAGAAAGGCAAAACAATCTCCCTGTTAGTAAATGTGATCGCATGTATGTTTAACAATTAGTAAAAATTTAATTCGACATAGAATCATAGAAAACAACACTAAAACGTCATGTAAGATGTAACAGAATTCACCAATGCGCATTATTTAACGGCTTGGTAAATTCATAAAATTATTTTTTTCCGTCAAATAAGAAGACTTGATGACGTGACGTTAACTATATTTGACGTCATTGCAGTAATTTGCTGTTCAATACTTCCTGTAACAAACAGGAAGCAAAAGACAGATCCAACTTAAAACGTAAGATTTAATGTCTTCCCTCGACAGGATTTGTTAAAATTTCTGTATTTTCTTTATCTAATGTATGCTTTCTATAATATTTATTTTGACAAAAAGTACATAAATTCTACTTTTGAATTAGTAAGTTTTTGTCGTATATTGACTTTGATAATGGCGTTTAATATATGTATACTTTAATCTAGCCGCGATGTCACACGTGTCAAAAAATGCAAAAAATAAAATTACGAAGTTGTTACGTGCCGAAATATTTAAAGAAATATGTATTTGTTTACAAAACAGCGACTACAGTCTAAAAGTACATACAATTGTCTGCAAATTGATATGCATAAGTCTAACGTTGAATATAAATTAAATTTAACATATGAAAATTGCAAAATCTAGCCGAGATGTCACAGCCGTGAAATTAATGTAACGTCGACGTTACGTTTGAAATCTAAATAATGTATATTACAATTGTATCTGAACACCGCAATATAATTCACTGTCTGATGAATAATTATATTGAATAAATATTATATAGTATATCTATATCAAATATTTCCTTAAATATCGAAACGACATGATTTATGAAAACTGTAGTCCAACCACTCCAAGTAATCCCTTTAACGTCTAAATGGCTAAAAACGGCGGTTAACGTAAATGTACTAATGTGTATTGAAAGCGCTTGCAGTGAAGAATTAAAATAATTGTAAAACACAGAGGTCTGCTGCTGTTTATTCCTTACAAATTGAACTTTTATATATTTTATACCTGCACAAGGATTTTACTGAACTTTTTTTAATATATATAGTATTATATATGCACGTGTACATATATAAGCAAAATAATACTGAGCAGAAAGCAGAGTAAAAAGAAAAAATACAAACGGCCACACGAAATCGACGAAAAGACAAATATAATAACAGCTGCGTGGAAGGAGGGTTTTTTAGACGTGCCTATGGAGTCTTCGACTCGTTCCGATGGAAATAATTAAAAAGCAAAACGTAGCGTCCAACTGTAAAGCAGCTGTACAATGAACATGCGCTGTGTCTCAAAATTAACATTGCATCATTAAGTATGCTAGTCAGGCATCCTCTAATTTCAGATAATAGTGTAAAAAATAATACACGTATCACTATAAAACACTTCAGCATATTATTTGGTGTCCATGGAGATTTTACTTAGGAACCCTGTTTAAAGGATTCATTCTGATTCTTTTGAATTTGTTTTCTCATTTCAAAAAGAGTTAAATGTATACATAATTCTAGTTAACTGGATGTATATAATTTAAGCTGTCACTGTCTCCATCAGTTACATTCTCTTGTGTTTGATGTGTTTCCAATGGTATGTCGATATCAAATCCAGACGAACTTGAATTGCATTTATCTTCTTTAGCCTTTTGTGTTTGGTTGATGTCATTAACATTTATTTCTTTATTTCTTGTGGACATCAAATCTTTGTTCTGTGTTTTCTTTGAATGACTTGTTGAACATTTACTGGATACACTTGCACCCTCTGCTTCGGCGGCATTCTCAGCGGTAGAACCGGATATAGGAGTTTCATAGCCATCACTGGTACGATGATCATGATCAGGTATTATGTCATTTATTTCATAATATTTTCTTGATCGGTTTGAACACTTTCTGCGAGCCTCAGCATTATCTAAAGAAATGAAACTGTATGTATGAATTTCATCGCTATTATTGTATTTACTGACTTCCGAATGCAATGTAGTCATGCTAAGAGCACTCGCATTAACAAGCGGAGAGTCATTAATGGATTCTACAACTGCGAGTTTTAATGCACAATTACCAGCAATTTCGGTATCACAACTGTTACGCGTGTTGGGTTCAGATTCATGTATACTCGTGGGTGTGTGGGCGGTACCAACTTCCATGTATAAATGATGTCCACTCACACGATGTTCCTGTGTAGTATCTATATAAACAAGACAATTCAATATTAAAAGAAGTATCAGTTTACATGTTAAACCATACACATAACTTGTAATTTTACTATAGCTTTTATATGAACCTGACACTTTTTGCATCCACTATATAGAAATTAAACATCTCCTGTTTTAAGACGATACATTATCGACGATATTTTGGACACTCCGAACTCAAGATCATTTTGAAGCATAGAATACAACCAAGGAAAATGATAGCAAAATCGATTTTATTGAGTCGGTCATGAAATGTGCAACAACCCTCACGCCCCTAGCATCACCTATTTGCGGAAGTCTGATCAACATAATTATATTTCATAGCCTCCTTGATCCCAAAGGACCAGAGAATATAACAACTTCGATCACGCCCTTTAACATCGGTTTAAGCGAAAAACTTTCCCAAAATTATGTTGACTAGACTCCGTGATCCTGAGAAACTAGAAATAAAAACGACAAACTCCTAAACAACCATCATAGCAGCAGAATACGATATGCAAGACAGGTAATGAAATGTGCAACACCTCTCACGCACCTGGTTTAAGGGGAATTGGGTTGGACTCCATGATCCTAAAGGACTAGAAATAATGACAACACTGAGTCCAAGCCAAGTCATCATTACAGCCTGTCTGGGATAGTAAAACATTGTAGCATAAATATGTATATATTTTCATACCATTTATATCTAATATTTCGTCATATACCGATACTGCGTTGTTCTCTCTTGTTGACATTTGAAGGCTGTTATAACGCTTCTCTTTGATGATTTTTCTAAAATAAGAAAACTTATTTATTGTGATGATTCACTCACTGCAATGATATGTTATACTATACTACATTATAATATATTACCGAATGCAACTCAAGTACGTAACAAAGTAGACCTGCAAGATACATACCTTTTTATGCACCAAACAATAAAGGCAAATGCAAGTGATGTTAGAACTCCAGCCAGACTACCCGTAATGCCAACTAAAATAGAATCATGGCCCGTGTGTGTTGCTGAAATGTAACGATATTATCGGAACAAAAATGCTTTCTCAAAGAGAGGTTTCGGAACTAATTTCCCTGCCTCAATTTTTGTTTGTTTTCGGTTTTTCTAGCATTCAAGTCGCCATTCTCTGGGTGTGACGTGAAACAAGTAAAATATTTCAATCAGATCCCAAATAACAAAGTCAGTTTGTCAGTAATAATAGAGACAGTTTGAAGTTGCATCAAACATTTAACTTTAAATTCAATTATAAATGAAGGCACGATTCATAAAATATTTGGGCCAGAGTTATGGACATTGTGTCATACGATGAGCGGGTAATGTTAAACAACGATATTAAGTTCGAATCAAATCCAATTCAATGAACATTATATCATACGATTAGTGAGTAATGTTTAACTACGATATTAAGTTTGAATCGAATACAGTTCGATTTAACAGTGCATAAAATTCATGAGATATTGTAACATAAGAGCAATGGATTTTGTTCAATATCAAGATGTTGATGATGAGGGACAACTATTTTAAGATTGAAGTAAATTCATTGATTGATAAATAACGGAGATAATGTTGAAAAGCAAGGAACAAATTCCAACTGGAAATCAAAGAACACAGTCGTAAATAGACTACCCCACATAGAAATATGGGTACATGAAACTGTATACACTAATAGCGGCTGAGCACATGTACACAGTAACACAAAGTAACAACCAGAATAAAAAAAAAACAAATGAATAAGGAACAGAGTAGTGTATTGCCATGGAACAGTTGACAACAAAAACACTACTGGAGAATTTAAACTAATTTACTGCCACCAAACCTCACCCTTTATTGTGTCATACCATATTTCTATATTACAAGACAGTGTAAATAAAATTACTCTCCGTCAAGGGAATCCCTAGCACAAGTAACAGTAACCGTGCGAACACATTGTAAAATATGCTCATGTAAAGATATATAAATAACATCCTGTGGAACCGTTAACATATGTATTTGATGACTTTGCAGAAGCCAGGGCACCAAGGGAAACAACATTAAGGGCACGATCAAGTGGGACAGGGGAATATTATCAAACCAGTCCGTCCCAAAAGAGGGATATAAGAGTTAGCTACCGTGGAGTTTCCAACCTGTCCAGTCATCGCACAATCAAAGAGAAAAGCGTAATGAACAATTATAAAAGGGTTGAACATTAAACATGCAGTGTGCCTCAGAACAATATGGCCATAGCATTTGATAATTTAATGAATAATGGTCGGAAGTTGCTATGCCCAAGATTTTTACGATGTTTGTCCATAGAAATCAGGCTGTGAAATACGTTGTTGCAGAAGTGACTTTAGATTATTTTTGAATTCAAATTTCGAATAACGGTGATAAAATTCAGCAAAGGATTTACGAAGTTTATGTTAACGGTAGTCCTAATGAAGAAGCTTTCTGGTAATAGCAATTTTACAATGATCGAAGACAGGATTTGGAACATCTTATAAGTTGCGATATATAAACCCCATAAAATGTGGCAACGGTCACATTTCCATCAAGATAAAAGTACATTAGGACTTTAAAACTTAAACGCATTTACCGACGCCGATCAATGATGAGTAGGTTAGTTTTCCATATGCTTCGTAAAGTCGAGCTGAAAATTATTGTTGGTGAATCTGTTCTATAAAAAATGTTTGAAACATTATTTTATACTAGGCTTAAAATTCATAACGTGACCTTTTATATATACTACAATGTCAGATTAACAAGTTTATGTGTATTATGCCTTAGGTTTAAAATAGTACACACTTCATGTATGTGTAGCTAAACACACTTTTAATGTGTACTAGAAACATTTTAAGAAACGGCTGCTTTACATTGTAAATAATGAATTATTTACTGCACGAGAGGTTAAAGGTCAGTACTTCTAATCCTTTATTGTTATATATAAAAACGACCACTTAAGGTCTTTTTTATCTTCAGAGGTTATCGCCTTTCCTTAAAGTTGCATCATAAATGGTCAATATAATAGAAATAAAATTTGGGGATGGAAGTTTCCTGGAAATTTGCCGATTCGAAAAAAGACGCATATTTTCTCGTGTCCGTACATTAAACCCTTACTTTCGGTTTCGACCTGCAAAACTTGTCTTCTTTGAAATGCAAGCATGAAAACCGTTTCATTTTATGCAAAATGCATTCTAGCGGTGAATACGTGTAGTTAAAGAACCCGTCCTACACGAAAGTGGAAGAACTCGGACCATTTTACCTTGCACTTTTTTTTCCTCGAGGATTCGGAAGCCTATGACCAAATTACTGACTAACTTAACTTGTGATTATCATAAACGGGACATGGAATTTACATTGACGTATGTCGGAAGCCTGGCTTACTGCTATTCCATTGGATTGTGTGGATATGTGAAGGACTGTCGCTTAATTCACATTATCATGGTCGGCGGAATTATCATACAGATATTTATTTTCTGAAATAAAGTGAAGCATTTGCTTGTTTTTGGACGAGTGTCCGAAATCAACTTGACTTATGCCTTTGAAGCGATGTTTTTCACAACAAAGAAGGCAGGTTTAAAACAGTTTGCCCGAGTTTTGCGTATTATACATCCGTAAACCATTTTAAAAACGAAGAGACAGTACATTTGCAATATAACTAAACTAGTGTTTCATGTAAAGATATTTCTGGTTACTAAAAATGAAGAAAATTCAAAATACAGGACATTTTAAACCGGGGTAGCTTAGTAATAACTTTAATTAGATAAATGTGTTTAATCAATTATCAAGATAATATCCTAAGCTAAAGCATTTGGTACTGAGATCTTTGCAAGAAACTGATTTCTAGAATAAAAGTAAAATGATTGTACATACTAGTATTACAGAATGATCCTTCGTATCCTGTTACACATCCCTGAAAACACACCGATGTTTCCATGTCACAAACACCGTTTTTACAAGTGTCAACACAGTTGAATTCACACGTGTGGCCATAGAAACCAGGAAGGCAACCATCATCACATTGTCCTAAATTCTGGTCACAAGATGTACCATTACAGTTGCTACTGCATGAAACGTTGCATGTATCACCATACCAACCAGAAACACATCCATTTTCACAGTAACCCGAATTTTGACTGCAAGATCTTTCTGAACACATGTTGCTGCAAGTTATATTACACGTATCGCCATACCAACCAGAAACACATCCATTTTTACAGTAACCCGACTTTTGACTGCAAGATCTTTCTGAACACGTGTTGCTGCAAGTTATATTACATGTATCACCATACCATCCAGAAACACATCCATTTTTACAGTAACCCGACTTTTGACTGCAAGATCTTTCTGAACACGTATTGCTGCAAGTTATATTACACGTATCACCATACCAACCAGAAACACATCCATTTTTACAGTAACCCGACTTTTGACTGCAAGATCTTTCTGAACACGTGTTGCTGCAAGTTATATCACACGTGCCGCCATACCAACCAGACAAACATCTTTCTTCGCAGTCGCCAGACTTTTGACGGCACGATCTATTTTGACATGTGTTACTACAAGTTTTATTACACATGCCACCGTACCATCCAGACACACAGCCATAAATGCAATTTCCCGATAATTTATCACACCTATTTGTATTTGTGTTTGAATCGAAACAGTTACTGTTACATTTGTCAAAACAGGATGGGCCAAAGTAACCTGCAATGCAATTGTTCAAACAAATTCCGGTGTTTATATCACACGCATCTTTTCCGTTATCGTCTGGTAGGCAATGCGCACAACTTTTATTACATGATCTTCCGTACAGACCTTTTTTACATTCAAAGCAAAATTTTTGGTCAAAACAAGAAACACATCCTTTTGGACATAGCCTACACTCTCCGGTAGGAAAATGCTCATATTCGTGACATCCAAAACACTTTGATTTGAAATACGTGAGCGATTCTCTATAATTGTTCAGGCAAACATGACAAGTGTCATAACTTATCCAACATTGACGTCTACAAGCCGTAAACAATCTATTATTACATTCACAGCAAGAATCTCCTAATGAAGTAGATTGTCGACAGTGTATTGGACATTCTTCTAAAACCAAGAAAAGTATACACATATTGCTGTCTCTTGGAACAAATTTAGATATTGTCAGTGCTATAAATCGGAAACTCAGTTAAAGTGAATGAAAAATATTGGTGTGTTTAATTTTTTTTGGAGGTCAAACATTATGGCACGTACTTTAGACGGAAAAAATGTATTCTACATGGAACGTTACTGTGACCGCTACTCATATATCTAATATTTTGCTTACATATATCTCTAAAAGGGCTTATTCTTGCCGTAGCATCACTTATGGAACAGCAAATATTTCAAAGGCAAGTCAAAATGCACGTTTTACTTGGGAACCGTCTAGGTGCATGACTTTCGTACAACAACATGACATATGCACGCATGTATACTAGCGTTAGGTACTCAGAAATGAGCCGCCATTCAATGCATTTTACATAAGTTGAAATACAAGCAATGTACATGTATATAAGCCTATTTAGCTGGTTTACGGAATATCAGTAGTTCCACCTAGGAATCTTTCTACGATTGAAACAATGCCCGGAGGGGTACCTGGGGTCTTCCTCTCTCAAACAGGAAAAAAATGCTATATAACCTAAATTTAATCAATGTGTGTGTCTCTAAACCCCCCGAAACTTTATAAAACATTGATAATCGTAGTTGTACAACCTTTTATATAAATGTTTTTATGACACATTCACTATAAGAGGTAATGATTTTTGTCTTATAAATAATATTTAATGCTTCTCAAAATCATTATACTAAACACATCAGATATTTTACCTGCGTCAACAGCAGTTTGAAGTAAAAGATACGAGCACAGTAAAATTATCATTTTTACTAAATCCGACATTAAAAACATGTCTGTAAATCCTTTTCGTTTATAAAAATAAAATGCTGTGTCATTTCCTTAAAATTGAATTACAGATCGGACATGACGAATGTGAAGGAAGGAAATTTTACATATTGTTCATCTAATTATTCTAAACCAGAAGTTTTAGCTAAAACAATTTTAAAAGGGGGAAGCAAATGCAAGGGGAAAGGATGGGGGCGATAGGAGGAGTATAGAGAAGGAGAAAAAAAAACGCTTACAACAAACAAAAAAACAAGGAAGAATATCCAACAGGGAAAGCCACGTTCTAAAAACGCAGCCTCCCCAAACGCAAACCCAGCACGCGGACGCGCACACGATCAACACACACATACACCACACACACACAAAGCAAACACATAAGGACAAAAACAAATAAAGGAACACAGTGGGGCACCATACGCAACAGAAAATACAAGACAGAAAATACAAGACAGACAGAAATCAGTTGAAAATAGGGGCACCGCCTTGGAACGGTCAGTAACCTATATAAAGGAAACTGGGGGTTTAAACGCGTTTAGGACATGCCAACCTGGCACTTATCCTATTTTCAACAAGTTTCACAACACAATGTAAATAAAATTCCCAATGAAAAAGGCTCTAACATTAGCGAAAAAATACCAGTTTAATTAAGTGAAACATAATATTAAGGTAAATCCAAGGTATAATTACACCAATGTACTCAACAACTTGTCTGAAGTCAGAGCTTTTAAGGGCACGACTAAGAAAGCTGCAAGACAAAATTCCACTCTCTCTGTCCGTTTTATGTAGGATTTAGGAGAAATGCATCATGGAGTCTTACACTTTATTAGTCATCGCACCATTAAATAGGAAAGCGTAGCGATTAACTGTAGAGGGGTCAATCACTAAACATGCACTGTGCTTCATGATTTTCGCATCGTATCCTCTTTTGATCAACTTTTAACACATATTACAAATATTAAAATAAGGACTATGTTTAATTTTTCGAATTTTATAAACTACATCTCCATAGTATTCCGGGTGTGTAAGTCCAAGTTTTAAAAGTGTTTTTAAGTTAGTTATATATTTTCTAACAGTTCGGACGATCTGTAGTAAAATTTACTGAAAGCTTTCCGTAGAGTATGATAACGGTAACCCTGTTGTAATAATTTCTTGGTGATATTAACATTTCTATCATAAAAATCTTCTATCTTTGAGCAAGCTCTTGCAAAACGAATAAGTTGTGAAATATAGACACCGTATGATGTTGCTCGAGGGACATCTCCATCAAGGTGGGGGAAGTTGACAATTTCAAAATTAAAATCGTCCCTTTTATCATATATTTTCGTTTCTAGATTATTATTCACAATTGTGAAATTTAAGTCCAAAAATGACGCTTCTAAATTTGAAGTATTGCCTTGTTAAGCTGTAACTCTTTTGGGTAAATGTGTTTCATCATTTCTGAAAAATATAGGTTGTCCATATTTAAAATATCATAACGATACCTTGAGGTTCCACTAAAAGCTTCAATAATTTCAAATTGTGTCTCAGTGGATAAACTAAGCATAAAATCTTGTTCATAACAGTATAAGAATGAATCAGCAATGAGTGGGGCGCAGTTGGTTCCCATCGGGATACCAATTACTTGCCTGTAAGTTTTATTGCCAAATTTGATAAATATGTTATCTAGTAGAAATCTTAGAGCTTCACAAACCTGATCACAACTAAATAGGTTGTATCTCTTAAATTTACTGTTAGAAAAGAATGCTCTAGTTTCATTGCAAGCCAGATAATTAACGTTTTCTCTTGCAAATGTTTTCTCAATTAAAGCTATCAGTTTTTCTTCAATAAGATTATGTGGTAAATTAGTATAAAGAGTAGAAAAGTCATAGGTACAAAATGTACTTATACTTGAACATTTGAAGTGGTTGTTTATTAACTTTTTGATAACATCTCCAGAGTTCTTGATGGACCGAAACAGATTAACACCCGAGTTCTCATATACCTTGGAGTCATACTTCTGTACGTGGTCTATTATTGCAGTAAGACAAGAAGTCAAAAGTAGAGAAATGTTTTTTGTAGTGCATAAGGTTGAATTTGCAATGAATCGAGCTTTATATGGAGTTTTGTGAAGTTTAGGGATCCAATAAAGAGTAGGGAGCTTCATTTGATTGTCGTCAAGTGCTATATTAAAATTTATACATTGATTTACATGACTTTTACAGTATTATTCTCATCTTGTAGTGATAACTGGTAAGTTTTTGTATGTTTCAGTTCATTTTGTAATATTTCTGTGTAGTAAATGCGTCATATAATAATAATATTATTTAAAGCTTTGTCTGCAGGAGTAAAAACAAAATTCGTGTGTACCTTGGATAAAGCTTTCTTTAAACTTCGAAGTGAAAACTTGGGTTTAGGAGGTAATAAGGAAGGGTTTGATTCATAAAATTTAACTCGAGTTTTTCTAATTTTAAACATATTCTTTTTCCATTCAGCGAGGGCGTTCTTATCTGCATTTTTTTCCGAAACAATTTTTTAAGGTGGAATACACCTATTTTGAAGTTCTTGGGTTTCCATTTGACATTTTGTTTAATATAAAATTCAGCAGATTCCTCAAATAATGCGTATTTTACATTTTTGATATTTCTGTATTTTTTTCTCTACAAACCTTCAAACACGACCATTTACGTCCATTTTTGATGAACCATAATTTCACGTTCGTCAGACTGTTTTCGTAAATCGTTCTATTCAGTCAACAAGTATCGATTTGCTTGTTTCTCCTCATATTTTCATTTAAAAATGTCTTTGAAATGGTGTATTATTTGTGAAGATCATTTTAACGTTGAAGTCGATATTTACGTTAAAGTGACGCCAGAGCAACAAATATGACTTTAGTTTGGAATAAAGTTTGCGTTGCGTCTAATGTAAAACCCAAACGATAGAATTTGACAAAAAAATGACATGATGATGAAAATTTTATTTTCTGTCGATAGAAGGAATAAAATTATGGAGTCACCGAATTCATTTTCGCGTAAAATTACATTACGCTACCCCTATCCCCAAATCACAACATAGCTTAGTTTCGGTGTTTTTCTGACATATCTCTTTTCAAATCTTAGTATTTTACATTCTCATTCGTCAGTTGTTCACTACAGGCGTGAAACGATTGAACGTGAGACAGAGGGTTTTCTTTTCAAAAGAGGTCTTTTTAACTGTAAAATTGACGATTTCATTGCAAAATGGTTTCAATGCAGAATGTATAACATACGCCAATATAACAACTTTGCTTGAAATAATGATCATGTTAATTTTGAAAGTCGCTTTTTTTCTATATGATAAACTTTTTTTATAATTTTTTATTCAAAATACCAGTAAACACGTTTTCCGTTATAAAACACTGCTAATATGAAGAATATTTACATAAGCAATTGTGTTTATTGTTCGAAGTTTTCACACTTGAAACTCAAACAGAAAGCATCATTATTGTACAATATTATTGATCAATATTATACAACAGGTTAAAATATTCTAAAGTGTGTGATTTCAGACGTATGACCATTATTTCCAAAACGTAAAATGTGTAATAAAGTTAGATAAATGAATAGTGTTTACTCGAACATGATGTTATAATTACATAAAGGCTTTCTAAATTTTCTAAAGTTGTATAAGCACTTTTTTCCGAGTTATGTGTTTTGTTATTTCTCATTTTCACTTACTTTTTTTTTTTTCGTAATGTGCCGAGGTTGGTTAGGTTCTGTTTACCGCAGTATTATTTTCTGAAGACTGGTTGTCGTTTGAATCTGCTTCATTAAGAAGACACCTACATTGACTAATAAGATATTAATGGCATATACGTATAATGTAAAAAAACAAAGAAAAATATCAAACAGGGAATGCCACGCACCAAAAGCGCAGCCTCCTCAAAACGAACCCCCCAGCACGCAAACGCATGCACCACACACACACACACACACACACACACACACACACACACACTCAAAGCTTACACATCAGGACAAAACGAACAACACACACACACACACACACTCAAAGCCAACACATAAGGACAAGACGAACAATAAGCATACACACACGCGCGCACACAAAGTCAACATACAAGGACAAAACGAACAAACAATGGAACACAGTGGGGCACCGCCTTGGAACGGTCAGTGGCAAAAACACCACTGGGGAGCTTAAACCGGTTTATGGTGCGCACCCAACCTCACTCTTACCCCCACCATGTTCCAAAGACATGGGACAGTGTAAATAAAAGTAATCCCCTCCAGGTGAATCTCTAACACAAGTAATGGAAACAAAAAGGCATGGCATGTAAAACACAAAAATGCTCGTGTATAAATATATAAAAAGCAAACCTTAAGAACCAAAAACGTATGTACTCAATGCCTTTTCAGAAGACAGAGCAACAAGAGAAACACCCTTAAGGGCCCGACGAAACAGGCCAGAAGACAAATATCAAAACAGTTCAGTCCTGGTAGGATTTAAAAACTGCTCATCATAGAGTCCTCCCCCTCTTCCGTCAGACGCAATCAAAGAGGGAAGCGTAGTGTCCAACTGTAAACGGGTTGAACACTAAACATGCGGTATGTCTCAAAACAGTTGGGTCGTAACCTCTTTTAATAAAACGTTTGATAATCTTTCCAAATACATTTGGAAAATTACCATGACCCAATATCTTACGAAGTTTGTAAACCACATCCCCATGCTTGTTTTTCTCAGTGCTATTAGATGCATACAATTCTTTATGTAACATTTTTTTACGCATAGATAATACGTGACGGAAATAGCGGCCTGTGATGGAATTCTATCAAGTACTTGTTAAAATTAAAAGGTTGAGATAATTCAGATAAAAGATTTTCATTATATTCTGTCGTTCATTTTTTATTTATTTTGTAAATGTTAACAATGTAATGTGCATCGATATATGAGTTTTCATGTATCATTATTAACTTGCGAGATAAATCATTTAAATTTTAACGTTGAATGAAATCATTACATAGTTGTAAAGGTTTCTTTTGATTAAATTCTACGTAAAGAGGTTAAAAATGAGTTTGTCTTGATCACGAGGTTCAGAAAATCCATTGAAATACGCACTTTTTATCTAGGGTAGGGGTAGAGTAATGTAATTCAGCGCAAAGGGCAATGGGGTGTCGATTTTGTCGCATTCTCATATATTGCATATAATCTAAACATTAAAATCTGAGTTCTACAGAGAAATTATTTCACTAATATAACAGAGTTTTAAAGGCTATTTTGATTTAATTTTATTAGGAAAAATAAAATAGTAGAGTTTATCCTATAAAGAGGAGATACACGAAAAAATACTCAATTGCGCTATCTTGTGATTTGGGGGGTAGGGGTAGCGTAACGTGATTTTACGTGAAAATGAATTCGGTGACTCCATAATTTTATTCCTTCAATCGACAGAAAATAAAGTTTTCATAATCATGTTAGTTTTTTGTCAAATTCTATTGTTTGGGTTTTACATGAGATAAGATTAAAGCAAACTTTTTATTCAAAACTAAACGTCATATTTGTCGTTCTGACGTCACTTTAACGAAAATATCGACTTCAACATTAAAATAATCTCCACAAATTATACACCATTTTAAAGACATTCTTAATTGAGTAATAAGCAAATCGAGACTTGTTGGCTGAACAGAACGATTTACGAAAACAGTCCGACGGACGTGAAATCATGGTTCATCAAAAATGGACGTCAATGGTTGTGTTTGAAGGCTTGTAGAGAAACAAGTTACAGAAATATCAAAAATGTAAAAAAAGCATTATATGAGGAATATGCTGAATCTTAGATTAAACAAAATTTCGAAACGGAACCCAAGAAATTCAAATTAGGCGCATTCCACCTTAATATAGTCATCAATAGACCAGACATTTTTCAAAGTTAATAGACGCGGGAATTCTATATTTTGGACCTTTGGAGAAAATATTTCTGATTCTTTTATTATTAAAAATCTTAAAATTACCCATTATGATATGCCGGCTGGTTGGTAACAGTATTTAGATTCTTTACAGTTACAACTGTCTGGAACATTAAGCTCTATGTGTAAATCCGAGACAATCTTATTGTAATTAAATATAACGTTTCTAACTGGTTTATTATATTTGTAACAGATAATAGGTGTTTCTGAATTCTTGAAATATTTGGGAATAGAGTTAATTACAGATTGGTCTCTAAAATACTAGGTAATCAATAAAATCGATTCCTTTATTTATGAAAGATAATTTTAGAAAGTTTCGTTTATGATCGGATTCAGAATCAATATGAGGTCTAAGAAAATGTTGCGTATAGCTTTGACTCAAAGAAGCAGTGTCGTAAAATGGATGTGTACGCATATAAACATTATCAGCTTCTTGATCAATTTGCCTCAACGAAGAAACAGGTAAGGAGGTTAAACATGATAACATAGCATGTCTACCAGAGTGTTTTAGTATCATATTGCAATCAGCGACAGTCATTCCTTTGCGAAGTTTACGTTTGAGAAACATTTTTGAGAAACATTATACACAAATGCAAGTCTTATTTTGAACTTGCATAACTAAATGATATAGCAAAGACTGATGAAAATAGAGCTGAGATGCAACCGATTATGAAATATCATGAATAAAGTAAACTATGAGATGTTAACTCAAACTGCACCACAAATTACTTTTTAACAAATTAACTATTACAATACAATTTGTGTTAATCTAACAGTACACCAAGTTTCTTTGACACAAAAATGGAAAGGTATTATTTAAAAGAACTATTGTTTTAAACTTCTGTCCTTACTGATATTTATGTGACTTCATTTTAACATTATTTCAATAGTTACTACTGTGGCACAAAAGAAGCCATTTGCAAATAACATATTGCAACAATATGTTTGACCTAAATTGTCTGTACATTTATTGTGGTCTATACCAGTCCGTTCTCAACCAGATTAATCGTCGTGTCACAACAATAGTCTTATTCTACATTGCTTACTTCAGTTGTGCCAAGCTAATATAATTTTGCAAAGCGTTTAACTTCCAGCGGCCCATCCTTTTTATTGACTTGCTGCCCCAGTGCGAAATGAGCGTGATTTACAACAAGCTACATTGAATGAAATCTGTTAAAAATCCTTAAAGTTTGTAAGCACAGAATGCAACAAAGCAAAATAATAGCAGACGCGGTTTGATTGAGTCTGTTCATGAGAGGTAATTGAAAGTGCAACACCTCGCACGCCCCCTAGCATCAGTTTAAGCGGAACTCTATTACATAAATATTGATTGTACTCCATGATCCCAAAGGATCAGAAAATATAACAACATTGAATTCAAGTACGGGAACACTTTTTACAGCCGCCACACGGCACTTAAAGATTGCTGTTGTGATAGTATATAAAATCTATAGGGTCCTTTGGAAGCACAGAGTGCAACCAAGCAAAATAAAAACCACACAAGCATGTAATAGCATTTTAACGTGTAAACTAATATGGGTTAAAATAGTGATTTAAAACAATATTTGGATAAAAAAAGAATCAATATTGCAACACAATTTTAAACTTTCCTAAGCAGCATAGCCTGGACCAATAATAAGTTTCAGTTAGCGAATGTTACTGAGGATTCACAAGGTAGCTATACAAGTGAACAGTGTCACATCAAGCAAAGTCAACACGTTTTCCGAGTTTGAGTCTGTGGATTGCAATGTTTATTTGTTTGTTTTGGGTTTAACACCGTTTTTCAACAATATTTCAGTTATGTAACGGCGGGCAGTAAACCTAACCAGTGTTCCCGGATTCTGTACCAGTACAAACCTGTTCTCCGAAAGTAACTGCCAACTTCCCCACATGAATCAGAGGTGGAGGACGAATGATATCAGACAATGTCTTTTATCAAATCGTCACGGAGAAAATTCGTCCTCCACCTCTGATTCATTTGGGCAAGTTTAATTTTAATCTACTCGCCCGCTTAGCTCAGTAGGAAGAGCGCGGATCTACGGATCGCGGGGTCGTGGGTTCGATGCGTTGATCCGCGTTCTCCCTACTGAGCTAAGCGGACGAGTAGATATCTATACGGCTTGATTTTATGTACAGGTCATCCCCTTCGAAAGAAAATGGTTTGAACATTGCGCTGTGATATTTGACGCTAAAGCTTCCCACCCCCAGTACGAAAAATTGTGTCTTATAGGAAATTAAGTTCCTTCGACATTGATTCATTCCGAGAAGATATACGAAGTCTTAGAATAGATTTCTTTAACACTCAATGCACTCTATCTAATATTGCTGAAAGGAATATTTATATATTTTATGTACCGTAAAATTATTTATGTGCTGGACTACAAATATTAACTCGGCCCGCAGACTTTAACTGTCTGGTCGCAAGTTAACTATGTACATATAATTAACTTAGATATTTACAGCAACCAATCAGCGTCGAGTTTAACATTAATTTGGACGAGAAAGGATCTAAAATTTCCTTCTCTTACATTTTCACTAATATGTGTACTTTTTCCGCACATATCTAGAAAGTTTCTTGTGGAAATAGAACTTACTGGTGATTATCGTTGATATGTCAACGTATTTATTAATAGACGTTGTTTATAAATATTTACTTGCAAACAAAGGAAATATGTCAACAAGAAGTGACGCGGTCAGAATTCTTTGGCCGTCTGTGGGTTGTTTCCCGATTAAGAAAACTACCTACGCAGTGGCGTTTTTTCATGGCCAGATATGTCTAAAAATCTATTTGTATAACTCGACTAACAGTATTGGCAATTTATTTCACTCTGTTTCATATTCATCTCGAATGGTTTAATAAAGCCCAATTATCAATTTATACCTAGTCTTGTGTTAAATGTTTATCCATACGAGCTTCTAATGAGCATTTGGTGGTTGTCACGGGTAACATAAATGTATTTTATGTACCATAAAATTATTAATGTCCCGGACTACTAATATCAACTCGGCCCGCAGACTGTGACTGTCTGGCCGTAAGTTAATTATGTACATTAATTAGCTTGGGTATTTATAGCAATCAATCAGCGTTTAGTTTAACATTGATTTGGACGAGAAATCTTTTGGACCCACCCAACCTCACCCTATTCCTAAAGTGAATCATAAAAAAAATGTATATGATTTTGTATTTGATTTGACAGTTTATTTTATTTGTTATAGGTATCGCACAGTAATAAGGTGCTTTGAAATGTAAACAAATAAAACAATAGCATAAATTTAAGTCAATACACAACGTTTACGATGCAAACAGTAATTTCGCGTTGGCCGAGCGATAACGGTATTCGTGTTACACTTTTTTCCGTCGATAGTTCGATTCCCAGACCCGTAAAATTTATTTTTAAAATTGTATTTAATTTCTTTTTTTTTTTCAATACAATTCAACGAAAACAACACGAGTTGGTTAATCTAGTACTAACTTGTTCCTAACTTATATATATGCCACGGTTAACACGTAATTAGTTAAATACGCTTCATCTTTAATATGATCTAACATTTTTGAAGCTTTCGTGAATGAATTAGAAACCAGAGAAAAACAAACTTACACAAAGTTTATAAATGAAAACAATATTGGACGGATGCAAGGTTCGAACCATCAAAACTCACTACAAAATGATTACATGTCTATCCACTCCACCTACTGCGCCATAAAACCAACTATTAAACTTATTCCTATATCTTTTGTTTTAAAAGATAGTGCTAAGTATTGATTGTGTAGTGAACATGTTACAAATATATACAAATATATATCAAGAAATCTGAGATCCCAGAATAATTCGTTAGCATTAGATGTGCCCAAATGTCGGACAGTGCGAAATGGAGCTTTCATACAGCAGCTGGGAGGTTATGGCATGCCCTCCCATCTGGCATTAGAGACTGCAAGATCTTGCAAAGTTTCGAAAAAGCGCTAAAGACGCATTATTTCAAACAAATTTTACTAATCACCCTGGTTGGCTATTACAGGTACTTTGCCGGCCAGTGAAGAACTCTAGTGTGACAAAATACTGTAAAGTATATTTTAAATTGTGATTTAATATTTTATACTTTGTGTACATTTCACTATTTTGTTGTTATTGTTGTAATTGGGAGTTTAATCGTTTACCTTAAATGTATAACGCTATTATTTTATAACCATAATGTAATTTTAAATAGCGCAATAGTTGAATTGCCATGTTTTATGTGTACATTATATAGATGCTTTTGTGTGAAGCACTTTTGAACGATTTTTTATTTGAAAAGAGTACATAATAATAATAATAATAATAACTAGAGAATCCGTAGGACACGGCTTGACCATAAGGTAATTGAAATAATGGTCCATAATAGTAGTTACAGGGCACACGACCGGATCACGTATGTTGGCTGGTATGAATAGAATAGCCTCCCTTATGCTGAGATTACATTATCGTATGGGGGAGGGGAGGGTGCCTCAATGGATCAATACTTGTTAGAAGATTTATAGCATAGTTCACTTTTGCGTAAGAAAACGTTAAAAGCTAATATATACATTGTAGAAAACATTTTCCTATGTAAGAAACTGACTGTTTGTCTGTGAGCTAAGACAAAATTCCGTTGCAAATTGTCAGAAATAGGTAGAGGGTTTAACTTGATATGGATTTGCAGCTTTATCATTGACAGTTTTAGGGAACTGTCTGACTGAAACTTGTATTTCGAAAAAGCTTGTTATTAAAGGTTAATACTGATACATGTGAAGTCATTGTATTGACACGATAGCATGCCGTAAATAACGAAACAAGGAAATTAAGTAATGATACGTCCGTTACAGGCAATTCGTCAACAATGTTATTTGCATTATATAAAAATGCATAACGCCTTAAAGTTTCATCATCATTGGGTCCTAAGAAGTAATAAAGAAATAAAGAAAGTTTGTGTTTTGCCATTTTGTTACCCCTCCTCCACCCCCCCCCACCCCCCACCCCCCCAGTCGACAGCAATAACAATCGGGAAATGTTCTGTGTTTATATGTTAATATCAAATGACCGAAATGTTGATGGCCATCACTCTGCTTCCCATCCAGACCCGAAAACTGCAACTAAGCAAGTAGTTGACGCTGCGTCTTTACACAAATTTGAAGTCTCAGAAAAGATCCAATTATTATTAAAAAGGTACTTCTTGTTGAAAAAGTGCAGACAGGAGTACTACATTGAAAGGTGATAGCGCATTCTACCTATAGCCGTATAAATGACGCAAGAAAACCCCTAATAAAGACAGACGTTCCTCAAACATATCCTTTTGAAGAATGGTTTAGTTTCCTAAGATTTCTATGATTTTTGTCATCGGGTAAACGTGTTACCCCAGCCTGAGAATCCACCTCAGTACCATAAATACTGATACATGTGAACCTATTTTCGGTAGTACTGGAATATTAAACTAGGAACAGGTCAAACTATTTTGAGAGTTATTGCTATACAGTGGACCAAAGAAATCATCTAAAATATGACACAAAGTAACTTAGTCCCGGCTAAATAAATGACAAGATATACTTAAACCCATTACTCAGCATGCTTCCATGTTATAGTTTAATGTATCTTTCAATAAAGAAAGAAAAATTAAGGAGATGTCGGTCTAAAGGAACAGTAAGCGTTTTCAATATCAAGCTTCGCCATTAATCAATTGTGGCCGCATTGTTTTACCTCTTGTGCAGAAATATCAGTAAAATCTTTATGAATCTGCGTAAAGTGATGATCTATTTCATTTTTAAATGAGATACCGTTTGGAAAGGACTTACCCTTGCGGACATTAAGACAGTTAGAAACAAGTTGAATTTGGTGGTTTACCGATTATTCGCTTATTAACCTCAGTTTTGTTAGCCAATTAGGATTGATAATGAGGATGTTTTATTCGACAATGACCGCATATCTGCTCATATGGGCAATTACGGACCCTACAACCCTGTGTCTCGTTATCCTTGTAACAAAATTTGTTTGTCCCCCCAAAAATAAAATTCGCCGGCGTTTTTCATAGTAGCAGCCCGAATTCACAGCTCAATGTGTAATACTCCCCAAGCTAATGGCTGGCTTTGTCTTTGCGCTCTAAAATTTAGATCATAGAAAATTAAACGCTGCAACGCCGCGAACTATCTCTAAATCCCAAAATATATTGACGTGAGATAGAGGCAGACGTTTCTTGTGAATGTAAATTTCTGTTAAAATAGTGAAAGCTGAAAGCCATTTACCAGCAGAAAAAAAGTTTTACTTGTTCTTTACAAGAAACCAAGACATTGTACCCAGCTGAACAAAATTACATTGAAATTATTGTAAAGCTTGTTGAACTTGTTTCTTGACCTTTTGGGTTAACGTCACACCGACACAATGTGATTTAGATAAGTGATGTGTTTTACCTGTGTCATATCTGCTTTATTCTAGTAGTATGTTAGTCTGTTTTTAGATGTGCATGCCTTAACATTACTAGTCTTTTAATGCTTATAATTATCATTTGCTATCTTATGCTTGTACTCTTTTTTTCTGCTTCATTGTGATATATAATACATGTTTTATAATTTTAATATTGCTTATATCTTATTATGCTTAATGTGCTATGCTTTGCTTTTATTATCGTGTCATGCATGTTTTAAATGTAGAAATAGGCGTTTTAAGCAATTAAACCAGTTTCAGTTTTAGTTTCATACATGTTATTTAATATTGTTTTGATATCCGACTTTAAATAAATTTTACTTGACCTGACTTGACAATTACTGGTCGAGTTTCAGATTTAGAAGCGTCATTTTTAGACTTAAATTTAACAATTGTAAATAATAATCTAGAAACGAAAATGTATGATAAAATAGACGATTTTAATTTTGAAATTGTCAACTTTCCCCACCTCGACGGAAATGTCCCTCGAGCAACATCATACGGTGTCTGTATTTCACAACTTATTCGTTTTTCAAGAGCTTGCTCAACGTTAGAGGATTTTAATGATAGAAATCTTCATATCACCAAACAATTATTAAAACAGGGTTACCGTTATAATAAGCTACGGAAAGTAATTTTTTTCAGTAAATTTTACTACAGATCGTCCGAACTGTTAAAAATATAATACTAACCTAAAAATACTTTTAAAATTTGGTCTCAAACACCTGGATTACTATGGAGATGTAGTTCATAAGTTCGGAAAATTAAACATAGTCCTTATTTTAATCAGATATTTTGTAAAATGTGTTAAAAGTTGATCAAAAGAGGATACGATGCGAAAATCGTGAAGCACAGTGCATGTTTGGTGATTGACCCCTCTACTCATTACGTTTTCCTATTTGATGGAGCAATGACAGACAAAGTGTAAGACTCCTTGATGCTTTTCTTTTAAATCCTACATAAAACGAACGGAGGGAGTGGAATTTTGTCTTGCAGCTTTCTTAGTCGTGCCCTTTTAAGTTAGGCTCTTGGTGCTCTGACTAAATAGACAAGTTTTGGAGAACTTTGGTGTATTTATACCTTATATTTACCTTAATTATATGTTTAAGTTAATATGCTCAGGTATTTTTCAATAATGTTAGAGCCTTTTTCAGCGGGGAACGATTTTATTTACAATGTGTTGTCTAACTTGTTGAAAATAGGGTAAGTGCAAGGTTGGCATGCCCTAAACGCGTTTTAACCCCCCTAATTTCCTTTGTATTAGGTAACTGACCGGTCCAAGGCGATGCCCTATTTTCAACTTGTTTTCTGTCTGTCTTGTACTTTGTGTTATATATTGTGCGTTATATATTGTGTGTATATTGTCTAGTTTGTTGTTAGCGTTTCTTTCCTCTTTCTCCTCACTCCCCCTATCGTCGCACGCCGCCCATCATTTCCTCTTGTATTTGAACTCCCTTGCTTTGGCATCCCCTCCCCTTTTACTAAGAATAAGTTATCGTACACACCTATAATTTGGCTGCCGGAATCCTAAGGCGGTACCCGATTGTTGTTTTTTCCTGCTTATGTGCTTGTGCGTCTGTATGTCTCGGGCGGTGCCCTACAGCGTTATTATATCTTACTTGTCTGTTTATCTATGTAAGTGAGTTATATGTGTGCGTGCACACACACACACACCCCCCCCCCCCCCACACACACACACACCAATACATCCGTTCATTGTTGTTCATTTTCTACAGACAAAGTAAAGATTTATAATCACCATCTTAGTGTGGAATGTATTGCAAACTGCAACTATTGCAAACAAATGTTTTTTTCTAAACAGTTTTCCCGAGTGCTTGAAGGATTCCCAAGTGTATGAAAGAAACATTTTGAAACTCTATAGGACATCTAAGTCATCATTTCAAATTTGCCTCAGAAAAGATTCATGTAAAATATTTCAGAACCGACCTAAACATCAATTAATTTTACGTGTATATTTGCGTGTGATTTTGTGTGGTTTCCAATAGATAATTGAAAAAGCATTTATTTTGTTTCTAATATATATCACCTTAATTGATTTTTGTTTGTGAAATTTAGCTTGATATTTTAAAGCGTCTCGTTCACATGTTTGGGTAAAAAATCCTCTCAAATTCTGCTATGAATTTCATTTTGTATAAGTTGACTGTGTTCTAAACTAAGTGACATCATGCCTTTTTGCATACTTAATATAAAGATCAAATGCAGTGATTCGAAAGGAGTAAAACGTTGAACACCTTATGAAGTCATCAACACAGTAACATTCCACTTTGGATTCAGAAATATTTGATACTGATTTTCACTTGTTTAATTATTGTTCTATTTTTAAGAATTAAATGTTATTTTTTCTTGCGCTTGGATGGGCATAAACCACATTTGGACAAGTCGTGCTAGGACAGCCAAAAATATTTGCCGTCATTAAATTGTAATTAATCTTCTGATGGAAAAACTTTTCCCGACATTTCTAAAATATTTGTAAATGCAATAAAAATTGATAATCGTATCGATTCACTTTTGACTTTTACTGTCAGAAAAAGATAGGTTTTACTTATAGCTTAGTGTTCTTTTTTAAATATTGATGTCCGATTTTGAAAAGTGTTTTTCGAACGACACTGTTATGTTCAATTCTTTTGTGAATAATGTGAAATCACTTGTACAAACTCGCACGAAAATTTAAAGACCACTCTTGATACTATTGTACTCTTCATGATCATACCAAAATAAACGTTTTTACCTTCTATACAAAACATATTGTGAATGTAAGTTTTGTCATTATTATTTAAATATGTCAAACACGGTTTTCACATGTTTTGCCATTTGACTATGTTATACTCGGTTTGGACTTCTTTTATTACTTCCCGGAATCGGTTTCCACTTCGTTTGTTATAGATTTTCACTTCGTTTGTTATTGGCCCATGTCAGAATCGGTTTTCACTTTGTTTGTTATTGGTCTGTGTCAGAATCGGTTTTCGCTTCGTTTGTTATTGGTCTATGTCAGAATCGGTTTTCACTTCGTTTGTTATTGGTCTATGTCAGAATCGGTTTTCGCTTCGTTTGTTATTGGTCCATGTCAGAATCGGTTTTCACTTCGTTTGTTATTGGTCTGTGTAAGAATCATTTAAATGTTGATTCTTAAATTCATTTGTTATTTAACATCGCTTGTTAAAACTAGTAAAGTTAATAGTGAATCCAGCAGACGTCATTTTTGGCGCTTTTTGTTAACGTCGCGTCGTGCACATTTTTGCGCGACGCCCGTTACGTTCAGTTGTTTATACCGTATGTCAACGTTTGAATTACTTCCGTTAAGAATGGGTGCATTGCCATGAAAATTAATTTTAAAGGTTTCGACGCTTAAGACATCATAGTCGGTATGCAATTTATTTTAATTGTTATAAATACATTTAGTGCTATTTCCTAATATAATTAAGTAATCATTTTTAAGCAATGTTGTCATTGCATTGTGCGTTTATGATATTGTACATTATTATAATTTCGTACATTTATATGTTTTTTATGTTTCGACCGTATAATAAATAATGTCACATACATTGTTTCAGAGAATTGCTCGCTCACAGGTGTTGAATATATGTATGAGCATAGAAAATAAATATATTAGAAGGTGGCACTACTGTCTAGTTCTGTTTATCCGAAACCCTTAACAGTCTGTGTCCAGAATCGGTTTTCGCTTCGTTTGTTATTGGTCCATGTCAGAATCAGTTTTCACTTCGTTGTTATTGTATGTGTCAGAATCGGTTTTCGCTTCGTTTGTTATTGGTCCGTGTCAGAATCGGTTTCCGCTTCATTTGTTATTGGTTTGTGTCAGAATCGGTTTTAGCTTCGTTTGTTATTGGTCTGTGTCAGAATTGGTTTTCGCTTCGTTTGTTATTGGTCTGTGTCAGAATCGGTTTTCGCTTCGTTTGTTATTGGTCCGTGTCAGAAACGGTTTTCGCTTCGTTTGTTATTGGTCCGTGTCAGAATCGGTTTTCGCTTCGTTTGTTATTGGTCCATGTCAGAATCGGTTTTCACTTCGTTTGTTATTGGTCTGTGTCAGAATCGGTTTTCACTTCGTTTGTTATTGGTCCATGTCAGAATCAGTTTTCACTTCGTTTGTTATTGGTCTGTGTCAGAATCAGTTTTCACTTCGTTTGTTATTGGTCCATGTCAGAATCGGTTTTCACTTCGTTTCTTATTGGTCAGTGTCAGAATAGGTTTTCACTTCGCTTGTTATTGGTCTGTGTCAGAATCGGTTTTCGCTTCGTTTGTTATTGGTCCATGTCAGAATCAGTTTTCACTTCGTTTCTAATCGGTCTGTGTCAGAATCGGTTTTCACTTCGTTTGTTATTGGTCTGTGTTAGAATCGGTTTTCGTATCGTTTGTTATTGGTCCATGTCAGAATCAGTTTTCACTTCGTTTGTTATTGGTCTGTGTAAGAATCGGTTTTCGCTTCGTTTGTTATTGGTCTATGTCAGAATCGGTTTTAACTTCGTTTGTTATTGATCTGTGTCAGAATCGGTTTTCGCTTCGTTTGTTATTGGTCTGTGTCAGAATCGGTTTTCACTTCGTTTGTTATTGGTCTGTGTTAGAATCGGTTTTCGCTTCGTTTGTTATTGGTCCATGTCAGAATCGGTTTTCACTTCGTTTGTTATTGGTCTGTGTCAGAATCGGTTTTTGCTTCGTTTGTTATTGGTCCATGTCAGAATCAGTTTTCACTTCGTTTGTTATTGGTCTGTGTCAGAATCGGCTTTCGCTTCATTTGTTATTGGTCCGTGTCAGAAATGGTTTTCGCTTCGTTTGTTATTGGTCTGTGTCAGAATCGGTTTTCTCTTCGTTTGTTATTGGTCCATGTCAGAATCAGTTTTCACTTCGTTTGTTATTGGTCCATGTCAGAATCCGTTTTCACTTCGTTTCTTATTGGTCTTTGTCAGAATAGGTTTTCACTTCGCTTGTTTTTGGTCTGTGTCAGAATCGGTTTTCGCTTCGTTTGTTATTGGTCCATGTCAGAATCAGTTTTCACTTCGTTTCTAATCGGTCTGTGTCGGAATCGGTTTTCACTTTGTTTGTTATTCGTCTGTGTTAGAATCGGTTTTCCCATCGTTTGTTATTGGTCCATGTCAGAATCGGTTTTCACTTCGTTTGTTATTGGTCTGTGTAAGAATCGGTTTTCGCTTCGTTTGTTATTGGTCTATGTCAGAATCGGTTTTCACTTCGTTTGTTATTGATCTGTGTCAGAATCGGTTTTCGCTTCGTTTGTTATTGGTCTGTGTCAGAATCGATTTTCACTTCGTTTGTTATTGGTCTGTGTCAGAATCGGTTTTCGCTTCGTTTGTTATTGTTCCATGTCAGAATCGGTTTTCACTTTGTTTGTTTTTGGTCTGTGTCAGAATCGGTTTTCGATTCGTTTGTTATTGGTCTATGTCAGAATCGATTTTCACTTCGTTTGTTATTAGTCTATGTCAGAATCGGTTTTCGCTTCGTTTGTTATTGGGCCATGTCAGAATCGGTTTTCACTTCGTTTGTTATTGGTCTGTGTAAGAATCATTTATATGTTGATTCTTAACTTCGTTTGTTATTTAACATCGCTTGTTAAAACTAGTAAAGTTAATAGTGAATCCAGCAGACGTCATTTTTGGCGCTTTTTGTTAACGTCGCGTCGTGCACATTTTTGCGCGACGCCCGTTACGTCAGTTGTTTATACCGTATGTCAACGTTTGAATTACTTCCGTTAAGAAGCGGTGCATTGCCATGAAAAATAATTTTAAAGGTTTCGACACTTAAGACATCATAGTCGGTATGCAATTATTTTAATTGTTATAAATACATATTGTGCTATTTCCTAATATAATTAAGTAATCATTTTTAAGCAATGTTGTCATTGCATTGTGCGTTTATGATATTGTACATTATTATAATTTCCTACATTTATATGTTTTTTTATGTTTCGAGCGTATAATAGATAATGTCACATACATTGTTTCAGAGAATCGCTCGCTCACATGTGTTGGAATATTATGCTTTGAGCATAGAAAATAAATATATGGAAGAGGGCATCTACTCGTCTAGTTCTGTTTATCCGAAACCCTTAACTTTCTGTGTCAGAATCGGTTTTCGCTTCCTTTGTTATTGGTCCATGTCAGAATCAGTTTTCACTTCGTTTGATATTGGTCTGTGTCAGAATCGGTTTTCGCTTCGATTGTTATTGGTCTGTGTCAGAATCGGTTTTGCACTGTGTCAGAATCGGTTTTCGCTTCGTTTGTTATTGGTCTGTGTCAGAATCGGTTTTCACTTCGTTTGTAATTGGTCTGTGTCCGAATCTGTTTTCACTTCGTTTGTTATTGGTCTGTGTCAGAATCGGTTTTCATTTCGTTTGTTATTTGTTTGAGTCAGAATCGGTTTTCGCTTCGTTTGTTATTGGTCCATGTCAGAATGAGTTTTCACTTCTTTTATTATTGTTCTGTGTCAGAATCGGTTTTCGCTTCGTTTGATATTGGTCTGTGTCAGAATCGGTTTCTACTTCGTTTGTTATTGGTCTGTGTCAGAATCGGTTTTCGCTTCTTTTGTTATTGGTCCATGTCAGAATCAGGTTATACTTCATTTGTTATTGGTCTGTGTTAGAATCGGTTTTCACTTCGTTTGTTATTGGTCTGTGTTAGAATCGGTTTTCGCTTCGTTTGTTATTGGTCTGTGTCAGAATCGGTTTTCGCTTCGTTTGTTATTGGTCTGTGTCAGACTCGGTTTTCGCTTCGTTTGTTATTGGTCCGTGTCAGAAACGGTTTTCGCTTCGTTTGTTATTGGTCCGTGTCAGAATCGGTTTTCGCTTCGTTTGTTATTGGTCCATGTCAGAATCGGTTTTCACTTCGTTTGTTATTGGTCTGTGTCAGAATCGGTTTTCACTTCGTTTGTTATTGGTCCATGTCAGAATCAGTTTTCACTTCGTTTGTTAATGGTCTGTGTCAGAATCAGTTTTTCACTTCGTTTGTTATTGGTCCATGTCAGAATCGGTTTTCACTTCGTTTGTTATTGGTCAGTGTCAGAATCGGTTTTCACTTCGCTTGTTATTGGTCTGTGTCAGAATCGGTTTTCGCTTCGTTTGTTATTGGTCCATGTCAGAATCAGTTTTCACTTCGTTTCTAATCGGTCTGTGTCAGAATCGGTTTTTTAATTCGTTTGTTATTTGGTCAGTGTTAGAATCGGTTTTCGTATCGTTTGTTATTGGTCCATGTCAGAATCGGTTTCCACTTCGTTTGTTATTGGTCTGTGTAAGAATCGTTTTCGCTTCGTTTGTTATTGGTCTATGTCAGAATCGGTTTTAACTTCGTTTGTTATTGATCTGTGTCAGAATCGGTTTTCGCTTCGTTTGTTATTGGTCTGTGTCAGAATCGGTTTTCACTTCGTTTGTTATTGGTCTGTGTTAGAATCGGTTTTCGCTTCGTTTGTTATTGGTCCATGTCAGTATCGGTTTTCACTTCGTTTGTTATTGGTCACTGTCAGAATCGGTTTTTGCTTCGTTTGTTATTGGTCCATGTCAGAATCAGTTTTCACTTCGTTTGTTATTGGTCTGTGTCAGAATCGGTTTTCATTTCGTTTGTTATTTGTTTGAGTCAGAATCGGTTTTCGCTTCGTTTGTTATTGGTCCATGTCAGAATGAGTTTTCACTTCTTTTATTATTGTTCTGTGTCAGAATCGGTTTTCGCTTCGTTTGATATTGGTCTGTGTCAGAATCGGTTTCTACTTCGTTTGTTATTGGTCTGTGTCAGAATCGGTTTTCGCTTCTTTTGTTATTGGTCCATGTCAGAATCAGGTTATACTTCATTTGTTATTGGTCTGTGTTAGAATCGGTTTTCACTTCGTTTGTTAATGGTCTGTGTTAGAATCGGTTTTCGCTTCGTTTGTTATTGGTCTGTGTCAGAATTGGTTTTCGCTTCGTTTGTTATTGGTCTGTGTCAGACTCGGTTTTCGCTTCGTTTGTTATTGGTCCGTGTCAGAAACGGTTTTCGCTTCGTTTGTTATTGGTCCGTGTCAGAATCGGTTTTCGCTTCGTTTGTTATTGGTCCATGTCAGAATCGGTTTTCACTTCGTTTGTTATTGGTCTGTGTCAGAATCGGTTTTCACTTCGTTTGTTATTGGTCCATGTCAGAATCAGTTTTCACTTCGTTTGTTATTGGTCTGTGTCAGAATCAGTTTTCACTTCGTTTGTTATTGGTCCATGTCAGAATCGGTTTTCACTTCGTTTCTTATTGGTCAGTGTCAGAATAGGTTTTCACTTCGCTTGTTATTGGTCTGTGTCAGAATCGGTTTTCGCTTCGTTTGTTATTGGTCCATGTCAGAATCAGTTTTCACTTCGTTTCTAATCGGTCTGTGTCAGAATCGGTTTTCACTTCGTTTGTTATTGGTCAGTGTTAGAATCGGTTTTCGTATCGTTTGTTATTGGTCCATGTCAGAATCGGTTTCCACTTCGTTTGTTATTGGTCTGTGTAAGAATCGGTTTTCGCTTCGTTTGTTATTGGTCTATGTCAGAATCGGTTTTAACTTCGTTTGTTATTGATCTGTGTCAGAATCGGTTTTCGCTTCGTTTGTTATTGGTCTGTGTCAGAATCGGTTTTCACTTCGTTTGTTATTGGTCTGTGTTAGAATCGGTTTTCGCTTCGTTTGTTATTGGTCCATGTCAGTATCGGTTTTCACTTCGTTTGTTATTGGTCACTGTCAGAATCGGTTTTTGCTTCGTTTGTTATTGGTCCATGTCAGAATCAGTTTTCACTTCGTTTGTTATTGGTCTGTGTCAGAATCGGTTTTCGCTTCGTTTGTTATTGGTCCGTGTCAGAAACGGTTTTCGCTTCGTTTGTTATTGGTCTGTGTCAGAATCGGTTTTCTCTTCGTTTGTTATTGGTCCATGTCAGAATCAGTTTTCACTTCGTTTGTTATTGGTCCATGTCAGAATCCGTTTTCACTTCTTTTTTTATTGGTCTATGTCAGAATAGGTTTTCACTTTGCTTGTTTTTGGTCTGTGTCAGAATCGGTTTTCGCTTCGTTTGTTATTGGTCTGTGTCAGAATCGGTTTTGCACTGTGTCAGAATCGGTTTTCGCTTCGTTTGTTATTGGTCTGTGTCAGAATCGGTTTTCACTTCGTTTGTAATTGGTCTGTGTCCGAATCTGTTTTCACTTCGTTTGTTATTTGTCTGTGTCAGAATCGGTTTTCATTTCGTTGGTTATTTGTTTGAGTCAGAATCGGTTTTCGCTTCGTTTGTTATTGGTCCATGTCAGAATGAGTGTTCACTTCTTTTATTATTGTTCTGTGTCAGAATCGGTTTTCGCTTCGTTTGATATTGGTCTGTGTCAGAATCGGTTTCTACTTCGTTTGTTATTGGTCTGTGTCAGAATCGGTTTTCACTTCGTTTGTTATTGATCTGTGTCAGAATCGGTTTCTACTTCGTTTGATATTGGTCTGTGTCAGAATCGGTTTCTACTTCGTTTGTTATTGGTCTGTGTCAGAATCGGTTTTCGCTTCTTTTGTTATTGGTCCATGTAAGAATCAGGTTATACTTCATTTGTTATTGGTCTGTGTTAGAATCGGTTTTCGCTTCGTTTGTTATTGGTCTGTGTCAGAATCGGTTTTCGCATCGTTTGTTATTGGTCTATGTCAGAATCGGTTTCACTTCGTTTGTTATTGGTCTGTGTCAGAATAGGTTTTCACTTCGTTTGATATTGGTCTGTGTCAGAAACGGTTTACACTTCGTTTGTTATTGGTCTGTGTGAGAATCGGTTTTCGTTTCGTTTGTTATTGGTCTGTGTGAGAATCGGTTTATGCTTCGTTTGTTATTGGTCTGTGTGAGAATCGGTTTTCGCTTCGTTTGTTATTGGTCTGTGTGAGGATCGGTTTGCACTTCGTTTGTTATTGGTCTGTGTGAGAATCGGTTTTCGCTTCGTTTGTTATTGGTCTGTGTCAGAATCGGTTTTCACTTCGTTTGTTATTGGTCTGTGTCAGAATCGGTTTTCGCTTCGTTTGTTATTGGTCTGTGTCAGAATCGGTTTTCACTTCGTTTGTTATTGGTCTGTGTTAGAATCCGTTTTCGCTTCGTTTGTTATTGGTCCATGTCAGTATCGGTTTTCACTTCGTTTGTTATTGGTCACTGTCAGAATCGGTTTTTGCTTCGTTTGTTATTGGTCCATGTCAGAATCAGTTTTCACTTCGTTTGTTATTGGTCTGTGTCAGAATCGGTTTTCGCTTCGTTTGTTATTGGTCCGTGTCAGAAACGGTTTTCGCTTCGTTTGTTATTGGTCTGTGTCAGAATCGGTTTTCTCTTCGTTTGTTATTGGTCCATGTCAGAATCAGTTTTCACTTCGTTTGTTATTGGTCCATGTCAGAATCCGTTTTCACTTCGTTTTTTATTGGTCTATGTCAGAATAGGTTTTCACTTCGCTTGTTTTTGGTCTGTGTCAGAATCGGTTTTCGCTTCGTTTGTTATTGGTCCATGTCAGAATCAGTTTTCACTTCGTTACTAACCGGTCTGTGTCGGAATCGGTTTTCACTTTGTTTGTTATTCGTCTGTGTTAGAATCGGTTTTCCCATCGTTTGTTATTGGTCCATGTCAGAATCGGTTTTCACTTCGTTTGTTATTGGTCTGTGTAAGAATCGGTTTTCGCTTCGTTTGTTATTGGTCTATGTCATAATCGGTTTTCGCTTCGTTTGTTATTGGTCTGTGTCAGAATCGGTTTTCGCTTCGTTTGTTATTGGTCTGTGTCAGAATCGATTTTCACTTCGTTTGTTATTGGTCTGTGTCAGAATCGGTTTTCGCTTCGTTTGTTATTGTTCCATGTCAGAATCGGTTTTCACTTTGTTTGTTTTTGGTCTGTGTCAGAATCGGTTTTCGCTTCGTTTGTTATTGGTCTATGTCAGAATCGGTTTTCACTTCGTTTGTTATTAGTCTATCTGAATCGGTTTTCGCTTCGTTTGTTATTGGTCCATGTCAGAATCGGTTTTCACTTCGTTTGTTATTGGTCTGTGTTAGAATCATTTAAATGTTGATTCTTAACTTCGTTTGTTATTTAACATCGCTTGTTAAAACTAGTAAAGCTAATAGTGAATCCAGCAGACGTCATTTTTGGCGCTTTTTGTTAACGTCGCGTCGTGCACATTTTTGCGCGACGCCCGTTACGTCAGTTGTTTATACCGTATGTCAACGTTTGAATTACTTCCGTTAAGAAGCGGTGCATTGCCATGAAAAATAATTTTAAAGGTTTCGACGCTTAAGACATCATAGTCGGTATGCAATTATTTTAATTGTTATAAATACATATTGTGCTATTTCCTAATATAATTAAGTAATCATTTTTAAGCTATGTTGTCATTGCATTGTGCGTTTATGATATTGTACATTATTATAATTTCGTACATTTATATGTTTTTTATGTTTCGACCGTATAATAGATAATGTCACATACATTGTTTCAGAGAATCGCTCGCTCACATGTGTTGGAATATTATGCTTTGAGCATAGAAAATAAATATATGGACGAGGGCATCTACTCGTCTAGTTCTGTTTATCCGAAACCCTTAACAGTCTGTGTCAGAATCGGTTTTCGCTTCGTTTGTTATTGGTCCATGTCAGAATCAGTTTTCACTTCGTTTGATATTGGTCTGTGTTAGAATCGGCTTTCGCTTCGTTTGTTATTGGTCTGTGTCAGAATCGGTTTTGGACTGTGTCAGAATCGGTTTTCGCTTCGTTTGTTATTGGTCTGTGTCAGAATCGGTTTTCACTTCGTTTGTAATTGGTCTGTGTCCGAATCTGTTTTCACTTCGTTTGTTATTGGTCTGTGTCAGAATCGGTTTTCATTTCGTTTGTTATTTGTTTGGGGTCAGAATCGGTTTTCGCTTCGTTTGATTTTTGGTCCATGTCGAATGGTTTTCACTTCGTTTATTATTGGTTTTGTGTCAGAATCGGTTTTCGCTTCTTTGTTATTGGTCCATGTCAGAATCGGTTTACTTCTTTGTTATTGGTCTGTGTAGAATCGGTTTTCACTTCGTTTGTTATTGGTCCTGTCAGAATCGGTTTTCGACTTCGTTTGTTATTGGTCTGTGTTTAGAATCGGTTTTCCCCCTCGTTTGTTATTGGTCTATGTTAGAATCGGTTTCGCTTCGTTTGTTATTAGTCTATGTCAGAATCGGTTTTCCTTCGTTTTGATATTGGTCCATGTCAGAAAAGTTTCACTTCTTTGTTTATTGGTCTGTGTAAGAATCGGTTTTCGCTTCGTTTGTATTGGTCTGTGTGAGAATCGGTTTTCGCTTCGTTTGTTATTGGTCTATGTGAGAATGGTTTTCACTTCTTTTTATTGGTCTGTGTAGGATCGGTTTTCACTTCGTTTGTTTATTGGTCTGTGTTAGAATCGGTTTTCGCTTCGTTTGTTATTGGTCCTTTTCAGAATGAGTTTTCACTTCGTTTATTATTGGTCTGTGTAGAATCGGTTTTCGCTTCGTTTGTTATTGGTCTGTGTAAAAATCGGTTTTGTTATTGGTTTTCAGAATGGTTTTCGCTTCGTTTATTATTGGTCGTGTGAGAATGTTTTCACTTCGTTTGTTATTGGTTGTGTCAGAATCGGTTTCGCTTCGTTTGTTATTGGTCTGTGTCAGAATCGGTTTCGCTTCGTTTGTTATTGTCTGTGTCAGAATACGGTTTTCACTTCGTTTGTTATTGGTCCGTGTCAGAATAGGTTTTCACTTCGTTTGTTATTGGTCTGTGTGAGAATCGGTTTTCACTTCATTTGTTATTCGGGCTGTGTGAGAATCGGTTTTCGCTTCGTTTGTTATTGGTCTGTTTCAGAATCGGTCTTCACTTCGTTTGTTATTGGTTTGTGTCAGAATCGGTTTTGGCTTCCTTCGTTATTGGTCCGTTTCAGAATCGGTTTTCACTTCATTTGTTATTGGTCTATGTCAGAATCAGTTTGTACTTCGTTTGTTATTGGTCTATGTCAGAATAGGGTTTCACTTCATTTGTTATTGGTCTGTGTCAGAATCGGTTTTCGCTTCGTTTGTTATTGGTCTGTTTCAGAATCAGTCTTCACTTCGTTTGTTATTGGTTTGTGTCAGAATCAGTTTTGGCTTCCTTCGTTATTGGTCCGTTTCAGAATCGGTTTTCGCTTCTTTGTTATTGGTCTATGTCAGAATCGTTTTCGCTTCGTTTGTTATTGGTCCATGTAGAATCAGGGTTTAAATTCGTTTGTTATTGGTCTGTGTCAGAATCGGTTTTCGCTTCTTGTTATTGGTCCCTTTTCAGAATGGTTTTTACTTCTTTTGTTTATTGGTCTGTGTCAAATTTGTTCTCACTTCGTTTTATATTGGTCTGTGTCAGAATGGTTTTGCTTCCTTTGTTACTTTGGGCTGTGTTTACAATCGTTTTCACTTCATTTGTTATTGGTCATGTCAGAATCGTTTTATACTTCGTGTTTATTGGTCGTGTCAGAATAGGTTTTCACTTCATTTGTTATTGGTCTGTGTCAGAATCGGTTTTCGCTTCGTTTGTTATTGGTCTGTTTCAGAATCAGTCTTCACTTCGTTTTAATGGTTTGTGTCAGAATCAGTTTTCTTCTTGTTATTGGTCGTGTTAGAATCGGTTTTCACTATCGTTTGTTTATTGGTCCATGTCAGAATCGGTTTACTTCATTTGTTATTGGCTCTATGTAGAATCGGGTTTTCACCCTTTATTTGTTATTGGTCTATGTCAGAATCAGTTTGTACTTCGTTTGTTATTGGTCTATGTCAGAATAGGGTTTCACTTCATTTGTTATTGGTCTGTGTCAGAATCGGTTTTCACTTCGTTTGTTATTGGTCTGTGTCAGAATCGGTTTTCACTTCGTTTGTTATTGGTCTGTGTGAGAATCGGTTTTCGCTTCTTTTGTTATTGGTCATGTGTAAGAATCGTTTACGCTTCATTTGTTATTTGGGCTGTTTAGAATCGGTTTTAACTTCGTTTGTTATTGGGTCTGTGTCAGAATCGGTTTTCGCTTCGTTTGTTATTAGTCTGTGTCAGAATCGGTTTTTCGATTTGTTTGTTATTGGTCTTGTTCAGAATCGGTTTCACTTCGTTTGTTATTGGTCTGTGTCAGAATGGTTTCACTTCGTTTTATATTGGTCTATGTCAGAAATCGGTTTTCACTTCGTTTGTTATTGGTCCCGTGTGAGAATCGGTTTCGCTTCGTTTGTTATTGGTCTGTGTCAGAATCGGTTTTCGCTTCGTTTGTTATTGGTCTGTGTCAGAATCGGTTTTCGCTTCGTTTGTTATTGGTCTGTGTTAGAATCGGTTTTCACTTCGTTTGTTATTGGTCTGTGTCAGAATCGGTTTACACTTCGTTTGTTATTGGTCTATGTCAGAATCGGTTTTCACTTCGTTTGTTATTGGCCTGTGTTAGAATCGGTTTTCGCTTCGTTTGTTATTGGTCCATGTCAGAATCGGTTTTCACTTCGTTTGTTATTGGTCTGTGTTAGAATCCGTTTTTCGCTTCGTTTGTTATTGGTCCATGTCAGAATCGGTTTTCACTTCGTTTGTTATTGGTCACTGTCAGAATCGGTTTTTTGCTTCGTTTGTTATTGGTCCATGTCAGAATCAGTTTTCACTTCGTTTGTATTGGTCTGTGTCAGAATCGGTTTTCGCTTCGTTTGTTATTGGTCCGTGTCAGAAACGGTTTTCGCTTCGTTTGTTATTGGTCTGTGTCAGAATCGGTTTTCTCTTCGTTTGTTATTGGTCCATGTAAGAATCAGTTTTCACTTCGTTTGTTATTGGTCCATGTCAGAATCCGTTTCCACTTCGTTTTTTATTGGTCTATGTCAGAATAGGTTTTCACTTCGCTTGTTTTTGGTCTGTGTCAGATCGGTTTTCGCTTCGTTTGTTATTGTCCATGTCAGAATCAGTTTTCACTTCGTTTCTAACCGGTCTGTGTCGGAATCGGTTTTCACTTTGTTTGTTATTCGTCTGTGTTAGAATCGGTTTTCCCATCGTTTGTTATTGGTCCATGTCAGAATCGGTTTTCACTTCGTTTGTTATTGGTCTGTGTAAGAATCGGTTTTCGCTTCGTTTGTTATTGGTCTATGTCAGAATCGGTTTTCGCTTCGTTTGTTATTGATCTGTGTCAGAATCGGTTATCTCTTCTTTTGTTATTGGTCCATGTCAGAATCGGTTATACTTCATTTGTTATTGGTCTGTGTTAGAATCGGTTTTCGCTTCGTTTTGTTCATTGATTGGTTTCCGTTTTTTGTCAGAATCGGTTTTTCGCATCGTTGTTTATTGGTCTATGTCAGAATCGGTTTTCACTTCGTTTGTTATTTTGTTTCTGAATCGGGTTTTCACTTCGTTTGATTTTTGGTCCCTTTTCAAAACGGTTTTACCTTCGTTTGTTATTGGTCTGTGTTGAAATCGGTTTTCAACTTCGTTTGTTATTATGGTTACTGTAGAAGCAAAAGGAATAGCACTTTTGCGTTTGTTATTGGGTCGTGTGTCCGACACGGTTTTTTTCGTTTCGTTTTATTGGGTCTTTTGTCATTTTAATCGGCTTAAATCGCTTCTTTTTGTTATAAAGATCTGTGTCAAACGGTTTGCACTGTGTCAAACTTTTCCATCGTTGTTATTGGTGTGTCAGAATCGGTTTATTCATTGTGCGTTTATATATTGTCTATTATTCCGAAATCTGTTTTTTCATGTTCCCTTTGTAATGTTCATGTTTTCAAAAATTCGCTTCTCATTGTGTTTGATATTTGTTTGAGCTCAAAATGACATGGTTCTCGCTTCGTTTATGTTAACCTTGGTCTTGTCAGAATGGTTTTCCTTCTTTGTTATTGGTCCTGTCAGAATCAGTTTTCACTTCGTTTGATATTGGTCTGTGTTAGAATCGGTTTCTACTTCGTTTGTTATTGGTCTGTGTCAGAATCGGTTTTTTCGCTTCGTTCGTTTGTTATTGGTCCATGTCAGAATCAGGTTTCACTTCGTTGTAATTGGTCTGTGTCGAATCTGTTTCACCCTTTGTTTGTTATTGGTCTGTGTCAGAATCGGTTTTCATTTCGTTTGTTATTTGTCTTGAGTTTAGAATCGGTTTTTCGCTTCGTTTGATATTGGTCTGTGTCAGAATCGGTTTCTACTCGTTTGTTATTGGTCTGGTCAGAATCGTTTTCGCTTCTTTGTTATTGGTCGCATGTCAGAATCAGGTTTTACTTCATTTGTATTGGTCTGTGTTAGAATCGGTTTTCACTTCGTTTGTTATTGGGTTTTGTGTTAGAATCGGGTTTTCGTTCGTTTGTTTTTTGGTCTGTGTCAGAATCGGTTTTGCATCGTTTGTTATTGGTCTTTGTCAGAATTCGGTTTCACTTCGTTTGTTATTGGTCTGTGTAGATCGGTTTTCATTCGTTTGATATGGTCTGTGTCAAAACGGTTTACACTTCGTTTTTATTGGTCTGTGTGAGAATCGGTTTTCCCTTTTGTTTGATATTGGTTTTGTTAGAATCGGGTTATGCTTCGTTTGTTATTTGGTCGTGTGGAATCGGTTTTCGCTTCGTTTGTTATTGGTCTGTGTGAGGTTTGGTTTGCCTTCGTTTGGTTTGGTCTGTGTGAGAATTTGTTTTCGCTTCGTTGTATTGGTCTGTGTCAGAATCGGTTTTCACTTCGTTGTTATTGGTTGTGTCAAATCGGTTTTCGCTTCGTTTTTATTGGTCGTGTCAAATCGGTTTTGGCTGTGCAAATGTTTTCGCTTTTGTTTGTTTTTTGGTCGTTTGGAAATTTTTTTCACTTCTTTTTATTGGTTTGTGTCAGAATCGGGTTTTCCCTTTGTTTTTTATTGGGCTGGTCAAATCGGTTTTCGCTTCGTTGTTTTTTTCTGTGTCGAATCGGGTTTTCGTTCGTTTGTTTTTTGGTCCATTCAAAAAGGTTTTACTTCGTTGTTATTGGTCGGGGTCAAATCGGTTTTCACTTCATTTTTATTCGTCCGTGTGAGAAACGGGTTTTTGTTCGTTTGTTATTGGGCTGTTTTTAGAATCGGTCTTCCTTTGTTTGTTATTTTGGGCTGTGCCCGAATCGGTTTGGTTTCCCTTTTTTATGGTCTGTTTCAGAATCGGTTTTCATTCATTTGTTATTGGGCATGTCAGAACAGTTTATACTTCGTTTGTTATTGGTCTGTGTCAGAATCGGTTTTTTTCTTTATTTGTTATTTGGCGTGTCAGATCGGTTTTCGCTTCGTTTTTTTATTGGGGTCTGTTTCGAATCTCTTCCTTGTTTGTTATTGGTTTGTGTCAGAATCAGTTTTGGGTTCCTTCTTTTGGTCCCCTTTTAGAATCGGTTTTCACTTTATTTGTTATTGGGCTGTCAGAATCATTTTTTACTTCTTTTTTTTTGGGGCAAAAATTGAATGGGTTTCACTTATTTGTTATTGGCGTTGAATCGGTTTTTTTGCTTCCTTTATTGGCCTTTTCAAAGATTTTTTCCTTTTTTTTATTATTGGGCTTTTTCATAAATTTTTTCTCGTTTGTTGTTATTGGCCTGTCAGAAAAGGGTTTTTTTCCCTTTGTTTGTTAATGGGCTTGTCAGAAACAGTTTTTACTTCGTTTGTTATTTGGGCCAGTAGAACGTTTTTCACTTTGTTTCTTTTTGGTCATGCAGAATGGTTTTCACTTTTGCTTTTTATTGGCTTTTTCAGAACGTTTTCGCTTCGTTTTGTTATTGGTCCATGTCAAATCATTTTTACTTCGTTTTTAAACGGGCTGTGTCAGAACTTTTCACTTCTTTGTTATTTGGGCGTGTTAGAACGGTTTTTGTAACGTTTGTTATTGGTCCTGTAGAATCGGTTTCCCCTTCATTTGTTATTGGGCGTGTAAGAATCGGTTTTTTGCCTCGTTTTTTTATTGGGCTTGTTTAAAAAGGGTTTTTCTTCGTTTGTTTTTTGGGTTTTTTGAGAACGGTTTTTACTTCGTTTGTTTTTTGGGGCTGTGTCAGAATCGTTTTTTTAACTTCGTTTGTTATTGGTCGTGTGAGAATCGGTTTTCACTTGTTTGTTATTTGTCTGTGTGAAATCGGTTTTTTCGTTTGTTTTTTTGCGTGTAAGAATCGATTTTTTGCTTCGTTTGTTATTGTCTTGTCAGAATCGTTTTAACTTCGTTTTTATTGTCGTGTCAAATCGGTTTTCGTTCGTTTTTTTATTAGTCTGTGAAAAATCGGTTTTTTTTGCTCGTTTGTTATTGGCTGTGTTAGAATCGGGTTTTTACTTTGTTTTTTTATTGGTCTGTGTCGAATCGGTTTACACTTCGTTTTTTATTGGTCTTTTCAGAATCGGTTTTCACTTCGTTTGTTATTGGCTGTGTTAGAATCGGGTTTTTTCCCTTTTTTTTGTTTTGGTCTGTGTCAGAACGGGTTTTTGCTTCGTTTTTTTATTTGGGCTGTGTCAGAATCGGTTTTTTTTTTCTTTGTTTTGGTCTGTGTTGAATCGGTTTTCACTTCGTTTGTTATTGGTCTTGTCAGAATCGGTTTCACTTCGTTTGTTATTGGGCTATGTCAGAACGGTTTTTTATTCGTTTTTTATTGGGGCTGTTTAGAATCGGTTTTCCTTCGTTTTGTTTTGGGCCTGTCAGAACGGTTTTCCCTTGTTTTTTATTTTGGGCGTGTTAAACGGTTTTCGCTTCTTTTTTATTGGTCCATGTCAGATCGGTTTTTTTACTTCGTTTTTATTGGTCACTGTCAAATCGGTTTTTGCTTCGTTTTTTATTGGTCCTGCAGAATAATTTTCACTTTTGTTTGTTATTGGTCTGTTCAAATCGGTTTTCGCTTCGTTTGTTATTGGTCCCTGTCAAAAAAGGTTTTCGCTTCGTTTTTTTATTGGTCTGGTCGAATCGTTTTCTCTTCGTTGTTATTGGTCCCGAAGAATCAGTTTTCCTTCGTTTGTTATTGGTCCCTGTCAGAATCCGTTTCCACTTCGTTTGTTATTGGTCTGTGTGAGAATCGGTTTGCACTTCGTTTGTTATTGGTCTGTGTCAGAATCGGTTTTCGCTTCGTTTTTATTGGTCTGTGTCAGAATCGGTTTTCACTTCGTTTGTTATTGGTCTGTGTCCGAATCGGTTTGCACTTCGTTTGTTATTGGTCTGTGGCAGAATCGGTTTGCACATCGTTTGTTATTGGTCACTGTCAGAATCAGTTTATACTTTTTTTATTTGGCTATATTTGAATTGGTGTATACCTTTTTATTATTTGTCTATGTTACTATATTCATCATCATGATTAGTATTTGCCTATATTAGAATGGATTTTACTTCCTTTATTATTGCCTTTATTAGAATGAATTTTACTTCCTTTATCATTTGCCTTTATTAGGCTTGATTTTTACTTCCTCTATTACTTGTCTATATTAGAATGGATTTTACTTCCTTTATTATTTGTCTATATTAGAATTGATTTTACTTTCTTTATCATTTGCCTATATTAGAATGGATTTTACCTCCTATATAATTGGCCTATATTAGAATGGATTTTCACTTCCTTTAAGTTTATTGTTTATCTGTATTAGAATTGGTATGTATTCTTTTATTATTTGTTTAATATGTAAGAATCATTTTTCTCTTTATTTGATATTTTTGGTGTCATATATGTATTTTATGTCAATACCCGCGTTAATAAGATGTTCATATTTTTTACCTAACTGCTAACGAGTGGCTGTGTAGACAATCTCGTTTTACGTATAATTTAACGTTGTTACAAATGGCCGACTCGATTAGGCTTCGAGTGATAGTCTTTGTACTTTTTTTGTAATACTTCTAGGATAGCGTAGAACTGATTTTCCGCTTCAGCTGTTCTGTGAGGTAGATAATTAAGTTAAAGACTCATGCACGTAAACATTTTCTTTAAAAAATCTGAACTGGAAAAATACATAATAGTAATAGTAACTGTAAGAGACGAAGAGGAATAATTCCGTATTTATCAGTGACTCGCAATTAAAACAAAAGGATTAAAGCGTAAGTCACAATTTGAAATTATAGCATTAAGCTGTATGTTGATATTTTATGTGCGGTCTTATGTAATATTAATGCTTGCGTTTTGGTTTTTGATAGTATGACGTGAACCTTTAATATTTGCAGAACCCGGTGTTGTTTACAGGACCACTGAGGACAAATATAGACCGATTCGGTGATTATGAATATAGAGAAATTTGGAATGCAATGGATGAGGTCAGTGTATTAACTCATTTTATAATTTAATGTATTATATGATTTTATCATTGAACTTGTTTGAAATGTAGTTTTGTTTCAGTCTGGACTTGGTAAGTACATGTTTTATTGTACGAATAACGTATCTATGCAGTAGTTGACGTATCTATTATTTTAAAGTGTTGATTTTATCTTTTGATTATCTGTTATCTTTATGAAACACTATTATAAAACCTTACAGAAATATTCACTCTGTATTCAATCAGTAAAGAATATTGCCATGAATACCCTTAGTTTGGAATTTGTTTCATTTGTTTTATTGCTTCTTTGAAATTTTAACTTCTTACTTAATAGGAGCAAAAACATAAATTTCCAATATATTTGCTATTTTAGTTAGTGTGCACTTTACGGATTTAGCTCAAAATGACAAACATACAAACAGGAATAATAAAGTACAGTTATCATCTGGCCCACTGAATTCAGATTGCATTATTTAGTGATTTCTGTAAGATTTTTTTGTTCTTCAAATTATTATTCTATTGAAACGCAAACAATACTTTATTCTGTCTGTGTCTTTCGCGATTTTAGTTACAGGTCCTTAAACTACTACCAAAATGGAATGCAACACGCTGTTATTTTTTCTGTGCCCTATTCCTATTAACTGTTGAACTTGCATATGCGCGTTGTATAGCTTGCCAGTCAAAACTGTTTTTTTTTTTTTGTAATGATGAATCTATACAACGAATTATAAAAACCTAAGATCTAAAACAAGTTTACTGACCTTTTACGTTGTGACCGCCATTATCAGAATCATGTATGTTTTACTATCGATATCGTGGCTATGACTGGCTCGTCTATGAACAGTAACAAGTAATTCTCCATCCAAAAGTATACTGCACAACTAAACGTTTGTGGTCCTTACTGATAATTGTGCAAGTTTGTGCACATTTATCACACTTACTCTAAGGTGACTTCTTTAGTCTTTAATAATACATCTTCTTGCATACACAGCATATATTAAATTTTTAAAACCATGAAATCGATAGAACCCAAGAAATCGATACTATTCCCTTCTAATTTCTATGTCGAGATGGTGTCCGTGCAAAATGAAATACATAGAAGTCAGCTTTTTCAACATCACTACAAACGTAGACCTTGTAGACTGCCTAGGGTTTTACAGTCTCTTTCGTGCAAGACAAAGGCGGTAGGGCACGTAGCTGTAGGTTTAGAATATGCCGAAACAATACCAGTACATGTATACTTTATACTAATGAATATTTGAATATTCATACACAGCCAATATTTAAACTGCTAAAATATATTGTCACCAAACTAAAACCAAATGAAGATTAGCAGTTGCAGAATCTTTGAATTAAAACATAAAGACATACTTACTTCATTTACCATAAGTAGTAACGATTCATCATTTGATCTATAAGGCATCAAATCAATTAAATCCAAGTTTTGATAAATCACTGGCTAGTCACTATCATAATTATGTGATTCACTGGAATCAAATTTTACCTCCAATATGACTAAATGTAGTTGCTAAATACAGGATTAAACATCATATGATATGAAACGGGGTTAAGCAAGGTAGGTAGCAGAAATGTAGCGGATTATTCTGGCTAACCCTGATAAAGTGTATATAGAGTAAACGTGAGTCTAATAGCAAGGTTATTTCTCAAATATTCTCGCAAACCCATACTCTTACGCATGTGTCACTTAAGGTATCCGATCCACAAATAGGTAAAATTTCGATGCCTGGTGACCTCATGTGTTTTGGTATCATTTGAAAGAGCTGTGTCTGCTGAACAAGAATTAGTAAATAAGATGACCGTAAATAATATGCACGAATCACTACAGTCATGTTTTTACGGTGCCCCTAAAGTGACATGTTACACACTTTTTTTCCACTTAAGTAATGTGAGTCTTTTTTTATTTTGTTTAAACGAAATCATTTCGTTTAAACGAAATAACTAATTCGTTTAAACGAAATCATTTCGTTTTAACGAAATAACTATTACTATAATGAAATAAGTTTAAACGAAATGATTTCGTTTGAACGAAATAACTATTTCGTTTAAACGAAATAACTATATTGCGTACAAACGAAATCATTTTGTTTAAACTTATTTTTTTAAAACGAAATGATTTCGTTTAAACGAAATAGTTATTTCGTTTAAACGAAATAGTTATTACGTTAAAACGAAATGATTTCGTTTAAACGAAATAGTTATTTCGTTCAAACGAAGTGATTTCGTTTAAACTTATAGGAGAGATCGTGTTTGTATACAAATCCGTTGTGTATTCTATTTTTAGAACTGATAAGACATAGATCGGGTGGGAAGACGCACAGTGTCCATGTTTTTTTGTTAACAGTGATGTTTTTCTAACGGCTAAAACTTTTTTAAAACACAAATGATATCAATATTTTTTGGTCAATGGAAAGGATATAAAACAAGCAATTTATTGATGACTTTTGGTTATTATTTCGAAATAAAATGGATTACTTATGAACGCTTAACTTACAGTGTTTTTTCTTAAAGTTTGGAGCATCGCTACGCCGCTATTAAAATCATATGTCATTTAAAACGGTTATACATTTTCAAAAGATATTTGGATAAGAAAATATGAAAATCGTACGCATTTCAAAACTTTTTGAATTTTTAAAATCCATAAATGAACGAAAAAGTTATTAAAATTTAAAAATTCCGAACCCATACACAAACGATGTAAAATATTTGTTTTGCCCACCACTAGATAAACAGGTGTTGATGCGTGACGTCAGGGCGATCTCTCCTATTTCGTTAAATCGTTAATAGTTATTTCGTTTAAACAAAATGATTTCGTTTAAACGAAATAAAAAAAGTCTCACATTACCGTATGTTTTTGACTGCAAAATGATAACTCTTATACTGTAATAACTGGATTTTTGTGGAGGTATCACTGACGATTATGAAGTAAAAGAATATAAATTCTGTAACATATTTTGTCATGTAATCTCTATTTTCTCTTTCAGTAGACAATGCACTTTCAAATGATAACCAAAGTTATATGTGACCATGACTGAGAAAATGGATCCAGATGAGGAATTTTGACATTTTCAGGTTTTTGCATATTTAGAAAGTATATTCATTCAGAAATAAATCCTGAAAATTTCAGATGAAAATCTTCAAAATTGTCAATTTTATGACAGATTTTGTAACATTGATATTAAAAATAAAAACAGTACATTTCAGTTATCCTTTCTTTCCAGTTTATTTCTCACATACTGGTAATGGCTAACAATTCTGAAATAAATTTATCTTTTGTTACAATTGCATGATATAAGTAAGATCTCTTCTTAATACACAAACTGATAATCAATTAAAATCTACAACAATTTCTATAGAAATATTTCTAAAATTGTGTTACCATGGCAACAAATATATTAAAATCCCTTTTTTCTATGATAAAACTTTAAAAAAAAAAACATGTTCGCTTGAAATAAGGATTTTGAAAAGTAAACTATTTTAAGGCATATGTATTTACAAAAATAAACTGAAAATTTCCCATGAAAATATTGAGAATGTTTGGTTTTATGACAGTTTTTGTAACATGGGTAATAACCATAAGAATAAGATAGATTTGTCATTGTTTCTTCATAACTTGTCTTTTACATGCTGGTAATAAATGACTACTTTGGAAAAATAGAATCTTCTATTACTATGAAATTTTATTTTTGTGATGCTTACTTAAAACAGAAAAATAAAGCTAATTTAAATATTTCATATTTTCTATGAAAACATTATTCAAATTGCGTTACCATGGCAACATATGCAATAAATTGCTTTCTCTTCAATAGTACTTAAAAATAAAAGCTTAATTTAAAATAATGTTTCTTATAAGTTGAATATTTAGAAGTATATGTATTTGAAAGTAAAGTTTGAACATTTTTTGCGAAAAGATATAAAATGTTTGGTTTTATGACAGATTTCGTAACACGGGTAATAAGCACCTGAATAAACTATTTCAGTCGTTGTTTCTTCAGTTTGTGTTTTCACTTATTGGTAATCACTGGCTATCTTTAAATAAATGAATCTTCTTTTACAAAGAATATTTAGATATTCACTTAAAGTGCAAACATCTAGCTGGCTAAAGTCCTTCACATTTTCTATTAAACATTATTAAATTACTGTAGAATCTGGTAAGTAAGCGCATATTCGAATATAAGCGCATATCAAAAGTAAGCGCATACGGTCTTACCGTTATTCCGTATGGGATAATAAGCGCATGTCATGCCATTACCATAATTTTGTCTCGAAAGTAGGCGCATATCCGATTACAAACAACAGATGCAGCAAAAAGACGTAATTAACGGTATTATACCGTGATAATTGTTTATCATAAATACAGATGACAAGTGTTCTTAACTGTTGAATAGCCGATGGGTGTTAAAAGATGTTAACGTCTGTTGTCTGATAAAATGATAATTGTAAAAGTTCGAATACCAGGAAAGTTGTTTGCGTTGTCATAACAGTTTGTCATTCTTTCGTAAATCTATGAAAAATATATGGATAAAATGCTACAATCTTACTAGTGTTAAACAATCATTGAATGGTCCGAGAGATTGTACATTATTTGCAATTATGTACTTCATTATGTTTTTATTATGTATAAATACTGTAGGCCTATGCAATAAAAGGAAGTAGTTCACTGCGCGCGTCCATGGCCATGTTTTACTTCCGTTTTCTCAACCAAGTCAAACACTGTCAATATTCCTAATATATCAAAAATAGGCGCACACAGCATGTCTATAAGCGCATATCAAATATAAGAGCATAGTTTTTGCTTAAGTATAAGCGCATATCAAAAATAGGCGCATAAAAATGTCACTAAAATTATTATAAGCGTATACGCTTATTTACCAGATTTTACAGTATGTTACCATGGCAACATATGCATTCGATTCTGTTTTCTATAATAATACTTAAAAAAAGAGCTAAATTGAATGAGTTTTTGTTTCTAAATTATCTTAAAAGTACCAAATTAAGAAGAAACAAAGATGCTCGTGTCGGGAATCGAACCCAGACCACCGCGGCAATAACAACAAACTTTTTCGCCGTCTTTACCAATACTGCGATGGAGAATTACGTGTTTAACGCGTTACATATAGATATTTACCCCGAGTAAAGCGTTATAAACACTTTTCGAGTTTTGTAGTAAAATCAGTAAAAACAACTAATTCATTAACATACAGTCTGTCAGTAATTAAGCTTCAAAACTCTCTTAAGGATCATAGCATGTTTCTTTTTTGTAGTACAATCTGGAGGCAAAAGCCTTTAATACAATATTTAACTATTTTGTTAAATATGGTATATATGGTATATAACTTTTTATGTATCAGGATGTGCTCTTGTAAATGTTGATAAATGCAGTATTTGCGATCACAGAAAAATAGTCAGGAAATTACATGAAAACGATTTACTTTGTCTGAATGTATGTTTTCAAGTAAAGAGATTTTGTTAATTACAGGTACTGCAATTGATGTCTCAGTATATGAACATGTTGCATCTAATCAACAAGTGTGGCTTGGTTACTTTTCAAGAGTTATTGTTTTCCCATTAAGGCAGCATGTAACGCTTAATGATACATCATTCGCTAAATTGTAAATGGTTTGTGTCTTCTTTACTATATTCAAAACTTAAATTAACTAAACTGTCTTTTTAAATCTCTAAACATAAAACAACAAAAACTTATTACAAAGCTTGACTACATAGAACGTAAAGGTGATAAATATCTTTTTTTAGTACGGTGGCTATAAATTTAAAAGTGTCTAACTGACTAATCTGTAGAGCTCTTTCTTGTTTCTAAATAACCTTTGGTAATTGTCCTGTAAAAAGTGACAAATATTTCATCCTGTTTTAAGTACAGAAGTTTGTTTTGACACAATGCCTTTTTTGGCACGCATTGTAAACTGACAATTGTTTTTGCTTTTTTTTAAGTTTGAACTTCCTTATTTAATCATCGTTATTATATACTGAAACTGAAAAAGTATCCTCTTAAAGTCGTCCATCATAATTACAAGGCAATACAGTCATTTGCGATTATATGCATATGTTTGTAACAAAGCATGTCTGAGTTTGTCAGGCCCTGTCGTAAATAATTTGTAACAGTTTTACATTGTAAAAGCAAATATAAAACAAAATGACGAGGATGAATACTAGTATTTTACTGTGTTAGCCATGTTTCGAAAACAATGCCCCCAAGCGCAACCCACATCATGCGGACGCGAACATAACAGGAAAACACAAATACATGCACAGAAAAAGAGAAAGTAGCCAGAGAAAACAAACAAATAAAGGAACACGCTTGGTTACAGTCTTGAAAGAGTCAGTGGCAAAACCACCGGCCGCGTTGAAGCTGAAAATGATTTATGGTGCATCTATCCTCACCCTTACTCCCACAATGTTTCAGAGTCACAAGACAGTGTAAAGAAGTCACCCCGCCAGGTGAATCCTTTGCATACGCATTGACAATAGAAAACAAAGACAAATATCAAACAGGGAATGCCACGCACCAAAAACGCAGCCTCCCCAAAACGAAACCTACAGCACGCAGACGTGAACACCACCCGCACACACACACAAAGCCAATACACCACACACACACACACACACACACATACACGCGCGCACAAAAAGCCAACACATTAGGACAAAACGAACAAACAAAGGAACACAGTGGGGCACCGCCTTGGAACGGTCAGTGGCAAAAACACCACTGGGGAGCTTAAACCGGTTTATCGTGCGCACCCAACCTCACTCTTACCCCCACCATGTTCCAAAGACACGGGACAGTGTAAATAAAAGTAATCCCCTCCAGGTGAATCTCTAACACACGTAATAGAAACAAAAAGGCATGGCATGTAAAACACAAAAATGCTCGTGTATAAATATATAAAAAGCAAACCTTTAGAACCAAAAACGTATGTACTCAATGCCTTTTCAGAAGACAGAGCAACAAGACAAACACCCTTAAGGGCCCGACGAAACAGGCCAGAAGACATATATCAAAACAGTTCAGTCCTGGTAGGATTTAAAAACTGCTTATCATAAGGCAAGTTAAATAAAACTCAAAAACGCTCTATTTAACTTTATATAAAAAGCAAACCTTAGGAACCAAAAGCGCATTTACTAAGTGCTTTTGTGGAAAACAGAGCACTTGGAAAAACACCTTTCAGGGCCCCAAGAAACAGACTAGATATGAAAAAAACTCGTTCCGGGTGGGATTTGGACATTACCTTTCATAGCGTCCTCTACCTGTTTCGTCAAACACAATCAAAGAGGGAAGTGTAGCGTCCAACTGTAAAAGGGTTGAAGACTAAATATACGGTGTGTAACAATAAGTAAGTAAGTAAGTAAGTTTTATACAGTACAATGCAGCTGGATCATCATCTCTTGTAATGAAACGTTTAATAACATTACCATATACAGCTGGAAAATTGTCATGACGCAATATCGACCAAATTGCAAGCAACGGCTCCATAAAAATGCGTTTTAACCCACAATTGAAATAATGTTTGTTTGGTTTTATTGTCGCACCGACATACGGCGACTTTCCAGCTTTGATGGTGAAGGAAGACCCCAGGTGCCCATGTGTGCATTATTTTATCATGGGCGGGCACCTGGGTAGAACTAGTTACCTTCCGTAAGCTAGCTGGATGTTTTTTCACATGAGGAATTCTACGCCCCGGGAGGGGCACAAACCAACATCGGTGATGGGCAAGGGATGTAAAGTCAACGACTTTAACCAATCGGCCACGGAGGCTTCACAGTTGAAATATTATACACCTGAGTTGCTTCCGAGGGATCTACTTTCCAGATTTTATTTACTTCACAACAGCGGGTGTTAAGTACTGTGTGTCGGCCGTTAAAAGTCGCCCCGACTTCATCTCAGTGTTGTTATATTTTCTGGTCCTTCGGGATAATTGATTTCAGCTCATTTGGATTTGAAAATTAAATACTGCTTAAGCCGGTGCTAGCGGGCGTGGGCAGTGTTGCAGTTTCCATTACTGCTCATGAACAGACTCAATCAAACCGAGTTGGCAATTTTCACTGTTTGCCTTGTTCTCGGTGCTTCCGAGGGATCTATTTTCCAGATTTTATTTACTTCACAACAGCGGGTGTTAAGTGCAGTGTGGCGGCCGTAAAAAGTCGCCCTTACTTCATCTCAGTGTTGTTATATTTTCTGGCCCTTTGGGGTAATTTATTTCAACTCATTAAGATTTGAATACTGATTAAGCCGGTGCTAGGGGGCGTGGGCAGTGTTGCATTTTCCATTACTGCTCATGAACAAACTCAACCAAACCGAGTCTGCAATTTTCACTGTTTGCCTTGTTCTCGGTGCTTCCGAGGGATCTACTTTTCAGATTTTATTTGATAGAGGTAACATAACTATATTTTATACGTTTATAACAAAACGCTTCTTCTAAAACGCAGAATCTCACTCTGTCTCAATTTTGTTGATGTCCCATTGTATTTGATACCCAACTTTCGATATATCACTCTTATGATATATAACTCTTTTGGATAGAGAAATGAGATACTAAATTCTAATCTTATAAGATTACATGCAGTGAGTTTGCAATTCCCTTTTATAGTAGATTGACTCTTATAAAATGATAATAGGACGGATGCAAGAGCCTTGTCTAAATTATTTTTTTTGAATTTGGTGTTCCACGCAAGATGAATCCCGAACACATGACAGTAACCAATGGAACACATTGTTTAAAGCGGTTTGAAAAAACAGTTTCCCCTACGTATCGTCATTACTCATCCAGGAAGGGAAGCGTAGTGATAAATTGTAAAAGGGCTCAACAGTGAACATGCAGTGTGCCTTTGAATTATACGGTCATAACATTTTGCAATAAAACGTTTCACAAGTTTGATAAATAATGTTCGCAAATGGTGACGCTCGAGGAGATACGAAATTCGTAAATAACACCTCCATAAAAATCAGTTTGTGAAATGCTTTCTCACAGAAGAACCGCTAGTTGCTTTGAATCTACTCACTAATTCCGAACTACGGTGATAAAATTTAGCAAACGGTATGATTGAAGCACCGCTAAAGAAGAAGCTTTCAGGTGAAAACATGACTTTGGAGATTTAAAATATAATAAAATCTAAAGTCATCAACCACAGACAGCCTTGGGTTATAATTTCACTTGTATTAGCCTTGATGGTTTGGCCTTACCAGTCTATGTCATTATCAAATGATAAGAAACAAAGTGACACAAAGTCTTGATTCGAAATTACCACTGTTTCCAAATCATTAATTAGTATCCCAACTTAGATGGGTAAATATGAACACAGACGTTTATTTAATATAGACCTAATATAATATTAAAAAATGTATAAGCATATTTTCGCTGATTTTAAACGATATTCAAAATGGCATTTTTTAGATTATATTTAAAATGGCATCTTTAAAAGATGTGTATATGCAATCCGTGACGCTACTGGCCGCTGTTTATACATGACGGTTGGTACCATTGAATCCAGTGGTGTTCACAAAATTATGGACAATTGCACAATAACTTGAGTTGATTCAGTTGTGTAAACAATTCATAACACTTTGCCCTTTGTAAAGGTGTTCGTTCTTAACTGCCTGTGCGAATGAGAATTATATACTCCACACCCTATAAACGACGTACTACCCCTCTTCCTCTTGCGAGTGATCAAAACAATAAACTGACAGCTAAAAGTTGAAAAACAGCACTTTAAAGTGACTGATTTGCTTTGAATGTATGTATATTTATATTTTATTGGAAGATGATCATGATTTGTTTCTGTATATAATATGTTAGTGTGATTACAGGTAGAATTATAGTAAAAAACTCGATTGATCACTGATTTTGTCCAGAAATTGCACATTGTCGGCGTCAAAAGTACATATTTTCTTGCTTGAAGAATGAAATGCATGTAAATTCCACTGTTTTATGAATAAAGAAACAATACTAGTTTGGTAAAATAAAATCAAATCATTGATACATTATACAATTTGTTTATAACCGTCAGTGAAAGAAGATTTGGTGTTATTTCCTGACTGTATGCATGCTTGCTCAAGAACTGTACAAGTGCCTACGAATTTCGTAAAAAGACTGTATAAAATATAGGCGTTTCTTATGCTCCTGTAGTATTTCTTCATAATTACAACCCGCAAACAAAGTTTGAAGGAGGGTCGTATATAGCAGTCAACATGCGGTCTGTCTGTTAGGTCTGTTTGTATATGTGTTCTCATAAATTTGGTCGTGTAATTACTTGAATACTATTACACCTACCTTTCTCAAAGTTTACACACAAACATCGGTAATATTCAGTTTATATCTGTCTTATTCTTTTCATTTTCTTTTTAAAGTGACACTTAAAGGTGAAACAGGGTCTGTTTTCGTGTCCTTGCCATAACTTCTTTATGCATTAAGGAATTCTGAAATAACTTGGCACAAAGTTCACCATCATGAGACCACAATGAGACGATGTGTTGCACACAATACTATATTTTCTAAAATTTCAACCCATTGAAACCTATATATCATCGCAACGACAATTAAGATTTGAAAATATGAACAGTAAATTGGGTGACTTTTAGTGAAACGGTGCCTGTCTGGCGTCAACAATTTGACTGTTAACAATGTAAAGGTCACACTTGTGGTCCAATCTTAATGAAACTTGGTCAGAATGTTAACTTTAATAGAATCTTGGACGAGTTTGATATTTCTGGGCTCAAAAACTAGGTCACCAGGTCAAATCAAAGGAAAAGGTTGTTAACAATCTTGAGATCACAAATTGGCCCAATCTTAATGAAACTTGGTCAGAATGTTACCCTCAATAGAATCTTGGACGAGTTTATCTGGGTTCAAAAACTCAAATCAAATAAAAAGCTAGTTAACAGTCTAGAGGCCACATTTGTGACCATTTATTAATGAGACTTTTTTTCAGAATGTTACTTTTGATGATATTTAGGTCGAGTTCAAATCTGGGTCAGATGGGTCAAAAACTTGGTCACCAGGTCAAATCAAAGGAAAAGCTAGTTAACACCGTACAAGCCACATCTATGACAATATCGTAACGAAACTTTGTCAGAATATTAATCTTGATAATCTATAGGTGACTTATAAATTTGGGTCAACTGGAGTCAACACCTAGGTCAAAAAAAAGCAAAGGAAAAACCTGTTAACTCTCTAGAGGCCATAATTATGGCAATATCTCTATCGCACTTGGTCAGAATGTTAATCTTGATGATCTTTAGGTAAAGATCAAATCTCGGCCAAGTGGGGTCAAAAACTAGGTCACCTGTTTTGACATCAGGGGAAAATCTTATTATCACTCTAGATGCCACATTTATGATTGTATCTCCATGAATCTTGGTCAGAAAGTTTACCTCGATGATCTTGCATATGTAGCAAAGTTGATCCACACAAAATTATAAAGATATGTACGACCCTACTCGTACATATTGAAAACCCGTCAACTCCCGAACAGCATAACACCATCTTGGCCGGGAGGATGCAGCCTGCTAAACTAAGTCACAGTCAGTGAAAGGATATATATTAATGACGGACCATACTTTTGGTACACGGTCCCATCTAACAGGTTGCAGCCGGTTAAACCCTACAACACCAATATAAGACATGGTCATTCGAGCGCAAATATTTTCGGCAAATACTCCTGATCAAGCTAGAATTGTGAGCGTTTTTGTTTTTTGATACAGCCGTTGTATTGTAATGCCAAAGCATTACTGAGAAAAGTACGGAAAAGCGTAGGATTACATTTGAAAGCAGTCAAAGTGTTATTATATCTGCACAGAATTAAATACAAGTAATAAAAGAAATAGACTAAAGAAAACATAAAATATCATAAAATTGTTAATGTGATTGAATAATATTATTTTCACTTTAAATCTCGAAACCTTTTTCTCCTCTTTCAGAAGTTAACATGAAACATTAATACGTTCATTTAACTAAATAAACATTCACTGCGACAGTTTATAGTAACATGTTTAGGTGAGTGCAAGAGGAAGCATTCCGGACACGACCAGACCTTTGGGAATATCACGTTGGCATGCCTGAGACTCTGTAAATGTATCAGTCTGGATCTGAAAAACAAAGACTTGACAGTGGAAATATGTCAAATTGATACTATACATATATCATTCCTAAAGGTAAAATGGGAGGGAAATTTTCTATCGATGTTGTTCGGGCGATTTCAGCAAGCAAACTGGTTCAAAGCAAACTGGTTCAATGGCATGGCAAATACATGCACGGACGTGTTGTATTTTTTGCCGCCAAACGTGTAGATTACAAATTTACGAGACAAATCGTAAAACGAAATGCAACAGATGTTGAAAAATAGCAGACAATTAATCTTTTACAACATGAAAATAAGTGCACATTTATCACCAGAAAATAACATAATTTATTTCTACAAGAGAACATAAAATAAAATCAAGTCGAAATAAAATTTTTACACCATATTAAATCCTGATATGAGACCGGTACAAAGTCATACGATATTAGAGTATTTGAAAACCAATACAAAGTGAGATAATTATACACTTTCTTTATAACTGGTGATTACAAATTTTTCAATTGCAAATATGATATCTAAAGTACAATAATTATATTTTAGAAGACATTAAACAGCATTTTTAAGGATTATAAAATATAGATTTTAGTGGAATACTGAGTTTCAAATGTCGTTGAGATATATCAAAACCCACGCTATGTTTTTAATTTTGTTCTATATGATTCAAAATTGTTGGTACAATGTCATCCCAATGTTAATGTAAAATCGTTGTATGTAACTTCTGAGGATGACGTTTTGAACTTCGCTATAGCCTATGTTATTTCAATGTATTTTTTAACATTGGGACGTAAAAATGTATTCCTTAGACCCGATAATTTGCTATAATAGCTGTAAACATAAAGTTTACATGCATTGATCATATATAGATATCGAGTCTGCACCATTTGTTTGGAATACGCCAGTGGTGCATTGATGTCTTTATGGCATATTTGTAAACCTCTTTTTAATTAAGTATTTTATTCCATAGCAATATCATTAAGCTACATCCTAAACTTGATTGAAACATACGTTACTTTAATGTTAAATACAACAAAATCAATAAGTCATACGACCAAACAACAGACTGATACGATACGCGATCTTTTCCCCTGGACTTTTAAAAGAAAATAACAATTTCATTATATGTTCGATTCTCGATTTCTCGTTATTTATCTTGGATGTAACATCTATCAGGCAGCCATTCTAATACAAAAAATAAATTTACCTTGTAGCTACATTTAAAATCCTTTGAATTCGTGCACATCCGTACAGGCTGATCATGGTCTGCACAGCTCGCTATTCAGTCAGTAAATTTTCAGTTATCAACACTACGAATAATAAATAGTATTTCCCAAATTGAATAATAGACCAGTCCATTTTAGAAATTTAGCGGGATGACGCTTAAAGGATCCAAATATCATTCTTCGAGACCTTTAGTTGTTGCAGAGTTTGTATCTGGATCTTGCAAATAAAGCAATTTACAAAATATCTGTTTAAGATTAGGTAGATCATGAATTGGTGTATGTTCTCATTTTTTTTTCAAGTAAGTATGATTTAGCAAACTAATGAAACGTTTGATCAATTTTACCTAAATAAGGCCCTCATCATGACAATGGCAGTGCCGAGACATCAAACAATATCGCCTATTACAAAAGACCAGAAAACATAGATAACATAGATACATAGACATAAAGCTGTAGACCTTCGACAGATCACAGTTGCCACCTACAGTGAATGTTGGAAAATGTACATATTCAAGAATCGCCAACAAAAGAAAGGAGATTCAATGAAATGAACATACAAATGTACCAGACATGGATCGAACTACCAGACTTATATTAAATTAATGCTTTATGCAAAAGCTATTTGCATAAACACTCCAGTTTACATTTTAGAAGTAAATCAAGTCGGAGAATCATAACGGACATACATTTATAGACAAATGCATACTCGGTCACCTATGATTTTCGTAAATTTTGTTAAGACTACGCTGAAAATATTTATCATAAAGTATACCACGCAGGATGCCATTTTAATAGAAGATTACCCTCATGAATACAAGCATATTGGAACAAAGGTGATCCGTGTAATTTAAATATTTCCCAATGTCACCATTGAAAACATTCTTCAGAATTGGCCATCATTTTATCGGCTCCGGAGCAACAGACAGCAGGGAATTTACATACAGATATTAAAAGATATGTCCATAAGGGAGTAACTGTAAGGTGGATAAACCAAAGACTGCTGAAGCAGACATAGACATTTGAAACATGAATTACACTGGTGAACTATCCCCATTAAGGTCATTTGGATCAAATAATAAATAACCATCGCTTAATTCCACCCTGAAATGTACCTATCATAAGAACAGAAGTTCAATAAAGACAGCAAGTTCCATAAACTTAGCCATCTCAGACCGAACCCTGCAGAAATGTACATATGGATCTGTATATGATAAACATATACACAAACATATATAATTATATACACAGACAAAGTATAGCACACTGACAATAAGGACAAATGATACAGCAAGGAAAGCAGTTAGGCACAGCCTCAGAACTGTAAGTGAATCCGCTACCTGGGGTTTTAAACTTTTAGTACACTAGTGGTAACACGACAGGTATAATTAAATAAATTAACCCTTATTATGCTGGCCATGACTGAGAAATTTCTATACTCCTAAAATATATTTCAGTAAAATACAATAAACAGCATAAATTTGATACCTAAGCATTTTTATAACGGAAAACAATATAACTATTTGAAGCATGCACAGAGAAATCAAAAGAAAATGATTTTGTAAAGAAAGGAATACTTGTTCAGCAGACCCAAGGGCTATTTTTGCATATTTTTGTCAATTTTAAGTTGGTACAAACTCTGCACATACCTTTGGTTATGTCTACCTAATATAAAACAAAAAGAAAATTGATAGGTCACCATATTAGACCAAATTACAACGAGGTGGGATGTGGCAGGCATTTATACAACACAGGTTGGTACGAAATACGTAACCAATTTTTATTTCAAACAAGGGCATATATTCAGCCAAACTCTTGACAGTAGTCTTTATTTGTCCACAGTTTAAGGCAGAAATATTTAACAAGAGGATCAAATGGCCCAAGGTCGCTCACCTAAGGAACATTTGGAATAAACTCGCTGAAAGTGTGATTGTAGAAACTTTTTTTCTGGATTTCTATAGGAAGAAATCATTTCATTATTTCGGCTGCGCATCCTGTACCTTTAGCATATTGATCTTAAAAGCAATAGGTGTTATCCACTTCATTTAGCCAATCCTCCCACTAAGTTTGAAGAGTGCAGGTTAAAGGCTTCTCGGCAAATACCACGGAAACTCTTTCAGTGTTTGAGCAAATGACTCAGAGATATATCAAATTATAAGCGGATTTTAACGTGTTTCTGAAGTATTTTGATGTCATAGAACGATGTATGTTTCCGCCTTTCTCCGAACAAAACCTATAGTTTACGAATACGGACGTACGGTATGGATACGGTACGGGATTAGAAACGGCTGTGACTCAATGCAGAGTTGGAGCGCCGGTATAAATTACAGACTCGGATATATGCCGCGTTGAAGCAATCTGAACTAAAAATACTTTAAATGTATATATTTTATGACCATGGTGATACTAACCCTAACCTCTAGTCAGTACACTGTAAATGGAGAGAACACTGGACGCGTTCATCTGTATTCAATTTTGGAACACTACGTGTTATACTCTGAACACCGATGTTTAGTACAAGTGTTCTGTGTACGACTGGAACGCTTGATTTGAACGCCAGCATTCAATACTAGTTCGTCTTCCAAGAAAAGTCTAGACATATTTTACTGTTTTGAGTTTTACTGAACTAGGGGTAAGTTATTTTACCGATATATTGTTAAATGAAGTTTCAGTGAATGCACAAAAATGAAACAACTATATAAAAACAATGACAGGAAATTTGATACGAACAGGGGCATTCATTGCATGTTCTAACCGAGAACGCCGGTGTTATGTCTAAAAATAGAATTTTTCAAGAAAGCGTCTATCAGTACCGTGAGTACGTCAGCAACAAGCGTCTCAATTTTGGCGGAAACAGGAAACTGGAAGGATAATCCGGAATAATTTGTTATGAAGTAATTTTTCTGCTATTTGCATACCTTCTTAGCTTGAATACTTTGTTCATAATTTATATTTAAGTTCCACCCGCTAGATCTATAGTGTTTACTAGATAGATATGTCATGTAAATTCAAATAGGCAGCACTTACGTTGTTGTTATTGTATTTTTCGTTGTATTGCAAATGCTGAACTAAAGAAACATGAATTAGTTGAACTTTTATTTTAGGTCACATCTTGAGTAGGTGCAATTGGCAGCGTATTCAAACAGTGAAACTGTCTGTAGTTCTAAATAAAGCGTATAACGAGCAGGTAAACAGAAGCTGAAACAAAGTTTGATCGGAATAAGAAGGGCATATGTCATTTCCAGACTCCTAAAGTGATCACTGAGGTTTGTTAAAGCTAGATGATATTTCTGTTCTGTTAAACAAACTAGTACGCTAGAATCATTGAACAATACTGTCATCAAGTGCTAGTGTAATTTTCTGAATTTGAACCTGCTCTAATAAAACAGAGTGCCTGGCCTTTGGATGTTTGAGTTGAATTAATGCTTTTCATGAATAAGGTGTATGATATTTTACATCAGCCAGGAAAATGTATTGTTACATCTAGACATATCACACAGTAAATAGTATTAAGTCATAAGCTTTTTATACCTAATTTTAACATAAAGCATCATTGCGCATTTAATAGGTTTATACAACATTCAAATAGCCATCTCTGTACCTATTTTAAAACAGCAAATAGTTGTATAAATGCTCCAGTGTTGAGAAATTTAAATGCCGTTTATGTAATGAAATCCATTTTTCTTTTACCAGGCTGTTAAAGAACAGGACTTTGAGGTCATGTTGGAGGTAAAAGAAAAACACTCCTCCAAAATCAGTGGTATTTACCAGAAATGACAAAGCAGAGACAGCCTATTTAGAAGGAAATTGTACTGCCACTAGGTGCAATAGGGAGAGTCCAGTGTTATTTGCAGTTCAGTTATTTGCAACATTCTGTGTTTTCAACATTGAATATCCATTCTTAAGTAATGTCTTTAGGATTCTTGCAGCAATTTGTATTTGAAGAACAGTATACAAATAATGAAAGTTAAGAAAATCTTCTTTTTTTTCTTTGAGAAGAATAGCACAGTATTTAAATAAATGAGTTACATGGTTAAGGTATAGGGGGGATAATAAAATTGGCAGTCATTTGCAAATATTTCTTTCTTCTGAAATATCATTCTGGTTTGTACTATTAGTTGTGAGCAGACAGGTTGATATTTTCTAAATGCAATTGGAACTGAGCAGACTTATGAAATTGTATATATTTATTATTGCATATTACAGTAATTCAGAAATAAATGTTTACTTTCTTATGTTCTGAGCTGTATGCAAGAATAAAATAGTAGTATATTTTTTCTATATTATTGTATAAGTCTGTCAAGGTTATGTCTAGTCGAAATGTTAGTTTTATGCCACTGATGAAATAATTTTGTAACTAGTGATTCCAACCTCACCTGATTAATTTGCTTTGGGAAAAGTCATAGTCATGTGCCAGTGTCCTTTTGTTAAAAAAAATATGACCATCGTCTGTTGCAGGAGTACAAAATTCTGTCAATATTTTTTAATTATGGTAATTTTTAACACAGTTTCTAAAATTTTTAGGATAGGGAACACTTTTACAGGAAATTATGTTCAAAGCATGGTAGCTTGTTTGTCTTGTACTATATTGATCTAAAGTGTTTGCTTCTTTTCACCCATTTGACGACAGGATGTTTTTTATAATACACAGATTAAATAAATCATTTTGGAGCAAAGCAATTACAATATACACAAAAACAGACTGTGTAACAATTGATATACCAAATGGATTAATTGATAATAAGATATTTTGCAGCAGATTAATATCTTCATACGTTTTTATGACAGTTTTTTCAGGTATGTTTAAAATACAGCTAAAGAACACTAGGCCTATACATATACATAAAAAGCTCATGCGTGTAACAAAGTCAGATTAAATAGTTGCATATGATGTTGGTAGTTTTTCTTCAAAATGTTTTTGAAATAAAGTTGTTTTTTTTTCAGCATTAAATGTTATTATGTTTAACAAATATCCCTTAGAAAAACATGTCTCTTATCCAGTGTTCAAAACTGAATGCAGTATGTTCAACTAATGCTCATATTCTTAACGTCCATGTCTTTGAACATGTTCTAGGCGTTCAATATCTGTTGCATTGGAACTGAACACGTCCGGAGTTAAACAAAAGAACACTTGGCTGTTCACAGACTGTTCACTTACGGAACTGTAAGTGTTACCAATCTGAACACTAACATTAAAAAATAGAACATGTCTGGTGTTAAAAAAGAACACATAGCTGTTCATACGGTGTTCTACAACAGAACATCTGGCTGTTCATCGGGCGTTCTTTCTTTGAGCAGCTAGTGTTAAAAGTTTGAACACTAGTATTAGGATTTTGAACGCAAAGACGCGTTCAATATCTGTTGCAAATTGGCGTTCAAAGCGTGTTCAGTTCCTTAACACTTACATTTACAGTGTATATCATACATATTATACACTAAATGCGTGCGAACATGCAAGAATTTGCGCATTTTTGCCGTACGCGACATTAGATAATCACTTCCGGGCATGCGCAGAAGACCGCTCCAACTCTGCAATGAGCTACATCGATTAGGAACAACCAAATTGGCACGGTGTTGGGGTAAATGTCGACCCGTCCGGAAAAACTATCGCGAGCGCCTTTAACAGTAAATGGTACCGTCCAAATTGAAAGATGGACTAGTTCATTATATAAATTTGTGTTAAGTGGCTGCGTTCTGGGAATGCAGCTATTCTTATTGAGTGCATGCGGGGCCCGGCATATTGACAACCCTGATGAAGGTCTTCTTTTCTCTTGAGCGTGCGTCAAAGTCGGCCCTGAACGAATATTTGCAAGTTTTCGTTGCGGTGTTTAGCCCCGTAACTGTTCAAGAAACTTGGGTGCGACCGTGTGCTCGTTTTAGAGAGGACGGACGCCCACAATGCTCATGTTGTGACCACTCTAGGAAGACTCATGTTTCCGAGCAGAGGTGGGCTAGTGTGTTTGGTCAGGAACGCTTGAAAATGTGTTTTGCCTTTGTAAATTTCTTAACCGTAGGTAAAAAAACTGGGGTCCCACTTGGTAGCCGTTGTAAAGGTGTGTGTGTGTGTGTGTGCGTGTGCGCGTGCGTGCGTGCGTGCGTGCGTGCGTGCGTGCGTGCGTGTGTGTGTGCAGGGGGGGGGGCGTCCATGCATGCGGATGCGACATATTGGACGCCCTTTGAAAGGTCTTGTTTTCCCTTCAGCAGGGGTCAATGCCTAGAACCGATTTATGCGAGTTTTCGTTTCCCTGCCAAGTCCCGTGTAGAAGAAACAGGGGTGCCACCGGGTCACCATTGTAGAGAGGGAGGATGCCCAGAACAACCAGGTGGTAGCATTTCCTTGGGAAGAGTAATGGTGGGCTAGTGTGTTTGGTCACGAACTCTAGAAAGCCGTAGAAGAAACTGGGGTCCCTCCGAATAGCCGTTGTAGAAGCGGTCTGAGGCGTATTAGTCACCCTGGGGACATTCTTGTTTTCTCGTGAGCGTGTGTCAGAGTCGGTGCTGAACAAATATTTGCGAGTTTTCATTTCGGTGTCCAGTCCAGAAACTGAGGTACCGCCTGGTGCCGTTGTAGAGAGAATGGATGCCCACCACGCCCACCACGCCCAGGTGGTGGCCATCTTGTTTCCTTTTGAGCTGTTATTTCATTTGTGTATGCAATGCACTTTTGCAGATGAGTTTTAAGATCAGTTAGATTGTACTGGAATAATCTCCAGTCATTTGTAAAAACTTGTTTTATAAAGATATTACAAATAGAAGAAGTTTAAAATTATGTCCTTATTAGCGGACTTCTGCATTTTCAATTTCTTTAATTGGCGAGATGTGATGTTGGTGCTGTATGCTCATCTGTAAAGACCAAAATGTTTGATGTTGTAACAAGTTAATATTGCAAAAGTCGTGTTGATTATGAACCAACATGTTACTTTTCAAAATTTATGCTGTTTATTGCTGTGTAGTAACACAGCACCAAAATGTGTGCACCTTTTGTAATTAGGCCTTATTTGAACGCATGCCGCCAGCATACTTGAAATCTGTTGGTAAAGCAATATGTATTTTTTTTTATTCTAATACGAAAAATCTATGTAATTTCCGTTCAAATTTTGACATCGTGTCGACATATTACAAGCGGCGGGAAAGAGTACCGCTGCTGTACTATCTGATCTACTATTTCAGACGAAAGACGTGTTAAACTTAATTCAGACATAATGTATATTCTGTTAGCACGCAGAATGACACATAAGACATCTAAGCACTCCTAAGTTACTCCGCGGGACGTGTAACTTCCCGTATTTCAATAGTGTTAAGACCTACTACATTTGGCACCGTATTGCGGCACGAAATAGTGCTTTCTTATTCCATCTACGTGTTAACAATAAAGACATGAGATTGTTAGAATCGAAAAATATATATTATGGCAGAACCATGTTTCAGTATATCCCAACTACCCTAGTCGGTTACACGCTGTGTGTATAATTCACTCGGGCTACGCTCTCGTGAAACCCTTCGTATTGTTTTGATATGTAAAAATATGGTTAAACTATATATTATTTAAAAATTAAACAACCAAGCTATATATGGTTCAATGCATCCTCCAGCCCTAATCACAGTAGTAACAAGGATCATGTTTATACTATTGTTAGTGTTTATTGTTAGTAGTTATAGCATAATATCATATACCACATTACCTTCCAGTATGATTTTTGAATCTGATGACGATGCCGATTCCGTATTTGGTGGTCAAAAAAAAAAGAAAAAAAAAAAGATCGCATGTTAAATCAGTGATAAAAGCACGGTCGATAAAAAAATCCACATTACGCTATTGTTGGACTATTCCACTGTAATTTTTTTTTAAGTTTTTTTTGTTAAGTTATTTGATTCTTTCTACTTTGCTAATAAAGTTAAAAACAGATGAAAAAGTAAGTTCGATACTGTAAATACATATCGGCTAGTCCAATATGATTTTTCAGCTGAGTAAATATATTAGAGCAAGGAAGTTTAATAACCTAGTATACTTCAACATCCTGGCCCCGCATACCTTAAAGTTATTCTTTCTTTTCAAATTATAAACAGTATTTTAATTATGTAACATGTGGTGTGGGAAATAATGTTTACAAATGTTTTTGGATGCTGTGCCCGTAATGACCTGCTCTCTACGAGCAACATCCAACACCTCTACCTTTTCGGAAGTTAATCCATTAGTTTCTCTTTTGAATTCTTTGAAAGTTAATCAATTAATAATCATGTTTTCCTAATATACACAGAAACAATTTATTTCTAGACGTTGAAATCAGTTACTTGAATAATTTCAAAACATTGCTGTATTGCAAAGTATTCGAGACGCTTCTAATTTGTTGTTTTAATGACATATATCCCGTGTAAGCTTAACTGCCAAAATGTAGAAGCCAAGGATACAGTTCTGTGGGTGATATTCATCCTGTACATTTATAGCTTACTTCACTTCATCAAAGAATGAACTTCTATCCGTAACTATCGCGTCTATATTTAGCAAGATCCATATATAAATTGTTCATCATATTAAAGGTCAAAGGTAGTATGATGTTTTGGAATTTCAAGCTTATCTTGAATAATTTCAATATTATGGTTAAAGTCGGGTGAAATCTTGGAAATGTTGCTGCTCCGTTAACTAATTTAGTAGAAATCCATTTACTACGGAAGCGTATTAGGGACATTTTGTCTTAGTTTACAATTCAAAATTGATCTTGTTTCTGAGGTAAGGACTCAAAAATAAATCATTAACTAAGTGTAGTTACATTATTAAAAAGAAACAGATACATCGAGTACTAAACCTAAATCTGCAAGTGAAAACGTTTGTTTTATTGTTGTCTACGAAAACCAGCCGTCGACTTTTTATATTAACACTTTCAAATGTATTTCACCACGTTATATATCGTCTTGTCCAATATGACTTTTCGGCTGAATAAATATATTAGTACAAGGAAGTTTAATAACCTAATATACCTCAACAACCTCAACTCATTGCCCCCGTATACCTAAAAGTGATTCTTTCTTCTCAGCAGTCAGTAGCGTATTCTCAGGTTCTTCAGATTTGAATTATGTAACATGTGGGGTTGGGGAATAAAATGTTTACAAATGTTTTGAATGCTGTACCCATACTAACCTACTCTTTGCAAGTAACATCCATCATCTCTACATTAAGAGGAGAACGAATGATTTTGAACACGACGGCTTCTATATAACCGTGTCGGGGAACGTTTGCCCCGACCGAGGATCAAACTCACGAACTCGTCAAAATCCAAGGACCTGCTTTCTCCGGTAGAGATCAGATAAAATAGCATGTCCTCTAACCAGTTCAAGGAAGATTTGTCTATGGTATGGTGTTGAGGAAACAAATAAGATGTTTAATTAGGGAATAATGATTTAATAATAAGTTATATTTTTTCTACCTTTAGATAATGAACCATTGCTCAAAGAATGGTTTGATTTTTTTTTAAGAAAAAAAATACCAATGGAGGAAATAATTGGATAAATGCTCTTAATAGTTCTCATTCGCGGCTTTTAAGGCTTAAAGATGTTATCATGTTTACAATATCTTAACCCAACTTGAATAACGATTCTTGACCCTTACCATGCTGGACACGATTGATTCTGCCTTTGCGACCAGTGTAGACTAAGATGAGCCTGCACATCCGTGCAGTCTGATCATGGTCTGCACCGTTCGCTATTTAGTCAGTAAATTTTCAGTAAACACCCCTTCAAATGATAAGTGGTACTTCCCAAATTGGAAGATGGGCCAGTCCATTATAGAAATTTAGCATGGTAAGGGTTAAAATGTGAAGAGGAATATAAATACATCTAGAACAGTAACATTTGTATGTAGGATTGTTTCTTAAAGCTTTGCTAATAGCATATGAGCCGCACCATGAGAAAACCAACATAGTGCATTTGCGACCAGCATGGATCTGGTCAGGATCCATGCTGTTCGATAACGGTTTTCTAATTGCAATAGGCTTTGAAAGCGAACAGCATGGATCCTAACCAGACTGTGCGGACGGGTAGGCTGGTCTGGATCCATGCTGGTTGCAAATGGTGGTTTTCTCAAGGTGCGGCCCATATATTGTTTTGTCAGAAGAGAAACATGAAATGTCCGGAAGGTAATCCATTAGAGTCTCGGTTGAATTCTTTGAAAGTTAATAAATTAATCATCATGTTTTCCTAATATACACAGAAACAGTCTATTTCTAGACGTTGAAATCAGTAACATGGATAATTTATCTTCTTCAAAACATTTCTAATTTGTGGTTTTAAAGACATACCTGACAGTTTCCTATATGTTTATAGGCAAAAATTTTAAAAACGGTATTTTTGTAAGGTGGGGTTGGGGGTTGGGGGTGAATGCCGATTTCAAGGGAAGATAACTCTTTTTCAATACCGGTGACCTATCATTTTATCGCATATTTTTGTTTCTCAGATGATTGTCCTTTAATATCCGAAGTTTGAAGAAATTCTATTATTGGGAAAAATTTCAACCCGAATTCTAGCGTTATGAATAAGATCTGGAAAGTAGATCCCTCGGAAGCACCGTGAACAAGGCAAACAGTGAAAATTGCAGACTCGGTTTGATTGAGACTGTTCATGAGTAGTAAGGCTTTAAAAAAATTGTTTGTTTCCGGTATCACGACCTACCCTAAATTTTTGGCGCGGCCCTAAATGTTTTTAGGGCCTTGGAGAATATTTTTTTTCAACTGCAGTTTTTATGCTTTAAACATGGTCAGTGATGTAAGAAATCAACTTATTGATGCTGTAAAGGCATAATCCCCTTATTTGTATTAATTTTTGACACAAAAATAATTTCTGAAAAGTCTCACTTAATAAAAAAATCCCCCCCCCCCCACCAAAAAAAAAAAAAAAAAAAAAAAAAAAATCCGACCTACCTACCCTAATGTTTTTTAGCATGTTACCGGAAACAAAGATTTTTTAGGCTTAATGGAAAATGCAACACTGCCCACGCCCCCTAGCACCGGCTTAAGCAGTATTCAATCTTCAATTCTAAATGAATTGAAATCAATGATCCCGAAGGACCAGAAAATATAACAACACTTTAGTAACACAAAATTACTTTTTATTTCTCATCAGGAAGGTTAATGATATTCAATAGGTAACTGATGGTTATTTTTGAATATATTCTTGTTTTGAAAGCAGATAGTTTATGAAAACGCAAATATGTTTGACTTCTGATTATCTTATTAAGGTAATATTTTACTATTTCATATTGACGTTCAAATTTCATATCGGGTGCTTGACGTCATTTGTGAGGTAAGTTTCATGTACGTCGTCATGTTTAAAATTTCTTTAACCAAATAGCAATAGCGCTGTTTGCAATTTACTCAATCTAAAGAACACGATTATATCACTTATATAATACATATAAGTGTGGATGCGTATGTAATATAAAGATTATTAGATTTGCATAAACACAATGTCTCTTTCATTTTTCAATTCAGGTAGAAAACCCGGACATGACAACTTATTATTTCTATGCTGTAACGTTTCATCAGAAGATAAATTCTTCTTCACAAGAAGCCTAAGTATGGTATATTTTGGCCTCCAGCAAATTATTGTATTCTCCGCGCTATATTTGGATTTCAGCATGTTTTGTTTAAAGTCAGGTCAGTTTACAAACTCCAACAAAGTGTTACTTCCCTTTATCGGCACAGTGAATTCAGCCGAGTTATATTTTTCATTATTTTTTTTTTGTACAAAATTTTTATTTCAGTAGTTAAATATTATATATTTTGCTTGTAAAACGAGCAAAAAAAAAAAAAACAAAAAAAAAAGCAGTAATACTAAATTACTTCTTTTCCTGGTGTTGTGACGCGCACCTGCTAAACTTGTAAACAATGAAATTACTTGATGGTATTTTAAGTACAGTAAGAGAATTCGACGAATGGCATACCGCAAAATATAGATACTTCAAATTATTTCATCATGTTCTTAAAAGTTGTGACATAAATGCCAATTTGCCTGTAGATTATGGCAAGTATTTGACTTACCCGGCGTTGCAAAGCGTGTCGCCATTTTAGGGTTACATTGTTGTATCATCGTCACGTGATTTGCTTGAAGGCAGGAATAATTATTTGACAATATTCCTGCGCGGAGGTTGATCAGTTTAACGTCGTGCTATTAGGAAAAATCCTGTTGTAGGCAAACGCTTTCATTAGCGAGCTTTACTTATAAGTTATAAGATTAAGGAAAACAATTGCGCTGGAATAATTTACCGTAAAAAGTACAAAGAAAGACGATATGAACGCCATTGCATGTAATGATGTTTATTTATTTTTCTTCTTTTCTGTTTTATTTGTCAGTTTTCAAACAACGTTAACTGTTGTTTTTGCAAAGTTTCGTCGAGATTTGAAACTTGATGGTTTCCGATGTGTAGCAGACGACACCATTTTTCAAGCAGATAATATTTCAACATCTGTTGAATGTTCTAAGATTTGCTACAAGAATAAATTGTGTCATGCCATCTTTTATCAACCGGATTTACTCACCTGTATCGGCTGCGGTGGGGTTTGCAGTGGCGTTGAGGTCCTAAGTAGCTCGACATGCTTTGTACAGGATCGTAATCGTAAGTTTTTTAACTCTTTAATAAGATGCGATTTGCGTTTTCTTTTTCTTATTTTATTCATATTCTGTAAAATCATTTTATTCCGATGGGAGAAAAGTCTGTGGTTTATGTCAGGATAAATATGTTCTGGGATACTCGTGGATAATAAATGTAAAGAGAAAAGTAAATTGAAACTTTATCCATCCTTCAAATTTTAATTTACCTAGCAAACAACAATTACAGGCTCTAAAATGAAAATGTGTTAAAATTTATATGTTTTAGTACCAGTCTAGCATCTGTCCTGTTTTTCTTTCGAATCAAATCGAAGCGAAAATGGTGCTTATTTGCGGCATTATGAGCCAAGGTCTGTGATTAAGCATTTCTTGCCGACGCGTTTTAGGCAATCGGCAATTATAACTTCTGTCATATCCGCCCCGGAACATTTTAACTTGGTGTTCTTTACGTAACGTCACAATGGCCGCAATGTTGACTTTTTTGCATTGCATATTATTCCTTGGTTGTTCAATTCACCAGACAAATCATATTATAGCTTGAAACTCTGAAACATAATGTTGAAGTATTTAGGCCAAGTATTTATTGGTTGTTCAGTTCACCAAACAAATACTATAATAGCTTGAAACTCAGGCATAGCATGTTGAAGTAATTAGGCCGAGTATTATATTAGTTGTTGAAATAACCGGATAATATTTACTTGCAGAATGTCCTCGAAACTGGATTCAGCACAGATGCAGCTGTTATTTCATCAGTTCTGATAAAAAGTCATGGACAAATGCTTTGGTATGTTGAAAAATGAAGAAACAAGAAATATTCTGTTGATGATCTATGTTATCAGTTAATAAAATCTGGAAAAAAAGATCGACTAGGATTTTTAAGTCCTGATTCAACACTATAAATTGCAATACCAAAAATACTTTTTTTTTCAATTTATTTTATATTAATTTGTCGCAGAGCTGTGTGATGCCGACAATTCTGTCGGGTGTATGTAGAACGAACGTTTCTGTCCAATTTTACTATTTTATCCACAGTAATTCAAATTAACAAAAAGGCATACATTTATAACAAAACAAATAGCCTTTGAGCACTGTTTATCCAGTCTATAATTAAATCAGAAATTTATTGTCACTTTCAACGTCGGTTAATCAAACTAACCGAACTAAAAAGAAATTAAATATTAAAGTATAACACGCTTGTTCTGTGGATATCCACTAACTAACTGTCTTTTTTACCTGTATGCTGCATAATTTCTTATCTTTTCAATTTAAGATCTTCAACCAGTGAAATCACAGATTAATATCTTGACAACCAGTATATTCAAATTATGCAAATTATTCTTTTACTGTCTTCTTTAGATCTTACCACATTTGACAAAAAATGGAATAAAGACCTTGTTAGAAATTAGCTACACTTCGCAAACAAATTATCAGCTTAATTTTCTACAAATATTACTGAACATAGTAGCCTAAAAGTTTACAGCAGGACAGATATATAGTTACATATATAGTTTATAGCTATGTGACTTTCAGTAGCAGTGATTGAAGTATTTCTTAGGAGAGGTTTATTCATATAGCTCAACATTGTTTAATAGTATCTGCAGAGAACTGAAAAAATAAATGTAGTTAAACCCTAAATTTCACCAATGTTTACAGGAGGCATGCAGAGAAAGGGGCGGAGATCTTGTTGAGATTAACAACGCCATAGAACACAACTTCTTGATGTCAAAGGTCCCGCCTTTGAATTATATTACACGTAAGCATAAAGGTTTCTACGACTAACAATAACGGTTTTAAAATATTTGAACTCTCGCTCGAATATTATACCTTATCTAACAGTCAATTGCCCCATATGAGTTGCAGAAGAATTATTTAAGTTTGCTTGCCTTACTTACAGAATGCCGAACTTGAGACCATTGAATACGTGTAGTGTTGTGCTCAGTATTGTGAGATATGTTTGTTTGACAAGTTTCTATACTGATTACACTCCTGTCGTACGAGATTTGCAATAGCTGACACCATATCGGCATAAGATACTTGTTAATATTTACCATTGCATTTATTCATATACATAAGTTTACATTTGGATTACCATCTATGGGCCGAGATTATAGCTGTGTTTAAGACACATAAGAAATTTATAGTCGTCCTGCATTATGCTTATTCAATTCCTTAATCCAGTCTAAATATGCTTGTTCCATTACTAATATTAATATAAAAGAAGGCAAAATATCTTTTATTTCAGCCGCAGTAGGGTTTTGGATAGGTCTGACAGACAAGGAAAGAAATGACACATTTGTCTGGATATCATCTGGACAGATTCCTACTTATACCTTGTGGGAACCTGGCCAGACATCCCATTCGTGGGAAGAGGATTGTGCGTATTATCATAGGGACATATGGAACGATATCGGGTGTAAAAATGAAATGCATTACATTTGCGAACATAGACTTCAAGGTGTGTGTTAAAATATGTTTACTTGAAACATTAATGTTTAAGGTTTATGTGTTTTGTTTTAGCCAATGTCAAATCTAAGTCGCCCATTATCACTCCTATAAAAGAATGTGTTGTATACTAGTATTCTGGAATAAACCTGCTGTTATTATCGTTTCAAATTGCATTTCAACAGGACAGTTAAGCTGTGTTAATAAAGAGAAAACCCCCATTATGTGAAATACCGTAGAAAAATACAAAACAAAACATAAATCTTGTGTATCTTTCTTCAGTTGACGTGTAGTTTTGCAGAAAACGACAGAAGAAGAATAAAGAATTTATCATACAAATCATATAGAAACTGCACTTGGACCGTTATATTCAGTTCTGCTTATTGTTTTTAGCATGTGTAAATGTTGAGTTCTGCTCAACCCGGGGCTAGGGGGCGTGGACGGTAGCATGCATTTCCACTACCGTTCATGAACAGGCTCAATCAAACCGAGCCTGCAACTTTTTCGTTTTTGTTGTGTTGAGCGACCTGTGGAGTTTCCACTTTTTCTATTTTACTATATGTAGTTTAAGTAAAATTGTATTGATAATGGTCTTACAAAAACAAAAACCAGACATAAGACAATGCTGTGAACTTCTGTTATTAACCCTTTGTTCATAAAGTGTTTGGTTAATACACAATATATTGTTACTGACTCACAGGATTGTCTTGCGAAATGTAAAAGGCAAATAATTACATGTATGTAAATGCCGTTGAAGAAATTAACAGAGACTTGCAATTTTTGTCTTCTTATAGAGGTTAAGATTTCTTGTATGATTTTAGAGCATCTGAAGAACACGGAACAAGTATTCATTTTAGCTAGAACAAACAGCTTCTTGAAGATATGCAAAATCAATCAATAGCTAGGTTTACTAATTACAGATAATAATCGGTCAAAATATAAAAACGGAAAGTTCGGAAATTTACTCATTAGTTTTTGTCTTAAATTGTTTTAAAGTTAATGATTAATTTATCATTTTCACTGCTAAAAATAACGCTGTACACAGAAAAAGTTTATTTAGGTAATTTACTTGAACACTATCCTTTCCTGAAAACTTTAAACCAAAGATGTAGTTAACACATGCTTGCTTGGTTTTTTTTTCAGTTTGTTTTTATTTATTTTTTTGTTGTTTTTATTTGTTTGCTTGCTTTGTTTCAAGAAATTATAGCACAGTTTATATCATATGTAGCAAAGTCTGTTAATTTATATATAGTACAGTATATTAGCTTTAGAGTGCAGTGTATCAGCTCATATATATAGCGCAGAGTATATGCTCATATATAAAGCGCAGAGTGTAAGCTCATTTATAGCGCAGAGTATAAACTCATATATAGATCGGCCTATTTATAATACCTCATATGCAGATCAGTCTATTACCTTTTATATAGCACAGTGTATTACCTTATATAGAGAGGGATCAGCCTATTACTTTATATTTAGATCAGCCTATTACTTTATATATAATTCCTTATATTAGCTCACATTTAGATCAGCCTATTACTTTATATCTGGATCATTATATTAGCTCACATTTAGATCAGCCTATTACTTTATATCTGGATCATTATATTAGCTCACATTTAGATCAGCCTATTACTTTATATCTGGATCATTATATTAGCTCACATTTAGATCAGCCTATTACTTTATATCTGGATCATTATATTAGCTCACATTTAGATCAGCCTATTACTTTATATATAGACCATTATATTAGCTCACATACAGATCAGCCTAATTCCTTATGTATAAATCCGTCTTTTAGCTCATATATCAATCTCCATCTCTTATCGGTACAGTAGATTGTTTGACAAAATTGATCATATATAGGACAACCTTTAAGTTTATATTAGAACAGGTTATTAGCTTAGTAGGAGGAGTTTATGAGGAGTACGATGTGCCGCGTATACTGTTCTTCAGGTCACGATTTGACCGTAGAGAATTTGCCCTGCACATCTGATTGATGTTGAAAAGTGCTATTTGCTTGTGTGTGGAGAACAATTCATTTCTGCTAAAATTTGTGACAGGCCGCTGTTACTGAACTAAAATGCTGTTCAAAATTGGACTTCAGCAACATCACACGAGCAATAAATGAGCAGAAAGTGATGCTACGCACTAATAAACAGTATAGAACTCGATCGTGCTATATATATACTGCATTGCTTCTTTAAAGCATACAAGAACAATTGTAATGTCGTATATGTTTTATGTTGTAATAACCGTAAGTATTTTGTTTGTATGTATGTAGGTAGGTAGGTAGTAGGTAAATAGGTAGGTAGGTAGGTAGGTAGGTATATATGTATGTATGTATCAGTCTGTATGTTTGTCTGTCTGTCTACATGTATGTGTATGTGTTTATACATATCAAACATAATTTCACTTTTGATGTTTGTTTTATTACCGATATGACAATTTTTTGGATTTTTTTTTATGATAATGTGTATTAAAAATATATATTATTACGGGAAGAGGAGTGCAAATTTTTAGAATAAAAGAAGGAAGTGTTTCATTCTCTGCTTATTAAATATTTGATATATTTTATAAATACAAAAGAAAGATCATTTTTATATTAAGATTATTTATTATTTATTTGAAAACAATTTATATGAGCGTTTAAGATCTTTTATTTAAACTGAAACAGATCGAAACAGATTACCAAATATCATAAGATCTTAGTTAATCCAGCCACAAATACAAGCTTAACGATATTTTCATAAAATGAGATAAGAGAAAAGTACTTAGATGTTAGACATTGGAAATAATTTCAATAACTATCAAACACTCTGAACTATACTTGAATGAACGAACAGTTCTTTGAAAGAGAGTTTTAAGTATTGTTATATGCTTACTGTGTATTTCGTAAAAATAGCAACCCCAAAACCTAATCTTTAACTTTGATTTGTACGGGGACATTTCAGAAATGAAGGAGTTATTTAATTTTTTACTACATGATGTATTTGTTTTACCTCGTTTTTTATATTTTTTTTTGGTTGGGTTTAACGTCGCACCGACACATTTTAGGTCATATGGCGACTTTCCAGCTTTGATAGTGGAGGAAGACCCCAGGTGCCCCTCCGTGCATTTTTTCATCACGAGCGGGCACCTGGGTAGAACCACTGACCTTCCGTAAGCCAGCTGGATGTAATTTATTTATCACGTGATGTAATTAGTATTAGATTTCTCTTACCACGTTTTCAAAAGTGTAATATTGATAGAACAAATGCATACCACCCTGTTTCTAACAAAAATTTAACAGGACATAGATTTCTTTCTTTTATGACTTTTTCAGGTAAGAAATATCTTTTATTATAATAAATACGTGCAGTTTATTAAAGATTAGGTTTTGGGCGAACATTCTGTTTTCAGTTTTCTGAAAAAAAAAATGATATTGTGTTTGAATGAAATCAAATAAGTAACTTTAAAGGTTATAGAAACATTCATTTTAACTTTTAGCTAAAGAAAAAGATCATGAGAAATTTGACTTTGGTAGCATTTCGATTCAGTGACGATTAAGCATTAAATGTTGTATAATAATAATTTATTATGACGGAATAATATGGAGTTTGGAACTTGACATCTATTTGTTTCTTTAATGTACATAAAACTATGGAATTTCCTTTTCTAACAATGCTGTTTTCAAGATGAGCAAAGAAGATACTTTTCCTTACCCTGTTGCAGTTTAAGCGAAGAGATCGATGAACTTCGTTGTCTGAATTATCTGAAAAAGAAGAGAAGTTATTTGTGCCATTGTTTCTTACCAGATCGAAAATCACAGAGTCCTCCACCTGTTCCGGCAGACACAGAGGAAAACGTACAGTCCAACTGTAAAAGGGCGGGACACCAAACATGCGATGTGTCACAAAACAGTTAATTGGGTCTTTACATCTTTTATTAAAACATTTGATAACTTTACTAAATACAACTGGAAAATTGCCATGACCAAAAATCTTATGAATTTGTAAACCACATCCTATAAAAAACGCGTTTTGATATACCTTTTTGAAGAAGTGTCTTTAAATAACTATGATATTTTACAACCCAATCTGAATTACGATAGGAAAATATAGCAAACATATTTACGTAATTTGCAATAACGGTAGCCTGGCTAAAGAAGCTTATTTGTAATAAATTGATACCGTTAATTGGAATCCTAAACATAACTAAACGCTCTTGCAAACTGAATTAATTTAGAAGTATATATCAAATAAGATGTTGCCTGGGGTACATTTCCATCCACATGGAGGAACCTTACAATACTAAAATTGAAAACACCCCTCCTTTCATATATTTTGGTATGTATAACATTTTCATAAATAGAGAGACGTAAATCTAGAAATGAAGCAGTAGTATCCGAATTGTTATTTCTTTAAATAGAACTTCCAGGCATGAAGAGTATCCACAAATTGAGCAAACAAAAATAAATAAATGGATTATCCATATTAACTTTTCATCTATTAGTTTTAGTAAACGCTTTTGCTTTTGCTCTAACAATGGATTTGGTACCTTGCTCAGAGACTGAACTCATGGCCTCCTACTGTTTGCAAATATTGTGTTGTACCTACTTAGCTAACTGTTAATTGTTTCTTGATTAGCGGTCAAGCATCCACTCTAAGCTGAAACAGTGTCAGTATAAGTATATCATCCAATACAGAACACTACTCGGGATATCAGTTTGTAGTCCATCTTACTAATCACTACACCACTGACTCCTGTATTAGCTAGCCATATCTATACTGCATATATCATGGAAAATGAAAAGAAAATTTGAATCTCCCTCATCAAACGCAACAAGAACCACACAGGGTAAATGAAAGACAGCAAGACGTCTTTTACCATAAAGTCACACGCTTCTTAGCTTTTCTTAGAATTATCCAAGACGATGTTATCAGCATAATGTCAAAATGAATCTAACAATTGGTTTCTGTGTTCAAGCAAGAAATAACCACGGTGAAGAGAGAACATTTGCGCATCGTTATTGTGATCTAGCAGATTACATACATAATTATCGTTTTTGGAAGCAAAGTATAAAGTAATTCCAAAGACCTATTTGATAACTTTTCATGAAAGAGTTTTTTCCCTTAGTGGGAAATTTTGTTTTGGCAGCCGGAATCCTAACACGGTACACGATTGTTTTTTCCTACTTGTGTGGGTGCGTTTGTATGCTTGTGAGTCTATAACGGTGCCCTACTGTTGCTTGTTCGTTTTTCTATGTTATTCAGTTAGTCGTGGCTGCATTTTTATCTTTGGTACATGAGATTCTGCGCTATTGTGGTTTATGTTGTAGTGTGACTGTTACTAAGGAACGTGGCATTCCCTTTGTATATTCGTCCTTGTTCAACTTTCCCCCTTCCCCCCCCCCCCCCACCACTCCCCGGACCAATTTTGCCCCTTACCATTTCCTTCCCCTCCATCTATATTAAGCATAAATTAATATGTACTTGTGGGATGTTTGAAGCAACCCGTCTGTAATATTTTTCCATTACAGCTACTTTTGTTGTGGGCCTACTATGCAAATGCGTGGCTCTGGGGCTGTGTTTTTGGTGCTCTGTGCTTCCGAGAAATCTGCCCTGACCTATTATCTTTTGAGTCTGCTGGTATTATTCAATAGATAATATGTGAGCGTAAATTTCTCGGAAGCACAGAGGACCAATAACACAGCCTCAAAGCCAAGCATTTGCAAAGTGGGCACACAACAAAAATATTACAGACGGGTTGCTTCGAAAATCTAACAAGCACATATGTATTTATGCCAAAACGACTTCAGCTTTGTGTCAGCTTGCGTGTGACATTCTTTGCCGAATGTGACTCTGTATGTATTTCATAAGGGATTCCACTTACAATTTTCTAATTTTGTGCTCAGTTATTGTACGTAACTAGTCTATACTCTTTTATGTAATAATGTTTCTAACGTTTTGTATTGACATCATCTATCTGATTTGCAACGATAAACACCTACAAAGGTAATTAAACACGAATTAGAGAAAGGAAATATCAAGTTTACAACAATTAACCTCAGCTTTATTTCAGATTAAATGTTCAAAGATTACGAGCCATAGACTTAGTCATATGCACCTAAATACAATATATCAAACGGGTATTGCTACTTTCATAAAAAAGCAATGCTTGTCTAATATAATGGGAAATCTCAAATTGAATTGCTCTGTTTGATAAAAATGTAAAGTTATCACATAATTATGTTATCTATAAAGACCTTACGTTGCCTGCTGTTACTGCATGACAGCTGTAAAACACACTATACATAAAGGTATAGGTAGTGTGTTTTTTTATTGTAACTATGCATTCCCTTTCACATACTAGATCGGATATTTGTATAATATACACAACAGAATATCAGTTTAACTTTTAGCAGTAGCTTGTAACAAGGAAGTTTCCTGTGTAATAAGAACGACTAATACTAAATTTTATACAAAAAAAAAACAACCTTGAAATCCCCTAAGTAAAAACCCTTTCTTTAAAGAAGGAAGCTGTTGATTTTGCATCCGATTGAGGTGTATGGATGTAAATATCTCAAACATTTGATTTAAAGGCGCATAATGCCTTTGTTTAAAAAATGTGACTGCCACACTATTCGTTGTGAGAAGTTCTGTATGACGTCCAAAAATGAATGTTTGATAGGTCAAGTCCACCCGATTAGCTCAATAGGGAGAGCGCAAATCGTGAGTTCAATCCCCGGGCGGGTCGTATATTCTCTGTGACGATTTGATAAAAGACATTGTGACTTATATCATTCGTCCTCCGCCTCTGACTCATGTGGGGAAGTTGGCAGTTTCTTGCGGAGAACAGCTTTGTACTGGTACAGAATCCAGGAATCCAGGAACACTGGTTAGGTTAACTGCCCGCCGGTACATGACTAAAATACTGTTAAACCCAAAACATAGATATGATAGGTCAAAGTTTGTTTGTTTTGGGTTGAGCACAGTTTTCCTAGCAATGGTCCAGTTATGAAATGGCTAATACTTATCCAAACCAGTACTGGCTTGTTCTCTCCAAGTGACTGCCAACTTCCTCAAATGAATCAGAGGTGGAGGATGAGAGATTTCAGACACAACGTCTTCTATCAAATCGTCATAGAGAACATATACTTAGCTCTGTCCGTCTGGGGATCGAACACACGGCCCTGCGATCTATAGATCTCTATACAGCTAAACGGACGGGTCCAGGAGAGAAAGTAGACCAGGAAAAAAATAAAAATGTTGCATTTCAAAAGAGAAGCTGAAAGTACAGTTTTTAAATTACAAAAATGCATCTATATTTCAAATAAGAAAAATAAAGTTGATTCATCGAAACCGATGGAGATTTTCTGCGATATTATTGCCCGGCAATATATTTGGATAGCGTTGTCCGTCAACCCTCAAGCGTCTGGCGTCCATAGTTAATTAACTACTTTCATATCATTATGATTAACTTATATTCTTGAAATCTACAGTTTTTGTTTGTAAAACAAGTCCACTTTATGAATGAAAACTCTCTGTCTCTGTCTCTCTCTCTCTCTTCTATCGATTCAATTAAGAAACGGAAAATGCTGAAAATTAACAGGTAAACTCTTGTTTCCGTATCTCCTTTTCTGATGTAATCAGTAAAGCTGCTTCTCGTGTATTTCCTAATTATGCTCCAAACGGTGAACTGACGGCGAATATTTTAAGAATAATTCGGCAAAATCTTCCGATGGCAGGTGATTTCGAACAGAGGCAGGGTTAGCGCCAGGGAAAAGTTTAAAGAAACTTTAAAATTCAGCGGCGACGGGACGATTTGTTCGCCTTCAGAGAAACCGTTTAACGCATCGTATGACTGTCGGAAGGGGACTGAACAGAGTCGGTGACAGAATGTACTGAATTATAGATTATCTTGTATCGGTCATATTTTTGAAATAAAACTAAATCATATAAAACGTGAGAGACAAATGGCAGAAACGGATATGGTATAAAGACTATTACTTTCACTTCAGATATATATTTTTTTCAATAAAATGATCGCATCTGAACTGAAATATGCTATTTAAGTTTCATTTGTTTAAAACATTTCTGTCAGGTTTTCTTCCGCATTGTTATAGTGAACATGATACTTTGGTTACAAAAAAAAAACCCCATTAAGTCTAAACTTAACTATGCACATGGCATTTATAATGAGACAGACGTTCTTTCACCGTTTGTAACGATGACCACGACTCCCAAGTGCGATACGTCCGTATGTGGCGTAGGGCCCGCGCTTTATATGTTTATTCGGTGTCAGGGATTTTTTGTCATCCATATGATTGTATGAAGTAACTTAAAGGTAATACAGCGGTTAGCATGTAGCATGTGTTTGCGTTGCGTGATTAAAATAGCGGGCTCTGGCACAAACTTCGCAGATGTTAAAACACGAAAATAAATAGACAATCCTTACAAAAAAAAAATGCGGATAAACAAAGACTTTTTCAAAATTATCTTGTATCGTGGTAATTTACAAAAATATATATCTCTTTGATATAGACCTTTACTGACAACATGACATTCATGTACAAAACAAAATACGAATGATATATCCAAAATAGTTAAGCGCTTTTAATTTCCCTGGTTGAGTAGCTAAACGATGAATTTATTAAATTATAGAATGAATTATATATCATTTTCTTCGATTTACTATGTAAAAATTATAATTTAATTATTGTTATATATCTACAGCAATCTTACTTTGATTCTTTCCACCAATAAATTATGCAAGTACTCACGTGATCAAGAATTAGATTTAAATATCAGACTTTTGTCATGAAACATTGTCGGTCGATTAATACAAAATATGACAATAAGTTTTTTTTCTTTATTTCAAAATAACAGCTTTTTGTTATTAAGATGTAAGGTATCATCTTTCCGACTTTAATCAATTAAAGGTTGCAAAATGATATTCAATTCTCCTTTCCTTGTAGTAATGACTTGCATGTTAGTTCGGATGTACAACTGTCTTTAAAATATCTAAACGTGTTTTATTGTCTTCTGATTGTGTATAGGTCCATGATCGTTTCGGCTTATTGTAATATCAGGTGCAGAAAGGCTTTCTTTTGACATAATTAAATTTAGTTTTTCTTACGGACAAGGAAGTTTCATTTAGAATTTTACAGCCTAGTGGTTATCGTAACTTGATTCTCCATTTTTTTTTTAAATATTTGTGCTGTTTAAATTCTTTTGTCTGGATATAAACATCTTATTTGTTTTTGTTTTTTAACAATGAGAGGAAAACGCTTCTTGGCTACATTTTTGAGAGACATGACAGAGTAAATACATAGCAAAACCTGATTAGATATGAATTCTCTTGGATTATTTATATTCTGTATTGTTATTACGATTGTCAGGTGTTCTCATTTTGGAGGTGGTATTTTTACGTGGGCACCAACTGATGACGGAACTCAGGTTAGATGGTTTTTAACAATTAAATATGTTTTGAAATTTAAAAATACTTAATGGTAAAGAAACTGCACTTATTTCAGTAATTCGCTAAAACAATTTATGGTGATTGGAGTTTTTTCTAGACTATCTTTTCAAACTGCATTTTTGACTCATTAAAGCACAAAATGCTTGAGGTGAGCTATTTCCGTCTGTCCATCTGTCCATAACAGCAACTCTTTTATCGCAAGTAGAAAAACGATAAAACTCTGCCTTTATGTTCCTTTGGATTGTCCTGTTCCAAAATTATTCACACGGTTGCACTTCGTTGCATATAGGGGCTCCAAGCGCTGAAAATAGAAAAATCCTCAACAGCTGCTCCGAGTTTTAAATATTTTCACAGAAATGTTCCTTGGATGGCCGTATACGGGGACTGTTATAGTTATTTTCATTCATATCAAATATGGTCTCAAGAGCTCTTGATCAGTCACTTTTCCCTTCATAATATGTATGTAGTGGATATTTTAAAAATAATCTTGAAAATAACAGCTTGTCGATTCTAAAATAGTCACACAAACTCTTATGGTGACTCTCTACCAAAATTATTCATATTATTCTGATTGATTAGAGTTGCCGTTAACACATTTCATAATATCTCATGAATGGACTAAATCAAACTGAGCCTGCTATTATTTTGACTTGTATTATATAGTTCAAAAGAATCTCTAAATAGAGTTTATTGAAGTGTTAACAATCGAAAGTAGTTTGATAAAATACACTTAATTTAGCTTTGATCTTATTATTGTCAAACTGATTAAAACAATCTCTTTAAACCATTTAAAAAGACAACCTGATACGAACAAAATACCTATGCATATAAATATTAATCTCTTAATAAAAGAATAGCGTAAGCCTTTTAACGTTTAAAGTCTTGAATGTTACTAATTACATGATGCCTAAAATTCATAATTATCAGTGATAAATTGGAAACTGATATTATAAATACAGATCTATAAGTTTTAAGGATGGTCTATTATTTTTTATCTACAATTAAAAACATTAATTTCTACGACAAATAAGAGCAGAAAAAGCACTGCTCACAAGGCTCGGTTTTATCTTATTGGGTATTTTCTTCACCTACTATTGAAGCATTTCTGGAATCAAGTGACATTGAAAAATGGGGATGCATTATAAATCATATAATATTTCATTTAATTTTATAGGGATTTCAGGTTTGACAGGTTACTATGAATACATCGTGATATCAGTATTAATTGAGAATAAATTAGAGACCGTACCATAGCTCTTCGCATACTTTGATTTCTCAAAATAAAGTGGTTTTTAAAAAGTGCACCGATTACGATTATAAAATGTAAACAACGGACACTGTCTAATCTTTGGAATGAATGATTGGCAGTCGATCTTAGTCATAATACTGATTGACATAGAATGCTAATTACTACATGTGTTGCAGAAAAGTATTTAATTTGTAACTGTAATTTCCTATCAACTGAAATCCTCTCAAAACTGGTAAAATAATTACTTATATTTGGACAAAGCTCACCGTCTTTGCCGTTCGCCAGCTGCTAAAAGGGCAGAAAAGTTGCAGAAAAGTATTTAATTTGTAACTGTAATTTCCTATCAACTGAAATCCTCTCAAAACTGGTAAAATAATTACTTATATTTGGACAAAGCTCACCGTCTTTGCAGTTTTGACCGATTTAAACGTTGGCAACATTAGATTATATTTTTTCTTTACACGAAAATTGCCGTTAGGTAACAAAGCGAATACGCCGATAATCCGGAGTTCACCGATTATGATATTATTGTCACAAAATTGTTTCAGTTCAAGTAATGTAATAGGTGCATTCAAACCGCATAGCTATTAGCTACTGCTGTTATAGGGAAGTGGTAGAATGTCTGTCTTAGGCGTGAGAGGTCCTGGGTTCGAGCCCCGGTTAGAGCTTCTGATACAGCATATTTTGGCTGTTTACAGACTGTTCCAGATGTTCTAAATTTGGTTTAAACATTTTATTTCCAAAACTATACAGAATTATATTAAAATACAAACATTACATGTACAGTAGATGAAAAGGATTAGAACGAAAGACAAGTCTTATAGAGTTCTTCTCCTAAAATGGACAGGTAAATTATTGTTTCGCAAAAGTACAGTGAAGATTTAAATATAATATCTATGGGAATGTAGTCTAGTATATCAAAAAATCATGTTTCTGGAACAACAATATGAGCGCTAATGAGAGTAGAGAAGTTATAAATAGCTCATTAAATTCTAGAATTAGAGAACATAAAATATAACAAGGGGATAAAATAGTGTCTCGTTGAGGTTCAGAAATATTTACAGGAATCTCTTACTTTCAGCTATGTAACAGTGTACATTTGTGAAAATATTGACATTATCCTCGTCCGGTAAAGAAGTCTTTCCATAAGAAGAAGGTTTTCGTCGATATCGTAGTTCTGAAGGTTATTGAAAAGTTTTTGGCGACAGTCTGTATATAAGGTACATTCTAATAGATAATGGGCATTCGTCTCCATCTGGCCACATTTTTAGCTAACAGTATCATAAATCATTATTTAGCAATCCAGATCACAATTGAATGTTAAATCAAATGCACCCAATTAGAAAATATTCACCATATTATGTCACTTTGATGTTTCTGCTCTCCATGTTCAAGAAGAGTTACATTTCCCTGATCACAAAATATTTCTTTTACATGAAAATATTAAATGCTCATAACGCTAGCTTTTGGTTAAAATATTGTCTATATATCTATTTTTGAGAAATATATGGACACTTGCCTTCATTTCAAAGCTTTTTAACTTCAAACCTATGATTTGAAAAACTTAGGTACTATCTCTTTATAAATGTTACTAACAAATCACTTTTATTTTTTACGAGTTGACATAATTACCGCATCCACTTTCTTCAATGAAAGAAATGTATTTGAACCTACAAAAAAATATGTTGTTAAGATTTTAAAAATATTTTGCTGCAAGAAAAAGTCAATAAATTTTTCGGCCAGTGAATTTTTGGACTCTCCTTGAGGCAGTGCGTTTTCGGATCTAGTGCCAGTTAGTTCAGATACTATTCCATACAGAGATCTGGAATCATCTTTAACGTTCTCTATCTTTTCACTTAGTGTGTTTCTCTTTTGACATTTGATTCCAAAATTGTGTTGGTTTCTTGCTGCTCTTTACGTCTCGAACTTATTTGTTTTACTGTAACGCCTCCATGTAGGCAGGGACTTTCTAACTCGTTGTTTTACATGTTACAAATTTTTATTGAACAATGGTTTGGGTGATCTCTGAATTATAGTTTTCTTCTTTATGGGAGCGTGTTTTTTCAGGACATCCTGTATTTCCGACTCAAACTCAATCACAAACTTGTTGATAGTCTGTGAATCAACATTTATTGCACTAAGGTCGCTGAAAAATTCTGATTCATTCAATTTTTTAAAGTTTCTAAATGTTACGCTCTTACTAGTAATAGTATATTTATTTTTGAATATCTAAGAGCACTTTAAGATCACAGTGATCAGATAAAAATGGTCCAGGCTCATATATTTCTACTTTAACACCATTATATGACTCCGTTATGACAAGATCCAAGCTATGTCCTCCCGTATGAGTACTGATATCAACATGTTGTCCAGGCCCTTTGCTAGTAGGGAGTCCTTGAAGTTTGTAATAAAACTGTTTCCATCTTTTATATTCAAATTGAAATCACTCATTATTATTTAGTTGTAATATAGTGGTAAAATGTTTTCGGTGAAATCAAAGAAATCAACAACGAACTGGTCACTAGTCGATAGAGCTGGGGTATATACACACCCACTGCGTGTATGGTCAAAATTTTGAAAACGAGTTTCCAAGCCTTGAAGAGTGCTGTGAGTCACTCTTCGTATATTGATTGTGTTTCAACAAGTGATTGCAACACAACCGCCTTTTTGATTGTTTTTCTTTTAATTACACTTAATTTATGTCCTTTCTGATAGTAGTCAGAAGTTTCAAACTAATGTTGTTTCTCATCCAAGAACTAAGTTTCAGTCAAAAGGGTGAAATCAGTTCTCTCATTTCCGAGGTATTGGGCCACTAAATCATCTTTGATCACAACAGTTCTAAGGTTCAGAGTAATGCATGATACATGTATTGTATCATGTATGATTTTGTACTGCTTCCATTTGTTAGGATATATCAAATTTTAAAAGTTCACACCATTTAGTGTAGGAATGAATTTACTAATACCGCCTTGTTCACTTTTGTGTGTTTTCCTTTTACAGGCTTTATTGAGTAAGTTTATATTCCTATATGTCAAAGGGTCTAGTTTTCCTAATCCGCTATTTTCGATACCGTAGGTAAATATCCAGTAATTGATCTCTAGCGTAGTAGTACTGTTATACTTAACAGGTGCACGACATGCATTGTCTGATATTAATTCGTGAAGAAAAGTATCAAAACTTTCACTTGATGCAAGCCACTCAGTCACTAAATATACAACAACGTAAAAGCAATTTGAGGTAAATATCGGCTTAATATAAGTTGTTTTTTTCCACAATAAGTAAAATTTGTTTGATAAATTGGTATATTGTTAGCTATATTACGAATTATAGTTCAAACATTGTTTTTATCCAATGACAAGCGAGGGATTTTCAAAAAAGTAACCAACTTATTTCCATATTATTTCATAACTGAAGATTTTGATCAACTTAATCATGAAGTAGTTCAAAATTAATGAATATTCATTGCTCCGCCTACTATAGGTTTCCCACATTCAAGGAGGCGGAACAATGACAAAAACGTAGTAAACATGTACTTCTCCATCATGAGTGAAGATAAGACTAGCGAATGAATTCCAAGAGATTGAAGAAGGCGTGGTTTAGTTTACTTCAGACAGAGCTTTTTGTTTCTTTAACCTATCAGTAAAATGAAATGGGGCGTTTTAACTATAAGTATTTTATAGATACACTTATTGAACTTCTAATGCATTAAGTTTTACCTTCACTACGCTACGCTCCGTTTCGGCAAACTTAATTGCATTAGAAGTTCAATAAATGATCTATAACCTATACAAATTAGCAATCGGCATAAATTTATTTAATAAAAGATTGAAAGAAAGATTATTCAAAATGACGGATATCCTAAAAACAACAACACACTCTTACATTTTTAGTTTCAGAAGTTTTACTTTAAGATAAAACTATTTGACCTTTGACCCTGTGGTTTGACCTCGCTGCTACCTGTGGAAAACGACAGCACCAATTGAAATTTTCCAAAGTTTCACGAAGTTTACGTTGTCTATCGATCATTCGCCATCAAAAGCAATGTTTAGGACTCCTTTCCGGAAATATCGGCAGACTAAAGCCATAATCATTATCAATGTCAAAAATTTCCGGTAGGTCTAAGGGACCTATAATTTTTATGAAATTCTTATAAGAAAACATATTTGGTTTACTAGTATATCCAGCGATAGTTGTAATTTTTTCGTATAGTTTTTAATTTCAAATAGGTCACCTTTGCCAGATCTTTTATCCCTGTGGTCTATATTCAACATTTTGATCATTTTTATCCTCTAGTAACAATTAAGATTGTATTTATAGACAGTTGAAATAAACTTAACTTTAAATGTAACAACCAACGGAAAAGAGAAGAAAATAGTGAAATTTGACTTTAGCGGGATATGGAAAAATAAGATGAATTACTAGCCCTTATTGTTTCAATTGCGTCTAAATATACATGTATTTATAAAGCTTCTGAAGAGTATTACAGCTGAAGTTTTCTATGTTGTGTACCTTAATTGCTGCCTCCCATATAAATAATTTTGTTCCATCAGTACATACCGCAGAAACTGTGATCTACCACAATATTTCCGCCCTGCTAAATGTACCTGCTAGTCTGTCATTTACTAATTTAAGCACATCCTCCACTAGGTACCATAAGCTACGGAAAGCTTTCTACAGATCATCGGAACTGTTAGAAAAATACAATACGAACCTAAAAGCTATTTCCAAACTTGGACTTACACACCCGGAAAACTATTGACATTTAGTTAATAAAATGCATAAAATTAAACATAGCCCTTATTTTTATCAAATATTTGTAAAATGGATCAAAAGAGGATACGATGCGAAAATTCGCGACACAAAGTGCATGTTTAGTGATTGACCCCTTTACAGTTAATCGCTAAGCTTTCCTATTTGGTGGTGCAATGGATAATAAAGTGTAAGAATCCATGAGGAATTCACCTAAATTCTTCATACAACGGACGGAGGAAGTTGAATTTTGTCTTGCAGCTTTCTTAGTCTTGCTTTTAAAAGTTAGGCTCTTGGTGCTCTGACTTCAGACAAGTTGTTGAATACACTTGTGTAATTATACCTTATATTTACCTAAGTTTAATGTTTTTATTTAATTAATCTGTAATTTTTACGCTAATGTTAGAGTCTTTCTCAGCGGGGATTTTATTTACATTGTGTTGTCTAACTTGTTGAAAATAGGGCAAGTGCTAGGTTGGCATGTCCTATTGCGTCTAAACCCCAAGTTTCCTTTATATAAGTTGCTGACCGTTCCAAGGCGGTGCCCGTATTTTCAACTGGTTTATGTCTGTCTTGTATTGTCTGTTTCGTATGTTTTCTTGTTTATTGTAAACGTTTTTCCTTCTCCTCATTCCCCCTAATCTCCCCACCCCTCCATCCTTCCCCCTTGGATTTGCGTTCATTTTTGCATATCCTTCCCCCTTCACATTAGGTTAGTTTTCGTGGCTCCCCTCTTTTTTTGGCTGCCGGACTCCTACGGCGTTACACGATTGTTTTTTCCTGCTTATAGGGGTACGTTTGTGTGCTTTTAAGCCTAAAGCGGTGCCCTATACTGTGTTCTTGTATCCTACTTGTTTGTTTTTCTATGTTAGTTAGTTGGGTGTGGTTGTGTGTTTATCTTTTGTACACGAGTGTCTAGTACGCTATTGTGGTTTACGTTGTAGTGTAATTGTGATCAAGGGAACGTAGCTTACCCCTGGTATATTCATCCTTATTCATCCTTGTTCTACTTTTCCCTTCACCCCCCCCCCCCTCCCCCACTCCCCCACACACACACCCAAAACCCTCCATTTTACCTCTTACAGCTTCCTCCCCTTGTTTCTATATTTGGCATAAATTTATATGTACCTGTTAAGATTTTACGAAGCTACCTGTCTGTAATATTTGTCCATTACTGCTTCTTTCTTTTTGCAAATGCGTGGCTCTGAGGATGTGTTTTTTTGTGCTCCGTGCTTCCGAGAAATCTACCCTTACCTATTATGTTTTCTACAGACAATGCGAAATCGTCCGATATAAGTTTTGAACGCCCTATTGCTGCGAAAGCTATTTTACTTCAAAGTTTCTGCAACATGCACTTTTAAACTGCCGATTTTCTTGAGAATACAGGGTACATTTCGGGGTGCGATTGTGTCTATAAAAACATTTTTTGAAAATTCGAAATAGTTGCTGGTCGTACGTACCAGGAGTTTTGACTAGTACTATGTTCGCAAAGCACACGATTTTCACAAAACCTTTAACTAGTGTATTTTTTTAATAAAATACAATCGTGGTGTGATCTCCCAGTTAACTGTTGTGATCTCAAGCTTGGCGCTTCGCAATCACACGAAGCAAGACATCACCGAGCCGAAGCGCGAAATTGCAATTTAAATCATTTTGCGCATCAAAACTCTGATCTTACACTTTGTTTATCGCTAGAGGGAGCAAGGTAGAAAATAAGCCCCACCTCATGTCTGATAACTATTCATTAAAAAGTCCTGTCCCTTTGTGGCAGACTTGGGCCGATAGCAGCGATCTAATCAAATAAGCAAATCGGTTTTCATCACTCCGTCTGCATTACATTACATGTTTTTCTCATTTTTCGTCTAGTGACCTTCCTTCCAGTATGTGACTCTATATTTTTTTCTATGTTAAGCTACTTATTTCTGATTTCATGTGTGTGTTCTGAATAAAAGAAACTATGCTCTTGCATGGAATATTGTTACAAACGGTTTTTATTTACTTTTTTTTCTATTTTTTCTTCTTTTTTTGTGTGAATGCGATGTATTTGATTTGCGACACGTAGGTACAGTAAGAAATAATTTACGAATTAGTGAAAGGGAATATAAAAAACATCAATTTAGTTAAACTTTATAGAATGATGTATAAACGATTCCTTAATTACAACAGTAAAATCCGAGATATTTCTGATTAAATGTTAAAGAATAGGAGAATTATACATATTGTCTTCCTTCATGTGAACCTACCAAAACAAATGTATACGAATCTACAAATTAAATCCATCTGTTTGTTAAAAAAAAAAACTTTTGCAAAACACATTACATGTTTAATGAAAGACTTTACTATTATGCTGTAACTTCTGCACTTTCACATATTAGCATAATTTACATAAAGAGAATGTCCTTTTGACTTTTAGCATATACAGTTTCTGTATCATTTACGTGTTATAACATTGTTTTTCATGCATCATAAGTTGTAACAAGGAAGTTTCCTTGCTATTAAAGGAGATAAGTATGAAAGATAAAACATCTTGAAATCCCCTAAATAAAATGCGAACGATATCAAGAGCGTACTACTAGATGAAGCCTATGAGGGAGGTAAATGGATGCACTTTTCAAAGATTTTATTTCAATCTATCTCAAAACATATGGCTGTTGGTTTCCCCATTTTCCAGTTCATTGAGCATCACAAATCGCAATATGAGCTGCGCCATGAGAAAACCAACATATTTTAGCTTAAATTTATGTAAAATGTTTTAATGTTTGATAAATGCCATTTGTAACTTGTATATGTATATGTGTGATTTAACCTGAATAAACATCTATCTATCTATCTATCTATCTATCTATCTATCCATCGATCGATCCAGCCAGCCATCCATCCATCCATCCATCCATCCATCCGCACAGTCTGGCCAGGATCCATGCTGGCCGCAAAGTCACTGTGTTACTTTTCTCACGACGCGGCTCATATTGTATATTGGTGTAACCTGTTCATTCTTCCCATTCATAAGTTCTTGAGCACTGTTAATTCAATGAAAAGTAATTATTCTTTTCTATATTTATAAAAGGTATATTCGTTATAAAATGGCTTATTTTCTATCTTTTAGATATATTTTGAGCTTCGGACACGATTGTTTTAACTGAGAGTTATTTCGATTTATTGTTCTCAAGTATAACATGCCGTAGATATCTTTGCACACATTGTCCAACGTTAGCCTTTTGCACGAAATTCTGGCTATATAAAATGCACTTCTGTTGCATTGTAACATCACAATTTCGCGCTCGTTTTGATGCCATAGTGTTTGTTTGTTTGTTTATAGATTTAGCTATTTCAGTTATGTAAAGGCTGAGACTTAACCAGTTTTCCTAGATTTTGTACAAATCCTGACCTCTTATCCACAATGAATAAGAGGTGGAAGATAAAATGACTGATGACACAATGTCATTAAATATATCGTCACGGAGAACATATGTCTCGCCTGAAGATTGAATTCACAACCCTGCGATCCGTAGATCTTTGCACTCCCTATTTAGCTAAACGGGCGGGTTCAGGTCACAGTACATATTTCACAATATTGTTTTTTATTTAGAATATATTTCACAGGTAGAGATGAAAATTTAACATATTCAAACATTGGAAGTAGAACTTTCAAAATTACCAAATGCAGCAAATACCGTCTAAATTAACTTATCTTGATAAAATGAAAATAAATTGTGTAACTGTAGGCACCTATTCTGTAGCCATAATTTTCCATAGTGTTTCTATTTTGCATATAAAATAGAAAAAGTGGAAACTTCACAGGTCGCTCAACACGACAAAAACGAAAATGTTGCAGGCTCGGTTTGATTGAGCCTGTTCATGGACGGTAGTGGAAATGCATGCTACCGTCCACGCCCTCTAGCCCCGGGTTGAGCAGAACTCAACATTTACACATGCTAAAAGTACAAAAAGCAATTTGAGACATCCGCAGATGTATTCAAATGGCGGTGCACATGGAACCTTCAATGATACACGGGTTGTGGCGTGTAATTCCATGAACAGCGGCGTTTGGTCCTCAGATAAAGTAATAGGTTTGCCCCAAACGAGAAAACAATGGGCAGAACTAAACAAACTGGAATTTAGAAAGGGAATCTGAGGTTAAAGTATTATTAACATTTCCTATAAAATAATAAAGAAAAATGAAAACGGAATTTGTTTGCAATAAGGTCCTTCTTTATACACACATGCGCGCTCACATACCTCTCTCTCTTCTCTCTCTTTCTCCTCATGACGTAAAATGCTAGAAATTAGAAAAAATGTATTTATTGAAAGTTACATTTACGCACATTTACATTTACGTACATTAACATTAACGTACATTCAGCGCTTTTGAACGTTTATTTTATAGATGAAAAGAGCGCTATAAAAATCTGGTAAATAATAATAATAATAATTTACATTCACGTACATATTTGCTTATATTACGATATAACGGTCACGAAGATAAACGCGCAACATAATCAATATATGGATTCGAGAAAATTTTCTAATTTTCTAATATGTTAATCAATAGTCAAATCTTTGACAAATGAGAGAGAAAATAATTGTCGGAAATAGGATGTGTAATGTGTTTTTATTCAGTCAAACAATGTAACAAATATAACAAGAAAGAAAATTTAACCACATGTTAGGCATAAGAGATACTCTTGCTTCCCTACCGTTAACTTTGTAACTCCCTTTTTCATAAATTATTAAACATGCTTCTCGAGTATTTCTAATTAGTCAATTTATTCAGGACCCGGACTAAAATGTATTGGATGATCTTGTATCAAGATCTTGTATCTTTGTTTGCAATAAAAGTGAAGTGTAAAAAGCGTGAGAGAAAATAGGCGGAAAAATATATGACAAAACTATTACTTCTTTTTTTTCGTAAAATACGTATGCTATAAATAAAAAAATGACAAATTTTATCTAAATTACAGTTGTAAAAACATTTCATTCGGACGTTCTTCCGCATTGTTATTGTGAACATGATACTTTCTTTACAACAAAACCACATTCATCTTAACCCAACCATGCACATCGTGGTAAAAGAAGTTATGATCCGGTTAACAAACAACTATATTATTTTACTGAGATGTGAAAGACAACAGGCATGGTTCATACCATTCATTGAAAGACTACCAACGGCCATGATTTATTATCAGAGAAGTAGAGGAATGTACGACATTCAGTGAAAATTTGCCCTTATTTATTATTACTTTTTGTTGTAAAAATGGTATTTTTCACTAGATTTTACAGGGATATGCCACTTCTATCCCTAACAGCACACTTACGCTGCACTATATTTAGATGTTATTTTTCTCTTATACAAATAATTATTCAAAATCTTACATAAAACTTTGGTGTTAGAATGAATGAAAGAAAAAAATGCATATTTATTTTCAACAGTTGAAAATTTAAGAACATAGTTTATAGAATAAATTGTATTTTCTCCAGTAAGAAAATCTGAATTTTACCAACTTTCCGTAGCAGCAAAACGTCAACGTATCAGCTTTTTTTTTTAACCGCGTTTCAGGCCCGTTTATTTCATGAATACATAATATGCACATTTATACATTATCATAATTTTAAATGCATTACAGCTAATGACATGACTAAATACATATATGAAAATGTTTCATTAGTGTATACAATTTCAACTGTTATTTAGATGAGCCTTTTATGTGGATTGAAATGAAAATGATGGAAAAAAAATAAGAAATTGATCAGAGAAAAAAATGGCTTTGTCAGTAAACATCGTTTGTACAAATTAAATATTCAATAATAAGATGAAATTTCTCCTATCATTGTTGAAACTATCAAGAGAAGCGTTTTGAAATACCCTATACTTTTCGATTTTTAATCTGTTAGACAGTTTTTGGATAAAGATTAGTATGTTTGATATTGTTTTTTTTTTTTTCGTTTTACAACTATATATGTTATATTTGGAAAACAAGAGAATGAATGAAATTATTTTATTTCTTGAATGAAAAAAAAAATGATAGAAATTTATCTTGAGCAACATCTATAAACAGTCTCCGGATTTAGTTTGCAAATCCGGAATTTTCGCAAACTCAGCTACCTTTTGCCTTTGACTTTTCTCTGATTTTTTTACATTAAACGATAGTTCAAGTCCCATAGAATAATAATTGGTCGTTTCCTTCTTTATATCTTAAAGAATGAATTTATGGGAGGTTTTCAAAGTTGGTCCTCCCATGGGAGTATTTTTTCCTCCCATTGGGTTTTTGCTAACCCATGGGAGGTCCCGCGGGTGGATATCTCCCACTTTACCAATTACGGGAGAAAAAAACCGTGGGTTTTTTCTAAAATTTTCAAATCAAAATATTTTAGCTCAGATTAATAATTTATACAATAAAAAACTGTTCTGACATGATTTCGCGTTGAAAAACGACTTTTGAAAAAAAAAACTCCCATTTTCGTTACGGGAGGAAACCCCCCACTGGATACTGGATGAATTTTTGAAACTGCATTTAATGTTTCACTTTTTGCTAATTAATTATAATTTTATCAATATCAACTCAAATTTAACTTAAAGACGTATTACTGTGCGAAATAAAAAAAATCGTAAACCCCACGGGTGAATCCTCCCATTGTTTTAAATGGGAGCACAATCCCGTGGGAGGTTAGAAAATAAATAAAAAATAAATATTGTGACATTTTGACAGAACAAAACATCAGCATTTTATTTTAATACTAATATTCCATCATAAAGTAACTTCTGGGTTTCTACTCAGCGAAAATATTATACATTGTATAATTACAATGCCACCGACACGATTAAACACAGGTCGCCTTGCTGATTATGACCGTAGCATTGCGATCTCAACGATGTCACATAATTAGACGGGTCATAAAACTTACTGAAGCATATACGATATATTTTACCTGACAAATATGCATCTCGGGACTATTTTTAATCCAAAAATAAAAAAAAAAATGCAGGAGATTAGATGAAAAATCTCCTTTTAAATTGATGTTCACAACGAAAAACATATCCAAATCTTACCCGATCTGCCTCTGTCATAATGCTAGTGTTATAAAGTACTTCCTTTCTTATTTGAAATGCCTAATATATCTCCATCAAATGCACTAGTATTCTTCATATAATTGTTAAAAAATACGACGCGAAGATATCAATAATTTTCAATATTAATGACATTGATTAACAAAATAAACTCGAATTCAAAACATAATGACCATCCTCTAACAACCTAAACATACCGCACCTTCTGGAAAAATTCTCCTCCGTAATTTGACCAGTCAAGAACCATTATATAAATTAAATCAACAGAAAGGACGATATAATGATAAGACCTGAGAAATGCCCCACCCCGTTTTGATAAGAATTTGAAAAATTAATACTGTAACTTAAAACTTTAACTGTTAAAAACTTAAGAGATCATAACTGTTAATACTAGGATTAAAAAAAAATATAATCAAGTCAGAATACAGTTACTCAAATAAACATTTTTTGAGAATGTTGAATTGCAGCTTACTTGAAGTAAACAGGATAACGCACTTATCTTTTCTTAAGCAACCGTACATAAAAAAGATACATACTGGTGGGTGGGGTATAAGAAATTTTAATAGCTACGAGTTTTAATGTAAAGTGAAATTGAAAGTATCAGTTTACATATGTTTTACCCATGAATCAACTGCATTTCGGCGTTATTTTCAATGATAGTGTTTAAGCGGCATTTCAAAGAAAAAAATGTTTTGGTTCCTCAATGTTAAAAAGGCATGAAAGACACCTATGAGCAACGCAACTACTAAAGGTTAATAGTTTGTTTATGTAAGAATTATTATCTGCTTTGACGCGATCTGTACGCTCGGCAGCTCAGTGGTATTTGAGGTCAAAACCCTAAAGGCATTATTCTGTCAGTTACCAACGATCATACTACTTTGATGATTAAAAACACTAGACTTTCGAACCATATTTTGTATTTTAGTATCGAGCTTAAATATTCCGAACCATTTATCTAGGCTATTTTCTTTCATTTACTGTATGTCCGTTACATGTTATAAAATGTGTTTTGTACTAATGCCGCAGAAAGCCTACAATCCGTATGTACTTAACGTACCATTCGATAAGTGCTTTTTCATTAATTGTAGAAGAAATGCCATGTTTTACTAGACCGTTTAAAATACTTTCTTAGTATGAAATTTCATAAATAAGCGGTCGGAGATTGAACCCACGACCTCCCATATAAGAAGCGGGTGCGGATTAGGCTGTCTGCTCTGTTAGTGAATACTTTTTTGAAATGAATATTCATCAATCCGAAAATGGAGGTGATAAAATTTATAGGTGTTATGCCGTTTTTCGTTTTCTAAAATAACAGTACTGATCTTAAATATAGGGGAATATAGTGTTTGTTACGGTGGCACAGAGGTCATATAATATAAATATCATATAGCAGCGTGTTTGACATTGATATTGTCAACCCGAGGGCAGAATGTTACCCGAGGAGATATAAAGATTTCATACAGATACATGAGCACATAATAAATTCGGGCGAACGTATTAGATCTTAAACGCGCACATACTTGTATTGAAATAGCTGCGCACATATCAGTATAAAATATATATGAGCCGCGCCATGAGAATACCAACATAGTGACCTTGCGACCAGTACAGTCTGTGCCAGGGTCTATGCTGTTCGGTTTCAAACCCTATAGCAATATGTTCAATATCCTCTGTAAAATCTCTCAAACAGTCTGGCCTTTGTCTCTATGGAATTAAATTCGAAAAAAGGGAATGTAGAAATATATCTATCATCAGTCTAGTGGCTAGTCTATATCATTTTAAGAACATAAAACGATCTATCGTCTTGCGAGTATGAAAATATCATTACTTTGGTATATCCCAGGCGGCCTTATAAAACGTATACGCGTCTGAAGGCCATTTAACGCTTCCATAGAATCAACAGGAAATTTCCCTTAATATAAGTTCCAAGTGCGTGTATATTAATTCTTACTGATTTTAAAATACTAGATATAGCGTGAAATGTTTATTTTTTATTTAAAAAGATCAGCTCCGCCACGTGATATATGAGCCGTGCCATGAGAAAATCAACATAGTGGCTTTGCGAGAAGCATAGATCCGGACCAGCCTGCACATCCTCGCAGTCTGGTCAGGATCCACGTTGTTCGCTTATGAGAGAAACCATTAGTGAACAGCATGGATCCTGACCAGACTGCGTGAATGCTCCATGCTGGTCGAAAAACCAGTGTGTTGGTTTTCTCATGGTGCGGCTCATTTATTTTAGGATATTTCTGAAATATGTAGGTATGCAGCGCTCAAATTATAAACTATCTGACATCAGAGGTATATGCTAACACTTTTAGACAATATCAGAAAAGATCTTTGGAATGATTTGATAAGTTTATTTCGAGTGCAAACATTTTTTCGTAGATGAAAAGCTGGCATGTCTTACTAAAGCCCAGGTATTTTCAAATCGTTAGAAGAAAATGATCATTGACCCCATATTAGCAAAAGAAGCAAAAGAAGTCCACGCTGATACATTTAGACGGCGTAGTAGCCCCTGCGCGAGACAAATGCGACTTTCTTTTCCGAGTTTAACCTATGTACTTTGATTTTCACTGCTTCCGCGAAAAGCTGAAGGTCGTCTGACATCATTTCTTGTGTTGTCAAAGACGTATGTATACCTGGCGAGATTGTTTTAAAATATTAGGACTGGGACGGTTAATCGGATGCGATTCGATTACTCTGTGAAACCGGTTTCAATTTTGCAAAACCGCTAACCGCTCTTAAACAATTAACATTATGATCGTTCTTTATCTTTATATATTTCTTTGACCAGCACATTGACTCGCAGTATATTTCCGAAAAAAAAAAAAAAAACAAAAAAAAAAAACAAAAAAAAAACAACACAACAATCAACAGAATCAATAGTCTTGGATTAGCCCGTCGTGATGTATTTAAATTAAAATACACCAAAATATGATTTATTAATTATCAAACAACTTGCAAACGATAAAGTCCGTAAGTTCCTAATGAAGTCAGCTGCTGGAAGTACCTTGATACGGTCATCAGGAAAGAAAAGAGCATTTTCAATATGGTGGCCGATTAACCGGTTCGATTCGATTTCATACAAATGATTAACCGATTTCAAAATTTGAAATCGTCCCGGCTCTATAAAAAAATGTCGGTCGTCCTTGGGATAAAAGCCGTGAATAGGTATTGGAGGGGGTTGTATTGTAACATTATACCTTTGTTAAAACTTGTTTACAACAATAACCTCCAAAAGTCAAATAATTAAAAATCTCAAAACACTGAAAGTGGCCTTTTATACACCAAACTTATAAAAAACTGTAATTTGATTTTATCAAAAATATGCAACCGCTGAAATTGAAATATAACAAAATGGGATGGAATCAAATTGTAATGTTTATAAATATTCAGATTCTTTGCAAAGAAAATACCAATAAATGAAATTGCTCTTTGTTTCATATAGAAATCTGCTACTTCAGATCCATTTTTTTTTGGATTTAACCTTGCACCGACACATGATAGGTCATATGGCGACTTCAGATCCAATTTGATACAGTTTCTAGGAAGACCTATTTTCAACAAAACATCGATCAAAGCATTTGCTACAAGAAAAACGAAAAGGAAAAGGGGTAGTGAGTAATACGCAGTGAAGAAGTCAGGTATCTTCATGTTGCCGCTGTCCGCAGAATAAAAACCTTTTTGTTTTCAAACAAACAACTGGAACGCATGCAAAGTGTCTTATTTTATTTAAAATACATTGAATTTCCACGAGTGAAATAATGCCCATTTCGCTCCCGGTTTACGCACCAATGCGCTAAAAATGGAACAAATAGGATCTATAAGTATCATAAGGATCTATTTTCGAACTAGACCACGGAAGTATATTTTGACCGAGTTACTTCTTTATAACCTGCAGGAAATAGAGAGCATTTAAGTTTCATGCTAGTCTGGCTACCGGCTAGATAACCATCTTTTTAGAAAAGATTCTGTTGAATATTCTGACTTCATCAGTCTTGTCTCTGATTATCAAGCGTTTTTGAGAAGAAAAGGGACATAACTATAAAAATTTTGAGCAAACTCAGGAGTTATCTCCTGTGAACAAAACACAGGGTCTGAAAACAAACTGTGGTTTTATACAAGCATTTTCGTGGAAAAAAAACTGAACGCGCCTTGTCAGTCATTTCATAACAATTTAACAAACGTGCATATGTTTTTAATGTTATAGAAACGTTTTCGAGTTTAGTCCAGTCAGGTGTACACGAAATCACTATCGAGTCATTGAACTGCTGCGTGCACCTAATGCTCTCACGCTTCCTGTGAATTATCTGCGTAATTAAGAAAATACCATGACCCTCCGTAGTTAATACATTATGTTTTTTTTCTTTTCTTTTTTCCTTTTGTTTAAGCATGTCCGACAGGAAGGCAATAATAAGATAGATTTATGGCCGCCGATCTCGCTATCAAATTAGGGGCATGCAATATTCACGACACTTAATTGACGCAACTGAACGGTGATGGTACGAATCTAAAATGTGGTGAAATGGGCCTGTCATGAAGTATTAAAAAACACTTCAAAACTCTTATTCATGATGAAGGATATGTCTCCAGAATAATTCTGAAAAGAATTCATCCTCAAAATGTTCCTGTTATGTCAGTTACTTGCACGAAACGAGCTTAATGATGTTAACGTATCCAAGACACTGTCCGAGGTACCAAAAAGTTGTAATTATCAAATGAAACACAGATGTGTATAACTTCATTGTATTAGATTCATCTATTATATCACAAATGTAAATAATATTCTTAACAATTAATTTAAAATATCATGTTCACATTTATGTACATGTACATGTATCCTCTTGATAAATTTGCACAAAACATACAGAATTTACATTATGGTGGTTTTGTCGTTGTTGTTGTTTTTTGCTCAAATTGAGAAAATCTTAAGTTTTCAAACCCATAGATATTTTAAGAAAATTAGGCAAACGAAAAAGAGAATCCATATGCCGAGTCCAGGTTTTGTGTTATATTTCCGTTAAATGACGTCATGCCTTTACTTCCGGTTTGTCAGACGTGTAGAATTTCCTGTGTCAAAATACTCTAGGTGAAACATTTTTTATAAATCTTGATAATCATTGTACTTATTGTATTAAGCTGCTTTCTGAATTCGGATAACAGCAAAATCCAACTTCGATATCGGTCTATCAACTGATTTATCAATATTTTGTCAAGAAAATGTCAATGTATCAATTACGGAGCATTAAGTTCAGAACCCGCAGAATACCAGTTATAAATCGTATATGATAAATTAAATGGCAATATCGATGCCGTTTACAGAGATGTAAATGATGACTGAGAGTTCTGTTCTGGTCCGTTCTGTTCTGTTCTGTTCTGTTCCGTCTGTTCTACTTAAATATCCATTAAATGATAGAAGGTATTTCATCAGCAAAGGGGAGAATTTCCAAACGATATATCAGATCATGATTTAGAATGTCCAACGACTGACACAATTTGTTAGATTGGGTTCCTTTGGCTTTAAACTGTTGTTGTTTTTTGAATAACACGTATATGAAGCAAAATGCCGTGCTGTATTCTGGTTTACCGCAAGGAGACGTATATTTCTCTTCGACCTGAAATATAAGTTATTTAATTCGAACACGTATACAAATGCTAATGAAATCATCTAGCAAAACATCTCTATTAAAACACACAAACCCACAAACACACACATTTTTGTGCGCACACGCACTGTCGCACACACGTGCAACGCACATACATATATATGATTATTTTGTGGAATACAATTATTATTCATCAGGTGATTTTATGACACAGACACGTACCTTTTTGAGTTCCAATAGTATTTATCAACAAGTAGGATTAATATTAAATATGGTATTTGTATGCAAACGAATACAATGTTAATTTGTAAAAGTTCATTCTTTAAATACATCTGAAACATGATAAAGACGTTCAGAACCATTTTACAAGCAGGTAGCTCTACACGTTTGATAAACCGGAAGTAATATTTAAAAGGTGATTAATCAGGAAAACGTGGAATAAAGCAGGGTCGGATACAGGATTTGGTGTTAGAGGGGACGTAAATTATTTGTAGTGTAGAGCAACTAGGGGGTTCTGGGGTCATTATCCCCGTGAAAATTTTGAAACCAATTGCCCCATCTGGTGCATTCTGTGTGTTCTTAGGTACTTTATCTGGTATTTACAAATCACAGGTTTTGCGATAAAATCAATACAAACTAGAAAATGCTTTTGTAGAAAAGCGCATGTCTCCCCCAATGCAAAGTCCTATAGGCAAAAAGTCAATAGGGGTCAGGAGCAAAAGTCAAAGAGACACTGATGGTTGGCTGCAATAGGGATCATCTACTTGGCATGTCCAGTCATCCCGCTAAATTTCAACACTCTTGGCCTAGTGGTTCTCAAGTCACTGTTCAGGCTCCTGTGACCTTAACCTTTGATCAAGTGACCTCAAAATAAATAGGGGTCATCTACTCTGCATGTCCAATCATCCTATTAAATTTCAACATTGTAGGTCAAGTGGTTCTCAAGTTATTTCCAAAAAATGATTTTACATGAACAGGCCACTGTGACCTTGACCTTTAATAGACTGACCCCAAAATCAATTGGGGTCATCTACTCTGCATGTTCAATCATCCTATGAAGTTTCAACATTCTGGGTCAAGTGGTTCTCAAGTTATTGATCGGAACTGGTTATCAATATTCAGGCCCCTGTGACCTTGACCTCTAACGGAGTGACCCCAAAAACAATAGGGGTCATTTACTCTGCATGAACAATAATCCTATGAAGTTTCATTATTCTGGGTCGAGAGGTTCTCAAGTTATTGATTGGAAATGGTTTTCCATGTTCAGGCCCCTGTGGCCTTGACCTTTAACAGAGTGACCCTAAAATAGTTAGGGGGTCATCTACTCTGCATGACCAATCATCCTATGAAGTTTCATCATTCTGGGTCAAGTGGTTCTCAAGTTACTGACCGGAAATGGTTTTCAATGTTCAGGCCCCTGTGACCTTGACCTTTCACAGAGTGACTCCAAAATCATTAGGGGTCATCTACTCTGCATGGCCAATCATCCTATTAAGTTTCAACATTCTGGGTCAAGTGGTTCTCAAGTTACTGACCGGAAATGGTTTTCAATGTTCAGGCCCCTGTGACCTTGACCTTTAATGGAGTGATCCCAAAATCGATAGAGGTCATCTACTTTGCATGTACAATCATCCTGTGAAGTTTCAACATTCTGGGTCAAGTGGTTCTCTAGTTATTGATCGGAAATGGTTTTCCATGTTCAAGCCCCTGTGACCTTGACCTTTGATGGAGTGACCCCAAAATCAATAGGGGTCATCTACTCTTTATGACCAATCATCCTATGAAGTTTCAACATTCTGGGTCAAGTGGTTCTCTAGTTATTGATCGGAAATGGTTTTCAATGTTCAGGCCCCTGTGACCTTGACCTTTGACGGAGTGACCCCAAAATCAATTGGGGTCATCTACTCTTCATGATCAATCATCCTATGAAGTTTCAACATTCTGGGTCAAGTGGTTCTCTAGTTATTGATCGGAAATGGTTTTCAATGTTCAGGCCCCTGTGACCTTGACCTTTGACGGAGTGACCCCTAAAACAATAGGGGTCGTCTATTCCAGCAGCCCTACAATCCTATGAAGTTTGAAGGTTCTAGATCAAATGGTACTCCAGTTATTGCTCGGAAATGAAGTGTGACGTACGGACGGACGGAAGGACGGACGGACGGACGGACAGGGCAAAAACAATATGTCTCCTGGCGAGACATAATAACATATTAATTAAAGTAATGTTTTATGAATTTTCAGACTAATTCTTTCGTAAGTATCTCGGAATTTCTTAGCCAGATTTCTGAAGATTTTTATGGGGAGGGTTTACCTAGGACTATTTCGGTTTTAAATGTGCAACCAGAGCGAGCGAGAAAACAATGCATTTTTTTTCATCCAGAACAAAAGACAAATTACCTATGCAACAGAGAAAAAAATACATATGAGCCGCACCATGAGAAAACCAACCTAGTGCGTTTGCGACCTGCATGGATCAAGACCAGCCTGTGCATCCGTACAGTCTGGTAAGGATCCAAGCTGTTCACTTTCAAAGCCTATTGAAACAAAGAAACTGTTAGCGAACAGCATGGATCCTGACCAGACTGCAGATGCACAGGCTAGTCTGGATCAATGATGGTCGGAAACGCACTATGTTGGTTTTCTCATGGCGCGGCTCATATTTTATATTTCTAACACAGAACAGAAGACAAATTACGTATTCGAGTGTAGCGAGCAAGAAAAATGCATATTTTTCACCCAGAACAAAAGATAAATGATTTATGCGAGCAAAGCGAGCGTGAATAAAAATGCATTTTTTTTATTTTCAGTTAGAACAAAAGATAAATAATGTACGTGAGCGTAGCGAGCGAGAAAAATGTATATTTTTCCAAACAAAAGACAAATTACGTATGCTCCGACGATTTTAGAGGGGTGCGCCCCCACCCCCACACCCCTCTGAATCCGCTAGTGTAAAGCCTGGATGAAGACAACCTTATGAATTAAACGTAATCGATGAGTTAATGTATTATAAGAGCAACGTTTCTATCTTTCTTAAAGATAAAATATGATATTAAAACATCTTACACGTTATGTCATTCCGAAAAATGTTTTAAAATCAGTATGAAATTTGCGCGTCTCCAATCATCACGGGTGGTAAACGCGCAATCCAATTCCCGCCGGGAATACGCTTAAAATGGGTTGCGCAACGTCCGGTGCTGGTGTTGCGCGTAGAAAGGACGAAACTGAGGTATGTCGTATTTGCGTGACTGAAATAAGTACTTCAGACAATATTAGTTACACTGCTTGTTGGTGACAGGATACGGGATATACGCTGTCGAGGAAATCCATATCAGGCGAGAGCGAAGCTCGAGCCTGATATGGATTTCCTCGACAGCGTATATCCCGTATCCTGTCACCAACAAGCTGTGTAACGATTTTATCTTGCCGACTACCCTTTACTTACATGCTATAATCTAATATTTTATAAATCAACAAAGCGGCAGCCATTTTTTTAAATCAAAATTCATATCTGAAATGTACTAGCAGGATATGGAATATATCCTGTCTCCACGTGACGTCTATTGACCAATAGAAATGCAAGAAACTTGTAGGAGGCAAGATAAGTACTACTAACCATAGTTTAATTTAGCTATAAATACATTGGTATAGAAAAAAATCAACATTAGATAACAACAGCTTAAACAATAGCATGATCTTAAAATAACAGACTTAACTATATAATTACTTAAGTTTTTCTTGTGAAACTGGGGCCTGGTGAATGTTTTTCAACATATTCATTTCTAAAAAGTTTATGAAAATAGATAATTATTCGTGAAAATACAAGAAGAATGTAAACTTTCTGCATTATTTCAAGAGTTGCAACGGTAAACTACCTTCTTCCCAAGTTGGACCGAATATTATGATTCCGAACGCACAATCACATTTAACGGGTAAAAAAATAGCACAATAGATGATGAACTGTAAAATTAATGTTCAAGTTAAATACTATAAAATGTCTGTTCTGTACTTTTTTAATCCTGTTTCTCCGTTCTGCTTCGTTTATAAAGCTTCTCAAAATACAATGAATATGCAACAAACGGTTAAAAACTACAAACCTGCATTAAGTCCTGTATGTTCTCTCGCACTAATCCGATTTAAAGTGACTATGTCATGGCAGCGGGGCATTTATGACCTGATGCGCAATTCGGACTGGTGTTAGATGAGCCACAGAGTGTGTATGACATTTTTATTACATTGTTATGTCATATGATAGATAAGGTTTTAAAGTCCCTTGAGACTCTTATCTAATTAAGTGATACGGTATACGGAATATTTGTCTTAAATGGAAATATTTCTCATTGTGTGGACATCAGATGCAATATTTTCGCTAACACGCAAGTTTAGTGTGAAAAGAAATAAAAACATGTTTGAAATTCGATCGTACTTATTTTCTTTTCATGTTTTTTTTTTTTTTTTTTTTTTTTTTTTCAATTGTAAAGCAAGTTCTACAACTTACATTAATCACTCTCCACACCTCATTCCTGATTGAATCCACCGCCAACAGGGTATGAGAGAATGAGGCCAGTTTCCCTTTTATTAAGTTTTAATGCTGAGCGCCAAGCAAGGGAACTACTGGTATCATTTTCACGTCTTTGGTGGCCGGGGATCAACCCACGACCTCCCGTACTCGAAGTGGTCGATGCGCATTTGAAAACGTCATACACAAATTCATAACAGTAGGGTGCTGAAACTAGAAAAAAATAAATAGGGAATCGATCCAACCGAAGCGACGAAAATCCGGATCGATCCCTCTACAGTAACATACGGTATATACCGAATGAGATATACTATCGAAGGAATTAAAAAAATGTGTCCTTCCGACACGTGCACAGAGCGTCTGACTTCGGATTTTTGGAAGAATACGCTTTTTCCTTGTGCGTAATAAGCGTCCATATAACTTGTCCGAATCGCACTGTCTTGCGCATCAGTACAAGCATGGGCAGTATTTTTTATTACAAAATCTACCTTTAAATCCCTATTGAGGCAGTGCCTTGTTTCATATTATTTTTTTTTATATATATAGTTCCTTTATATTAGAATACCATGGAGCGAAATTCAAATTCTATTTGCTTTTGCAGACTTTACTGTAAATACTTTACGGGAAAATCCAACTTTTTGTTTTTTAATTCATACACTTTTCAGAACTCAAGTTTGGACCTGTGGCAGTAAAAACGAAAATCATTCTGTTTGGAACAGTGACCGTTATATTCCTGAGATTAAAATCAACCGTTGTATATCAGTAAATTACTGAATAAAAATAATACAATAATGTTATGTATTAAATTTATTTCACTAATCTTGCTACTGATCAGACACTCTCTTATCGATCTTGTTCTTTTATTATCGTTCATTTCTGTATATTTTCTTAGCTCTTATTATAGCATATATTTTGAAGCATGATAAATATTTGAGTAGTTTCAGGAGTTATCTCATATGAACGAAATACCTGGGACAAGTTTCTATAGAGTGAATATAACTTGCATAGTAAATCACGAGTTTGTGCGTTGGTCTTGTAGGAATTGAGACTGATAATAATAATAATAATAATAATAATAACGTCTCTCTTATGCATGGTAATTCACGAAACAATTTTAGTCAATGTATATTTTGGTGGTCTGTGTAAAAATAACTGGATTTTTTTTTATATATTTTACAACGAATCAGATTTTACATCTTGAAAGTTCGTTATAACTACCATTTAATTTATGTTTTTTTTTTATAATTCAAGGACCGAAATGAAGAACGACACCGAAACACCAGTTAAATTAACATTTTCGCGGAAATTAAATAACGGCCCTCCCTTTTTTAATTATGTTCGCAATAAGCACTTTTATAACAGACGGATTTTAGAAAAATAAGCAAAATCCAAACAATTTAAAAGCAATAACTTCTGACACACTTGTATATATCTTTAAAAGATCTGACCGCAGCATTTGTGTTAAAACGTATAGCTGTTTCTTTTCTTTTCTTTCTTTCTTTTTTTTGCCTTTAAGGACAGCTGGATATAATAATACCAACATGAGCAACAAAATATTACTCCGGTTATTTTGATATAATAAATTAATTTTCTATTTACTTTGAAGTTTTTCATTTATTTTCCCAAATTTTTGCATATCTGATCCATTCTAATATGACAATTTCGTCTTGGTACTTCCAAAACACATTTCGCTCAAATATTTCAATAATTCTCTGGATAAATATTACATAATATTTAATGTTTATTCATATATTTCTAATTGCCGCATTATTTTATATAAATTTACTTACTGACAACATAACCTAGACAATAACCAAGCTCAATTCGGAAAATTTGTGTCGAATTGAATATTCTTTTATTGTTGAAACAATGGCGCAAGTATAAGAGGGTATATTTTTACATATTAAGTCATGCCTGTAGGTGTGACTTATGTTTTCTGCTTTGTACTGATTGGCTGTTTTAACTTTGTGCAAATGAATGGGAGTGGTATAATATAAAGGGCCAAGCTGTGTTTTATTGGCGTTGAACCAATATCGTTTAAATATGTTTTCTACAATCTAAATGTTGATGAGACAGCTGTAAATATTACATTTTAAGGGATTCGCAAAATACACGCTGCTTTTAACACACTGGAATTATTTACGGCGTCAAACGCTTGGAGATAATATATCTTTAGTATATAGTAAAATAGTAATGTTGCCGTTTTTATGATTTATTTACTCACTGTGTTTCATGAATTATTAAAAATAATTTCCGTATTCAAGGAGAACAGTTTGCAGCATGAAGCACATATTCACAAAATACATCAAAACATAGCTGACCGGAAAAAGTCAGTTTCTGTTTGTAAATGTGAATGCATGAAATGCAAAGCAAACATTTTGTAGACATTGTTTCAGGTAGTGGCTAGAGAACCGGAATCGGTTCCCTAGACAGCAAACTTATTCGTCCGGAACCGGTTCTCTAGCCAAAGTACCGTGCATAGGCTAGGGAACCGGAATTTTATTTCTATGCATAAACTGGCGAAATTCACTTTGTTTCTTTTTCGTAAGTATCATGTGCATGTTCTTATCTTAATAAGTTAATTAATTTTACTATTTCAGCAAGCTATGCCCTGTTATTTATTTGTGTTTACTGTGTCTCCAGAAGTGTACTCGCCGCATACTGTCCGCCATATTGAAATGATAAAATAAACTAGTTCGAATGAATGCGAAAGCCGAAATAAACTTGAAATTTAAACTTAAAAGGTGTAAGACAATAAAAGAAACGATTAAAACAAATTAAGTAATTTCTGTTAATTAGTATTGAATATGTACATATCTTTGAACGTGAAATGCCGAGGTGTTACAAACCAGTATTTAAAGAATCGGTATGAAGTTTTAAGGGCAATTAAATTAATTTGTTCATCTATAAACATGTAATGACGCAAATACAAACCAATATTATTTTATATTTGAATAATTTAAATATAGTAAAAGTTTAAAGCAAAATTTAATAACATTTAAAAACTGCGAAGTTTAGTTCATGCATTTATAGTCGTACTAGTTTATATCATTCCAATACGGCAGACACGGTATATATGTGGTGAGTACACTTTTGGAGACAGTAAACGCAGTTAAATGCAAGGGAATAGTAAAATAATTAATTAAGATAAAAATATGCATGACACTTACCAAGAAACAATGTGGATTTCGGCAGCATTATGCATAGAAATAAAATTCCGGTTCCCTATCCTATGCACGGTATTTTGCTTAGAGAACCGGTTCCGGACGAATAAGTTCGCAGTCTAGGGAACCGATTCCGGTTCTCTAGCCACTGCCTTCAGGTAACTCGGTGGAACTGATTGTTTCTTCTCTGCCTACACCCAGCCCCTACTCTCCCGCCCCTATGTACTTCATGAACTTTTTTTTTCATGAAAAGAGTAACAATATTCAAAAGGAGGTCAACTCAATTTTGAAGTCTCTCAAAATGTTGAGATATACAGTTTTACCCTTACTATGCTAAATTGCTATAATGAACTTGTCCCAATTTCAGTTTGGACGGTACTAGTCACTGTTACAAGGGAACGCTGACTGAATTGCGAACAGCGCAGATCTTGATCAAACTGCACTGATGTGCAGGCTGATCAGTGCAGGCTGATCATGATCTATACTGGTCGCAAAGGCAGAATCAGCCGTGTCCAGCATTATATAGGTTAAGATGTATGATATATAGTTTTCTTGTTATTGGATTAAAGAAATTAAACTTAAGTTTATTGGTATGTTTAAAAAATTCTGAATACGTTGAAAACTTAAACGTAAGGTAGTGTAAATAAGACAGGATTTAGAAAGCGAAATATTCTATTTGCCGTGATCTGTTATATTTTATTACGTCGTATACTGGTCGGTGCTACACAGTCGGTCTGGTGTCGTATGATCACTAAGTAAGGAACGCGCATTACCTAATATCCCACAGTCATTGCGCAAGTGAAAGATAATTATCTAAAGAGAAATAAAAGATTTTGACGTATTTAAATTTTCCGGCTCATATTCCTTTCAAGAAACTTAGTTACGACTGTGATTGAAAAGGAAATAAATTATGTTGAAATGAAAACAGATTATATTAAATCAATAGTAAATAATTATCTGCTCTTCTGATACCCGATCCCATTTTAACTTGATAAATAATACTGTTGTTCGCGGCGTTGACATGTCTTTTTTTGTGCTGCACAAATATTCTGTTTTGATGAATGCGAAGCAATAACATAGAACATGGAGCTATGATACTTTTTAATCTTCTCTCCAACAAAACTATGGATTTCCTCTTTCTCTCGCTTAACAAACATTATTCACATTCAAAGTATATTTCAAAAATAACCATTTTGGGGCGATTAATCCAAATACTAGTACAATATGGATTTATCTGAGTCATATCAATATTAACATAAATGTTTTTTTTTACATGATGTTGAAAATAAGGACACAAAAATGAGTCGCACACATGCCATTGGTGTGTTTTGTGAAAAAAAAATCAGCTTTCGAATACACAATTACTTAGCCGCAAAAAGCGACATAAAAACGTTAAATGTACGGAATTCCGTTAGGGCCATCGCCTTTGAATGTGTTCATCTGAAACATGATACTCGATGGTACGAAGATGAAAACGCGAAATCACCAAACTTTGATAACGAAAACACGACAACACGATGACGAAAACGCGATCATGCGATAGTACGATCGTACAGTCGCGTTTTCACCATCGTGCCTATGTGCATAGAAGAATTCCCCCAGCAGAGTTCTGGTTACTATTTGCCATGCTAATTTGGTACTGTTAAAATTCAAAATGATTTCTGTTGCTTGTTCGTGGGTTGTATAACGTTTTTCAGGTAAAACCAAATATGTTATTTTGCAAACACTCTGCAGGTCAATCGCTATGAGTTTTCTATGTTGTACAAGATTAATAACAACAAAAGAGAATGTCATATTGTACTATGATCAGAGAGTATTTTTGTGTCTAACATGAATATTTTCAAATATTTCGATGAATGTTTTCACAAATATGATGGCTTTTATTTCTACACTTCAAGTATTTCAAGCAAATACATGTCTTGTAAAACTCAAGTTATCGATGTTGAATTCCATAAGACGCATAACCACGCTGAAATCGGAGTATCGTAAATATTTGAAGAATTTTTTTTTTTGCAGTTTGCATGGCATATATTTTCATTTTAGTGCATCAACGTCTGGTGATTTTCTTCACAAATACATAGCATTTCATTTTCAGTTTTCACATGTCAAAATAAAAAGTAAAGCGGTTAACAACCAAAAGTGACAGGGTTAATATCCTTTAATCAGAAATTTTATTCATGATTTTACAGGAATGAGAAATGCAGTCAAATTATATTTTCAAAGCCTTTTGAACTTGTTCGCCTTCTTAAATTCATTCTCTGTTAATGTCTCTTTAGTTGCCAATACAAAATGAATAGTTAATTATGTTGCTTTTGGCTAACTGGCACCTGTAGCTAGTGGAGATCATCAAAAAAATCATGATTTTCATACATGAGGACCCGGGTTCGAATCTGCACTATCTTGAGGGCGGGAGCTGTAGTTCTAAAAGCATAACTTCTAATCTTTTAATTTTGAGCATGCACATGCGCACCGGAAGGTGATGATGCCATAATGATTATGCGACAGTACGATGGTGTCAACGCAACAGTACGAAGGTAATAACGCGATAGTACAATGATGATAACGCGATAGTACGATGATGATAACGCGGAATAATGATACAACGATAACGAAAACGCGACAGTGCAATGGTGAAAACGCGACAGTATATATCACATTATCATCATCGTACTATCGTAATATGGCGTTTTCGTTATCGTAGTATCGCGTTATTAACATCATGGTGCGCGTTTTTCGTTATCGTAGTTTCGTTATTTCGCGTTTTCATCATCGTACTATCAAGTATCGCGTTTCAGATGAATACATTCAAAGGTGATGACCCTAACGGAATTCCGTATAAATGCGATCTACAGATTAATGTGTGATTTGAATCTTCGTAGACGTAGCTGCTCACCCCTCTCATATTTAGCCGCTCCGATAAGGCAAGTGTGGATTTTGAGTCATGATTCGATCAATGGGTTAGCCGTTTGCTTCCTGTTGTGATTAAAGGATGACTATTGACAATATTAGCCTGTCGTTACTTATATGAAATAATGTTGAAAAAACGGGATTAAACCGAAAATATACAAAGAAAACTAGCAGTCAGTTTAATTGCGACATATCCTCTAAAAGACTGAGAAACGGAAACGGACAAATAAATTTTGAAAATAGACATTTATATTTATTTCACTGTTTTTATTTTAATTGTTTGTAAGGTCACAGAAGTAAAAGAATATCAAAGAAAAAACTATTTTTGGAAAACATTGATCTTCATAATATTCAATTACTGTATTGTGGTCACTTGCTGATATTCATATTGATTAACATTCAAGGATGTGTCAAGGACATTGCCTGTTTTTAATTTTGTTATCGTTTAAAAGTGCAATATCATGTAATTGCGAATATTTATAACATGGTGGAAAATTGCACAATACGCTTATTTATCAGCTGCACATTTGTACGAAATCAAAATTAAGTCAGCAAAGAATAATAATACCGTAAACGTAACTTATTTGCTCATTGAAAATCATTTAATGATTAATGTTTATCGTACAGTATTAGTTTTACACAATTGTTAATGTTAGTTCTGTTTAATTAAAGTATCTTTGGAAATGAACATGTAAAGCTAACTAAACAAACTACAAACGTATTTTTCATTAACAGTACAATATACTGAGGTAAAAATGAAATATTAAAATATAAAAATAGAAACCAAGGTTAAGCTATTTTGAAAAAGGAAAAGCAAAGAAAAAAACAACAGCAGGCCTGAATGAAACGAAATTCAAACTTGAAAAGCAGACTGAAAATTAAGAGTTTACTGTTTACTGCCAACCCTCCCCCCCCCCCCCCCCCCCCCCCCCCTCCCCGCTAAATTCAGTAAGATAAAACGATGCGGCTGCACAAAGTTTTCAGTAAAAGCGTAGATACAATCTGACGACATAAAGAACTGAGGCTTAGCAAACACTAATGAAAATCTTAATTTTGACCATACAGGTAACAAGAGAAAACGTCACGGGTGAATTCCTGCAGAAGATGTAAACCCGCCCGCAGGCTATTTCGGTGCGCGTTAAGATATTTATTACCTCTAATAGAAGATAGCTAGCATACATTTAATTGAGGTACACGAAAATAAGCATTTAGAGTTCTTGTTATTATTATTATCATTGTTGTTATTTTTATTATTATTATTATTTATTATTAATATTATTATTGTTGTTGATGTTGTTATTATTATTATTTTAAGAAAATCAGTTGTAATCACAAATTGTTGCGTAAACTACCAAGAACAGATTCTATACATGAAAGTAAGAATAAATGGGGGAATAACCCCATTTTCAAAACAGGAGAATAACCCCATTTTCAAAACAGGAGAAATTCTCCCGCAGGTGAACTCTCCCGCTGGTGTTCGCCAGTATCACATGTGGGAGAGAAACCTCCTGGGGAGATTTTCAAAACGCTTATTTTCAGGTCTAATATAGAAACAACATGACAGTAAAGACTAAGAAATACTTACCAGCGATAAACAATGAATTTCAGAAATTTTGTTAAAACCCAATGGGGTATTTCTCCCGCAAATTCTTAAAGTGGGAGAAAACCTCCGATTGGACCTCCAATGGGATAGCGAAAACCCCGCGGCAGAAAAAAATACTCCCATGGGAGGACCAACTTTGAAACCGTCCCAAGAGTTCGTTGTTTGAGATATTTGAAAGGAAATGGCCAATTATTTCTCTATGAGACCCGAACTATTGTTAGGTGTCAAAAGATCACATAAAAGTCAAAGATAAAAGGTAGCTGAGTTTGCGAAAATTCCGGATTTGCAAACTAAATCCGGAGACTGTTTATACCAATTTTAATTAGCCATTGAAACAATTAATTCAATATTTTTTTTACTCCATGCAACTAATATATCATTAACGAATTTGTTTTTAAGCTTGAATTTTAATATGTCTTTTGAATTTATATTGCATTTGAATAGAGATATTCCTCCTAAATATTGCAAGTGCTTCTTTAATATTTCTTTCCACAGTCCATTATTTGAATTGCTTGTTATTCTTTTAATCCAGCTTGATTATAGTGAGTTTAAAAATACCAGTACGTCAATCATATTCACGCCCCCGTTTTCTAATTCTTGTATTATTATATCCCTTTTAACTTTATCTCTTTTTGAGTTCCATATCAATTTATAACAACTTTGAGTAATACAATTTATTATTTCATCCAAAGGATAAGGAAAACAGAAATGTCAACTTTGGAAGAATTTGTGATATCTATACCGAAATATTACCTATAGTTGTTATGTGTCTAGCTTTCCATCTATTTATGTCCGTTTGAAATTGTAATAAATAAATATCATAATTTAGTCTAAATATCATAATTTAGTCTAAATATCATAATTTAGTCTAAATATTTCATCAGTCTTTGAATGAAAGTTACACAGTTTTTGCACTTTCTGAGGTCTATGTACGTTTTCCATATTTTTCGACGTGCCGTATTAAGCACGATTTTATGACCTCGTATGACCTTATGCCGCCTGAATAATGTACCAATCGGATTGCTTGGTAAGGTATTCTCGGTATTTTCAGCCATAATGAGAGATTTTGTAAGAGTGGCGCTGATTGCAGGAAAGGCTGAAAATGCTTCACTCTGAGTCATGTGTGACACTGAGTGAAATGACAACGCGTTCGTCATCTATAACCTCTATAAGTACAGCACCATTGGGTTGTATGCGTACCACTTGAACAGGTGTGCGTAACCAAATATTCATCTGCCCATCCGGACATATTTCTGTTTTGTTAAGTTTTCTTGTTAAGTTATTTCTGTTTTAATAAGTTTCCTTTCCTTCAGTTTTGTTTTTACAAAAATGTTATTTGTTTTCTACAGTCATTAACTCTTACCCTGCATTACAGCAACAATTTCTAACCAGTGCAAATCATTACTAACCTGCAACAACATGTCCGATACTGTTAAATTTTAGACTCTAAATTCTAAATTAATCTTTCCGGTGAAAACAGTACTGTACATATTCTGAATGATAGGCAAATTTGATTATAAGCTGACGCAGAGTAAGAGTTCATGTTGCTTCCAACAATTCTAGAAATAAAGTATAGAACGTATTTCAATATTGTTTGTTTTCTGTTACCATCTCTTAAGCACCAAAGGTTCAAAGTGAGCGGTGATTGTTTGGTGTCGATCGTGTGTCCCTCCACAATTTCTAAACACAGTCTTCTTCAGAACTACTGTCCTCATTAATACAAAACTTCACAGAGGCCCCTTTCAACATTGCCAAAAGATTTAAAATACAGGTTTCTGCCCATATATAACTTGTGCTTCAGTTGTATCACACCGATCATCTTTTTTAAAGATATTTCTTGTTTCTACAGTATACAAATTCATGTTGGTTTCGGATCTAGCTTATCCTAGGAACTGTACATTTATTATAGTTGTGTTGAAGACCTGAGATAAACGAAAATTGTTCAAACGTATTCATCGTTACTTTAAAACGGTTTTCAGAACCGTCCAATAGCAGCATATTAGCTCTTAATATGACTGAAAACCATACATGTCTTACCTCTATGTTTTTACTACGCCTATTTACTTTTTAATTTGGAACAAACTTAAATTTTCTTACACCCTTTACATGGATTTTTTATACTAAGGCAGACGTTTTTCCACCAATCGTGATGATGACAACGACTCCCAAGAGGTGGCGTAGGGCTGGCTAGTCTGGTTGTGGAATGCCATATATCAGCATAAGCGTGCAAAGGTTCCTATACAAATGCTTTTAACATTTTTATGTAGGAATGGTATGGTAGTCAATGAATCCGACTGATGCCGAATTGGCACAATTAAGCATTTAGCTAGAAACGAGATGACGACCAATATGGTGGCCAAAAGAAGAAAAACACATATTGTTAAAGTTTTTAAATATAGTATCTCAATATTTATCCCATGTAAAGAAAAATTTAAATAAAGATAAAATTTAATTTTGTTATTGGCTTCTGTTATAAATAACAATAAACGCCATTTTGTTCACTAAATTCTAAAGGGGCCCACTTCTGCATAAACCCGGGATTCTTTATCTACAATGCTTTACCTACACGAAATGCAATAACATTTTGCATATCCTTTCGACTACCGCTATCGTACACCGACGCCTCCTGAGACCCAAATCAACTATTTTTTGGGGTTTCTCAAACCGCTATTTTTTTTGCATGCGGCCCCCAGACGACAAATACGTACCAAAAAAAGGGGGTGTTCTTTCCTACGCATAATCATATTTGGGTAAAAATTGTTTTTTTTTTTTTTTCGAATTGAAAATAAAGGTTTTAAAAAAAATATACTATTTTTTTTACGCTGCGGTAATTTTTATGTAAAAGTTGCTACACTAAGAGTTATGTCCATTGTGGGGTTATGGTATAACACACGTGCACAACGTAGTTCCTTGTTTCCGAATAGTCTCAAAGGTATTTTTGCAATTCAAACATTAAGTTATTTATTAAATCACAATTTAAAAAGGGCCACTGCATCCTGTGGCAGTACTGCTTTTTTAGGGAAATATGTTTTAATACCTGCGGCACTCTCTTTGGTTTCGCAGCCCTGCATTAAACATGTGGAAATGGGGGGAAAAAAATAATCCACGGGATAATTTTTTGATTACATATAACCCTTTTTCCATCTTTCTCAGCACGTGGAAGTGCATTTAAATTTTTCATTTAATATGTATAAACCCTATGGCATTGCCTTAAAATTCAATTTTCTCAAAAATCTACTCATTTTTATACAGGACAGTAAAACTCACGTGGTACACATTAAATTCGTTCTTCCTCAATTCTACTGTGGAAATTATTTTCAGAAGGTTTGGTTGCTGTCCCACTTCCTCCCTTGTCGGGCCCCCCCCCCCCTCCCCAATCCCGTCTAACAAGACATTTCACCCCCCACTCCTATACCTAGACCCACCCCTGAATTACTTTAAGTACTCTTTTTTCCCCAGGCCCATAGTGCTTTGAATTCCCTTCCAGTAAAAACTTGGGCAAGCCCCAACCCAAACCATTTTTAGGCGGGGTTAACCAACTTCCCCAAAACCTTAATTTTAACCTGTTTCTTAAAACGCTTTATCTTAAATCCTTCTTTTTTTTTACACATCAACGTTTCATGCTTGAAATACCCATCGTGTATTACTTTATTCCCTGTCCATTCTACTTTTAAATAATTGTACAGGGCGCAGCTGCACGTAATACTAAAAAAGAGGAGTATGCAGAAAAAAGATAAATAAAAAACATTTAGTTAATAGTATGTATTAAAAGAGGGGCTTTAAAAATCGTTTTGCCAAATGCAATTTCTGCATCCCCTTTGGGAAGTTTAAATTTAATTAGAGGAAAAAAAAGGAGAACAAACGGGAAGTTGTTGAAATCTGGTTAAACCCGTATAGTGCTTCAGACCATCCTTTGCCCAAAAGGCTTCCCTTCAGCTAAAAACCCTCTTTGGGGGTTTTTTTTAATAAGGGCAAAAAATTTTGCCATATTTTTAAACCACAGAAATTGTCCACAAAAGGGGAGTTTCGGCATGGTTGAAATACATTATAATTCCGGGTTACGGTTAGACAAGAACAAGGACATCATTGACACGTCAAATAAAAAGAGGGAAACAGGGTACCCCAAACAAACCGGGAGTTGATACCAAATGCCGAGAGTTTGCAGACTCCTAAAATTTAAACTCAATGTCGGGGCGAAAAAATGCTTTTCATTTTGCAGTGGAAAAAACTAAAGACCCCCGGGTTTTTCCCCGAACACCACGTCATCTTTTGGGTTGCAAAGACAATTTAACAGAAAAAATACTCTTTTTAAAAAAAAGTTATATTGATCAAAAAGTTTTTAAAAGTTTTTAGGTATTATTGTATGTTACTGAACGTATTTTTTTACTCCATTATAAACGGGGTCTGAGCAAAAAAATCGCTCAAACCCAAAACAAGTACCAAATATTGCTCGGGTTAAAAATTTCCCCGAAATTTTTAACATGTCAGAAAAAAAAGTCTGTTATTGCATTATATATTCGACTGCTCAAAACAGGTTAATCTTCTTAGTCAGGATAAAAATTTTTCGAGAAATCCACCCTTAAGTACAAACCAGTTCCAGAGAAGTTTACAATAATTGTAGTTAAAAATCAAAGTTTTGTTTACAAAAAATTTTTGTCATCATTTTCAGGTTAATCCCCGTTTCTTTTAAAATAATATTTTGGGGGAAATGTTTTTTTTTTCGTATCATGCCCAGAACGGGGTTGGCAACTAAAGGAAAATTCCATAAGCCCTCCAATCCGAAAACGTCCGTAAAATTTATGGAAAAAAGAGCAAAACTGGAAACTCCAGAAAATCGTTTTGTATTATAACCATTGCAATCACTAAAGTTATAATTTGTACTTTTATTTTTGCTCATTTTACTACATTTTTAAAAAGAAAACATTCCTTTAATTTAAACTCCATAACGGTTGCAAAGAAAAAAACCCGGGGAAAGGTACATATAAAAAAAACACCCCTAAAACCGACAAAATTTCTTGGGGAAAACCGACGAAAAGAAATGACTGTCTCAACAAAAAATTAAAAGCACAAACTGGAGAAAGAAAAAGACAGTGCTAAATTTGACAACATTTCATGGTGTAACATTTTACTTTGTGTCGTGTGTAATGTAAGTTTTTTTTTTTAGTACAATAGAAAGATATTGTTCATCTTTTTTATAATTTTTTTCACATGCAATATATTTTTTTAATAAGAGCTGTTCAAAGGAAAAGGGGTTAGAGTTAATTTTTTTATTCAAGAAAAAAAGTTTTCATAAGGTTGGCTTTTTGTGAATTTTGATACACTGTAATATGGTATAGAAAAAAATTTTACAACCGGGGATATTAATTGACACTAAAAAAACTTAATAAACGTTCTACCGATGACATTTTTATCACGTGTTTTTGGAATTTTATCTTTTTATGCGTCATTAACAAGCTAATTTCCCTACCTCCTCCCCCTTTTCCTTTAGAGGGGTATTGAAAAAGTACATGTAAAAATAAATTAACGTTATTGTCGAATTGTTTCAAAATTTTTCATTTTTACCAGTTTAAACGGACTCATAAAACTAACTAAAAACGAAATTTTTTCAGACTTTTTTGAACTTTTGTGTAACATTACATATGCTCATTTACCGCAGATTGTAATAAAGAATGATCCCATCTGTAAGCTTTTCAACTTGCTTTCGTTTAAATATAAATTTTTCCCTTTTCGTCAAAGTTTTTTTTTTGCTTTTTTTGTTTACTTTTTCCCCCTACCCGTTTTCCCCCGGATCGGAGTATAGGTAGACGTCTATCAAAATTTAGTCCAAAAAAACGTTTTTCGGGTTTTGTACATTTGATATATATTCTTCTTACCAAAAGTTCATAGGGAAATTTCCCTTTCGAAGTGTTTTTATTCAGTTGTTAATTTTATTGTTTTATCAATTTTTTCTGTTATAAAAATTTTTTTTGCATTTTACTTTTATCGCCTACCAGTTATGTAGCGATCGGACCATTAAACGCATCAAATAACTTATTTAAAGGGTTTATTTAAATTTATTCAATTCATAATCTGTTTTTTGTGGTGTATCGATGCAAAGGCCCAAAAAAAAACTCAAAAAAATTTGAATGACCTTCGTGGGAAAACCCTTTTAATATTTTAAAAAGGGCTTTTTTTATTTGTTATCCTTACTGATTTCAAAAAAGATTTTTAAAAAAACTTAATTTATTTAAAAGCATTTATCTAAATTAGAGCGTACCCATTGCAGCTTATTCCTTTACTTTTCTTTACTTTAAAATCACAATTAAGGGATCCCTTGTTTTAAAAAATATTTTGAAAAATTTTAAATTCATTTCACCGAAAGCACATTTATGTACGGTTTTGGAAAACAGATCATTTTTGGCTGTTTTTGTTTGAATTTTCGGGCCTTTTCAACCTTATTCCATTATTCAGGCACCATTTAACTAACCACGTTCCTGGAAAGACCAGTAATAACGTCAAAGTCCTAACAACGCCTACTTTCTCCCCAAAAAAAAAACCCAGTCGGTACACGCCGAACCTGCACCCTCCGTGAGAGGTTTCAGGATTACAAGTGCCGAATGACCCTACATTACGGACTCAGACTAAAATTAATAAAGAGTAACAAAGGCACATTGAAACACTGAATACGAGCATTTTTAAAGCATTCCGGATATCCACGCATTATAAAACATTCATGGAGCTCAAAGTCAAAAACCATTGAGCACTTTGGAAAATTTTTAAAACATTCTTTTCCTAAAGTTTGGTTTTAGATTTTGAAAAAGGACAATACTTCCTTGGATTATTACCACTCTATAAACGGAAAAAGCGATGTGGGCTAGTAATACCGGCAGCGTAAAAAGAGAAGCGTTTTAAAAGAATTAAAAACAGTGTATTAAAAGTATGTTCTATGGCAATAAATTTTAAAATAACTGCCGTGGTTTTAATGTACACTATTTCTGATTACCACGTGAAATTTGTATTCAGGAAAAAAGTTCAAACACCTATGCCCCGTGAAAGTAACGGTGAAAAAGTCTACAAAAAGCCACAAAAAACCCGGGAGCCCCCTGGTTTTCAGACTTTTTAGAATGCCGGACCGATAATCGACATTTAAAAAGCTTTAAAAACCGTACGTAAAAAAAGTATTAAATTTAAATTTTAAAAAAATGATTCGGTATTACCGCGGGGAGCAAACCCCAAAACCCCAAGAGTTTTTGGGGATAATGACCTTTAAAACGTCTGAAAAGGATTTTTTTTACAACAAATGCAAACAATGATTTTAGAACATTTTTGCGCATGAGACGTTTGGTTTTTTTTTTAAATTTTAGGGGCCGAAAGTTTCGTAATATTTTTTAGTAGTCAATGAATGATTTAAATTATTTTTTAACGATTTTTTAACCCTTTTGTTAAAACAAAAATGAAAGTTACACTCAGACAAAATTCCCTCAATAAAAAAAAAGCATTCAAATTCCCCCCAGATACAAAGAAAAATTAAAAAAAACCGGTAGTCCTACGCTGTACGATGTCGGTAATCTGGACCCTCGTTTTAATGGTACGTTTTAGGCGTCTGCGGTAGTCAGTCGGTGTATGATAGCGGTAATAGCGACCCCCGCTTTTATGGTACGTATTAGTCTGCTACGGTAGCCGAAAGGATATAAGAATGTTCATCTCTGTGACACAACGACAGAGAAATGTTTGAAGCAAATATGGCAGATGAGAAAAGTTTAGCATCATATCAAAGACGATATCAGTTAAATGCATGTACTATTGGTCATTTAAATTGAAACAAATACTCGTCAAGCATTGCTCAGGCAATATGAATTGTTTGCGAGGGAATCACATTATCATCGGGGATTAGTACTGGTATTTTTGTTCTATCTAATGTTTCTTATATTTTTCATAGATCTAGCCTTAATTAGATTGAAATTTACGGACTCTGGCACCAACCAATCTCTCGGAACACTACTGATGTTAGAACATGAAAATACATGCGTAATCCCTACAAAAAACTGCGGATAAACAAAGACCTTTTCGAAATTATCGTGTATCGTCGCAAGTTACTTGAAAAGCTTATCTAAAACATACCTGTTTTACATGAATCTATAATGATAACATTATATTAACATAATATTCAGGTACAAAATACGAATGACTTCACCAAAAGAGTTAGAATGACTTTAACTTCACTAATTTAGTAAATAGATGATGCATGATAAACTTGACTTGATGAACTTTATTAAGTTATTAATCTCCCGTCACGAGTGGGGGTAACAGGAATGGTCTCCGCCCGTCGTCCTTTCGTCCGTTCGTGCGTCCATCCTTCCGTATCAATTGTGTCCGCTCCATATAACTTTTAACCTTGAAGGATTTTCATGAAACTTGGGTCAAATGATCACAAGACAATGTGCAGACTTCATGACTCAGCCATGTCGGCTCACGGTCAAGGTCACAACTCAATGTCAAAGGTCAAGACGATGTGCAGAACTACAACGCCAAAGCTGCTACCCAATACCATCACCCCTTTCACTATCCAAAACAGCGGCGGGGGATATAGCTGTCGTTCAGACTGCCTTGTTGAACTAGATACATCCAGTATTAGATTTTCTATACACAAATAATTATCTAATTAACATCCTATGCATTTGTATCAGCAGCAGTTTTATTGTGGTTCTATCGACCATTAATTATAGTCAAGAATAAGACTTCTGTCCTGAAACATTTGGTCAATAGTGGTCGATTAGTACAAATATGAGAATACTCTTTTCCTGTTTTTCAACATATCAGCTCCTTAGTTATTAAGATTTTAGGCATCATCTTCCCGACTTAAATTTCATTAAAGGTCGCAAAATGATATTAAATTTTCCCTTCCTTGTAAAATTGAATTGCATGTTAGTTCGGATGTATTTAAGCGTATTACATGGACAATATAACAGGTGCAACAGATCTCTAAAATATTCAAATGTGTTTTATTGTTTTCGGATTTTGTATAGATCTATTATCAAGTCTTATAGATCGTTTAATGTAAAATTAGGAGCTAAATGGTCTTCTTTTTTTAAACAATTTGATTTAGTTTTTCTTACAGACAAGAAAGTATCTATTAGAATTTTACAGCCTAGTGGTTATCTTGTGAAACTTGTTTCTTCATTCTTTCAAACATTCATGTGCTGTTTAAATTCATTTGTCTGGATATAAATATTTTACTTGTTTTTCTTTTTTTTTTTTCTTCAATGAGAAGAAGCCTACTTTTGGCTACATTTAATTTTTGTTTTGAGAGACAAGACTGAGTAAACACTTAACAAAACCTGATTAGATATGAATTCTCTTGGATTATTTATATTCTTTATTGGTCTCACGACTGTCAAGTGTTCTCATTTTGGAGGTGGTATTTTCACGTGGGCACCAACTGATGATGGAACACAGGTAAAATGTTTTTTAAGAAAAAACAAATAACTCGTTTTGAAATAAAAAAAATCTTATTGATGAAGAAACTGTACTTATTTCAATAACTCGCTAACATTTTTATAGTAATTGAGGTGTTCTAGACTTTACTTTTACAAATTGCATTTTTGGCTCATTAGAACACAAAGTGCTCGAGATGAGCTATTGTAATCATTCACAGTCCGTCGTACGTCCACCGTCAATCCGTGCATTTGTCTGTCCATGATTGCAGTTCCTCTTTTATCACAATTAGAAAATTGATGAAACTCGGCATGGATGTTCCTTTGGGTTGTCCTGTTTTAAAATTATTCAAACGGTTGCACTTGGTTACATATATGGGCTACAGGCGCTAGATCTAGAAAAATCCTCAAACGGCTTCTCTTTCACCACTACTCTGATTTTGAAATAATTTCACAGAAATGTTCCTCGGATGACGCTATTCCGAGACTGTTCAAATTATTTTCATTCACCAAAAGTGCGTGGTCATGTTTCCCTAAACTATATGTATAGAGTGAATATTATAAAAAGTACCTAGACTATTCATATTATTCTGATTAATTAGAGTTTTCATTAACTCATTTCATAATATCTCACGGACAGACTAAATCAAACCGAACCTGCTATTTAACTTTACTTTGTTGTGCTATATGGTTCTAAAGACTGTTTATATAAATTTTATTAATGTATAAACAATTAACAGTATTTTTTATGAAATACACTTAGTTTATATTTTTACCTTGTTAGTACAAACATCATTTTCTTTTTGGAACGTAACACGCAACACAGTTCATACTCACACTAATTATACATATACTGTTCTAAAAGTAGATGCAACAGTGTTTATACGAACACTAATTATGCATGTACTGTGTTAAACGTAACACACAACACTGTTTATAAACAAAATAAATATACACGTACTGTTTTAAAAGTAACACACAACACTGTTTATACACACACTAATTATACATGTATTATTTTTAAAACATAACACACAACACTGTTTATACACTCAGTTCTGCTTTTTTGTGTTGAAATACACTGTATAGATTCTGTGATGTAATCGTATATTTTGTTTTGAATATGAAATTTGGGCATAGATTTCTTTAAAATATTTTGTGTCGAATATCAGAAAACATGATGCCCTTGTGTTATTACTGCTAAACTTTCTATATTTTAGATAACAGTTAATTTCCGTATTTCCTGGGCATTTTATCATGCCAACTGTGATGCCCAGACAGTCGTTAATCGGTCTCCACTCACTTCAGTGAGCATGTCGTGTATTACCGGCTGCTCCGGAACAATAGGCAGTCTTGCATTTTACTGCACAGACTTTAAGACTGGAGCATGGAGCTCAGGAATGAATAGCTTCACATATAATCCGTCGGTGAACCAGTTCACATTTGGGTAGGTAATTCAATCTTATTCATTCTAGATAAGGAGAATTTTACGACAATAATAATAATAAAATGATGTATCAGTGCATTAAGCTTATAACAAGCATACCAAAAGTTATTAAGATATGAGACCCGTAGTAACACTTGCGATTTCAACTTGCGACGTGTGATTCCATATCTCCGTTTGGCAATTCAACACTCTTCGGATGGACGTTAATATACCTCAGGGGGTTTCCTGAAAACCGGAGGATGCCGAAATCGTATAAGGAGACTTCGTTATTTGCCGATTGTCATTATGAGTTTACGACCTTAAAGAAGACCTAATCTAATAAATGAAGCTGCGATCATTAACTGCAATTATTATCTACATTTGTATTAGGTTTCAGAGTAGTGCCTGGTTTTCCTTACAAGAAGGTGGATCGTCTTGGTCACTCATAGCGACAGTTGACTTTGAGGAGCGATCTGACACTGGAAAAATAAACTCATCACCAACAGTGGATATGCCACCTGTACTGTACTGGCAGCATGGTTGTTCATATACGTTTACTTTACCTGGTATGTGTACCATAATCTTTACATTTTTCTGAGTGCACGTTACATGACGACATTTCCAGATACCCATGACTTTATTTCGGATGTGGTTATGTACATTTAAGGTTATGTTATATGTAAAACGTGTTTGTCATGAAAAGGGCGCTATATAAATCTGGTATAATAATAATGATGTGTGTATCTTCAGATCCTTCACACAACAGTTAAAGGATTTCTTAAGAATACATTCGATATTCCGAGCAAGTTTAATTCAATGTCATGAAGAAACTATGTCTATGAATTCTTTACAGTACCAAATGCAGAAGGATCTACTTTTCAGATTATATTTACTTCACAACAGCGGGAGTTAAGTGCTGTGTGGCGGCCGTAAAAAGTCGCCCCGACTTCATCTCAGTGTTGTTATATTTTCTAGTTCTTAGGGATCATTGATTTCAACTCATTTAGATTTGAAGATTGAATACTGCTTAAGCCGCTGCTAGGGGGCGTGGGCAGTGTTGCATTTTCCATTACTGCTCATGAACAGACTCAATCAAACCGAGTCTGCAATTTTCACTGTTTGCCTTGTTCTCGGTGTTCCCGTAGGATCTACTTTTAAGATTATAATTATTATTATACAGAGGTCTAAAATTGATATATAATCCCGTCTGATTCTAAATATCTTTTAATGAGTAGTTTCAGAAAAGGAACTAAAACCAAGTACATAACGTCCCTTACATTTTGGCAGTGTGGATTCACATATCCGAATTTATATATCTATCCGAAATTATATATAGTTCTGACCTGGATTTTGCGTCTTTTGCTAAATAATGGCCAATTTTCGAAGGGCGTGCAAGTATTTAAATCTAAAAGCATAAACTCGATGTAAGCATTAAACTGCCTCATGATTAAATGTCTCCGATGTATTTCCGCTCCGGTTTGATTGAGTCTGTTCATGAGAGGTAATTGAAAGTGCAACACCCTCCACCCCCTAGCACCGGCTTAAGCGGAATTCTATTATAAAGATGTTGAATGAACTCCGCAATCCCAAAGAACCAGAAAATATAACAACACTGAATCCAAGTGTGGGGGTTTCAAAACTTTTCCATAGAATTATGATATCCTGAACAAGCCTTTTATGCATCTGGTTGTCCCATCCAAGGGTAAAAGAGCTCCAGTTAATGACTTGCTGTCATAGAATATTTGTGTAGTAGAAATTACTTATTCTGCTAATTTATGATGAAATCCAAAGCAATTTGATGGCTTTTGAACAGTAATCTTTAAGTGCCGTGTGGCGGCCGTAAAAAATCTCCCCGTACTTTGATTCAGTATTGTTATATTTTCTGGGCCTCTGGGATCATGTAGTACATTCAATATCTTTGCAGTAGAATTCCGCTTAAGCCGTTGCTAGGAGGCGTGAGAGGTATTCCACATTTTATTACCTCTCATGAGCAGACTCAATCAAACCAAGTCTGCTATTAATCTGCTTGGTTGCATTTTAAGGATCATTTTACAGATTTTATTTACGGTGTAGGGAGACTGCGTTTTAGGAACGTAGTTTTCCCTGTTGAATATTCATCATTTCTTTTTCCACATTCCCCAACACCTGACCCTTTTATCTACCTCTTACCCCGCTCCCCCCAACCCCTCGCTTTTTCTGTATTTCTGTAAGTTAAAATATACTTTTTGTTGGTTTATGAAGCAACCCGTTGCAGCTTCTTTTTTGTTGTGGGCCTTATTTGCAATGAATGTCTCTATGGCTGTTTGGGGTGCACTGTGCTTCCGGGAAATCTACAATTACCTTTTATCTTTTGTGAAATCCACGAAATATTGAGTATCTGCTGCTTGATGTGGTTTAGTTTATGGTAAATGAAACATACTATAATGCATTTAAGTCGAAAAAATTAAAAGAGTATTAACAAAAATTATATCAGCTATGTAATAGTGTTTATTTGAATTTTATGTTTTCTCTAGTTTCGGATATTGACGGAGATACTGTGAAGTGTCGCTGGGCAAGTTCAACTAAAGGTGAATGTGGAGGTGTTTGCGAAACGTTTTCAGGTTCAGTGTTGGATGAGGTATGTTTATCAAATATCATCCCATCCAGGTTCATACCGGTCGTAACAATGACATTGTAAAAGGGGAAAATGTTTCCAAACGTAAAATGTAACATTTGATTTACATTTTCTTTTCATGTCTTTTCAAAATACGGGCCAATTTTTTTTTGTCATTTGTCGATAAATATATTTTAAAAAGCCCATATAAATTCGATTGAATTACCAAATTTGCAAGAGAAATGTGCTTTTTGGCTTTTTTTTTTCGCGTACGTTTATTATTAATGTTAGTTTTGACAATGTTATCTTAACAAAGAAATAACACGTTGCTTATATACCATTTGCTCATTTGACTGTGCCCAGTTTGCACGAAGTAAACCGTGCAAACACTTTTCAGAACAATTCCGACTGGTTTATTAAGACAAAATTGTGGTTGGTTTATTTGAAATGCTTTTAAGTTTATCCTCCTCAATACAGTTTTTACAATGTCTTTCTTCACATTTTATGAGATTTAGTGTCTTACTAGCTACTAAAAGGCCTTTTTATTTCTCCATATAGTGTTCAACATTTTAATTTTATAACTTGTTTTCCTTCTTTTACACTAGATTGTAACAAACACTTATCATGCATTTCTGTGGCAGATCTAACTTTGAATAACGCACGCTTGTTGACTAGTAATGAGTATAAAAGACGGACCTGTGTAACATGCTAATATTAAAATTATTTTTGAACATTTTATTCAGTCGACATGTGTCATAACTTACACTGCCAACAAGGCCATTGGATATTATGCAGTAGCTTTGCAAATAGAAGATTTTGTTGATGAGACATCTACAACAGCGCTTAGCAGTATACCTCTACAGTTTATGGTCAACGTGTACTCCGGTACCGGGTGTTCTGACCAGTCAAATTTTGTTTCTCCTACACCAGATAAGGACACAAGCTATTCCATTGACATTGGCGACACAATAAGTTTTACAATCAAGGTTCAAGGACCAAATACGTATGTATATCTTATTCATATATTTGCTTTCCTTATGATTTGAAAACAGTTGTAACAGACTAAAAAAGCTATAAGTCATAAACATATTAGTCTTATTTGGAATGCCCAATACTGTTATATTCCAGGGTATTAATAAATTGTTCCGAAACATTATATATGATGTATGATTATTCAACTTTACAATATTACACACTGTATTAGATCAATTGCAAACATCATATGAAACAGACAGAGCTAATACAAAACATAACTGAGCCAATATGAGAAAAACAGGGCCAATACGAGGAAAACAGGGTCAATACGGAATTCAAGCATTTTGATTGGTTCAAAAGAGAGGGCCAATACGGAGAAGCCACTTCCGTTAGATTTTTAAATGACGCCATTTTGTTTTACATCAGGGTTGTAGATTACATTTTTTCACATTTTGACAAAAAAAAAATAAAATCATCCAACATGTTCATTTAATAACGAAGTATGACTGAGCGGGATGTACGTCTTCAGAGATTACAACGGTACTTTCGCTTATTCGGTATTGTGTAAAATGCAAGTGTTTCCTGTCAGAAATTCTGGCAGTTGTCAAGGAAAATAATAAGAAAATATGGAAACTCAGATTAATTAAAAGGATGAGACTTATCTTTAACAGACATTTTGACAGTGTGGACTATTTGTGCAATGATAAATAGCGATTCAAGTGCTGGAAAGTGGATAAATAAATTGGCGAACAAGAGTGTCAGTTGTTAACTGCAAACAATTTCGGATAAGAATTAAACGAGGCATGGGACTATATAATATGTGCTTGGTTGGTTGTATTATCTTGATCAACACATATGTGTATAATTTTGTGTCTCGTTGCTTGCAGCCTAAAATGATATGACCTTTAAAGCAGTTTTTATCACAGTTCAGATGAAAAAATTAGGTAAGTTCTAGTTACTCTTGATTTTGTCGCATTTAAAATATCTCTCAAAATTATTCTCAAGTATCTACATACAACTCATTCTGTTTTACTGGAGAAAATGATCATGATTTCTAAAATACGTCTAAACAGCTTGTCAAGATTTTTCACCCGAACGTGCATAGCTGTCATAAGGTAACTCACAGAGTTCTTATACTGTTACCGCCAACAATTGAAAGTTGAATAATAATATTATCATTAATCAAGCGATTTCATTTTGGCTTAGTTATTTGTCCTCGGGCAGTCGTATTGACCCTCGGCCTACGGCCTCGGGCCAATACGACAATCCTTGGACAAATAACAAGGCCAATATGAAATTGCTTGATTAATAACATTATAATATAAAAATTTGGAATAGACCAAATAATCTGATTCGTGATTTGTACGGTTCGTAGTCCTCTATTTTGCGGGGATAACGCATGTTTTTTTCGTGTTATAATAACTGCAAAATTCCAAAGGATTAGTAGGTGCCCGAGCTCGGCGGGCTCAGGGTACCAACACATTCCGAGGAATTCTGCAGATATTGAAACAAAAAAGTAAACATGCGCTAACGCTATTCTAGCGTAAAACGTGTGAAAAAATAAAAATGTGAATGTATTATTCGTCAACGCCATTAATGTCCGTGGAAGTCCGTGGACGTCTGTGGAATATCAGAATATCAGCATTGTTTTATCTTGTTAACGCAATTTCCGTTTTAATTATCCGTTATGGGGACACACGTTTACTTTCTGTCAAAACAACCGCTGAAAACGAAAAAAAAACACAAACAAAACAAACACACACACACACACACACACACGCACACACACACAAAAGTTTTATGCTAGAAAGTGCAAAGTGAGATAAAAAAAAATATGATATTCCATATACATATAGGAAAGATAAAAACACCCTTATTGATATTCTGACTTCCAAAATAAAGTGCAATAAAATATGTCGGCAAACTAATGTCAGATATTATCTCAGTGGGTGAAGTTATCATTTATCTTGAATGTGTAACTATTGACGTTATTGAAAACATGCAATAATAAACTTCAAAAACGACTTTCCAGGTTCCACCGAATAATAACAATGTCTAAAATAGTGATCACAAGGTCATCAGAGGTGAACTCAGCAGATACATCTTGGAATTATATAACAATGACATCAACATGGACATCTTCCGACGCAGACGAGACACATAAAGTCTGCTTCTATTCCAGAGATACAATAGGGTATCCCGTTCACATTATATGTTACAGTTTCAGTAATTAAATGTTTGTGTGTTTAGTATTTTTATCTTAAACCTATAGTACTATTATTGTCTTGTTATGAATATTATTCCAGAGGGGTGTCTTATTTAAGTTTACACGTACTTACAGGGTAAGGAATGTCTGACAAGCTCATCTGATATGAAAACCATCCTCTAACCTTTCATTACACTGAATGAATTTTTAAGATCGGACCACTATGAAAAAAGATATGGCAGTTTGAAATTTAACAAAATGGCTGATCATGTAGGCAGTCACTTCAGTGTGTTTATGACGTCACTTACACACTGCTGTGTTCTTCATTTAGCAAATAACCTTTTCAATATATTTACTTTATATGTTTCTTGAGTGTAAAATGTAAAACATGGTACAATGTAATTATTTTCATAATAATTGGAAAAAAGTAGGGAAATGATTTTACAGAAAGAAGTTCAAATATGTATCTAGAAAACTAATAAATCCGCCATTTTGTTGGGTTTTTTTTGCCACGGATACTAAATGGCCGCCATTTTGATCAAATATCTAAATGCTCATAACTTTCTTATTTTTAAGCTGATTTTAAATTATTCTTTCACTTCTTTAAATGATATAAGAAATCCTAGAAGACGGAATTAACATAAGAACAACATAGCCTTTCCCGGGAAAGCCTATACTTTATACTTGATTACTTTTGTATATTGGTTTCTCACATTTCGGCGAGAAGACAGTAAACATCAAAATTTTCTTCTTTTTTTCACTCATTTACTTGCATAATTAGGCAGAATAAGGCTATCATATGAACATTGTTTAATGCCATTTCTTTAAAACTGGCTATGTTGATTTGTCAATATCAATATTTGTTATTTATATAAATACTAAAAACAAAATATAATACTTTTATAACACAGTTAAACCTGTGCTAAAGTTTACATCTGAATACAGACCATTATTATAAAACCTTCTTACAAAGTCCACTATTTTCACTTCCTGTTTAATTTTAAATAGTCCGAATTCTAATTTTCCAATGGTGAACCTTTAGCCTGCTCTGCCTTTGCGACCAGTGCAGACCAAGATCAGCCTGCACACCCGTGCAGGCTGATCTTGGTCTGCACTGTTCGCTATTCAGTCAGTAAATTTTCAGTGAACACCCCTTCGGATGATAAATGGTATTGCTCAAATTGTATGATGAACCAGTCCATTGTAGAAATTTAGCAGGCTAAAGGTTAAAGAGACGTATCTCTATAATTAGACGTCGAAGTGATAAAAAACACTCAAGACTTCGTAGTATATTCGCATACAATCTAAATCTGTATTCCTTTTGCAGAGTCACCAGTGATACGAGATGCATTACTATACATGTATCAGGTGAACAAGACTTACTTACTTATTTTCTGATATTTTATAACGAAAATGTGCGAAATGCTATGTTTCACTTTATGTATGACGTTATTTCTGTAATGTAAAGGACTTTTATGTAGTTTTTATTTACCAATAGTTCTAAAACAAGTTATTTGCAAATCAGGAAACGACAATGATAACTGCAGTCCAGAACCATGTCAAAACGGTGGCACGTGTACAGACGCAATAGGTGATTACAGCTGTGCGTGTATAGATGGATATACAGACAAAACCTGTTCAACGGGTACTTGAAATTTGTTTTACTTTTCTGTTTCTTATAATTAATCTCAGTCGTGTTAATAAAATAATCACATTTTCTTATTATTAATAATTTATCGTACCCTGTAACATATGGTCTTTGAAATGAATTGCTTATTTGGTGATAACAAGGACATGTTTGTGTCGTAGTCACTGAGATATAATAAATAGAGGATATTACGTGATATGAAAATTTCAGCTATTTCAAATGATGCTATGGTATCATTGTATTAATTCTACGGCCTGAACTTAATTTTTTAAACCTTGAAAAAGTGCACGTAAATAGGCACAAATAAAAGGTTGGTTACAAGTACTGATCAAGAAAACCGACAACTCCTTGGGTAATAACAGAAAATAATACTGCTAAAGCTAGATTAGTGGTACTATTTTTTCCTCGGAACAGCCGTACAGTAACAAAAGGAGCCATGCTTTAAACCCAGCAGTATTCTATATGTTGTAATACGACGTACTGAAAGGTATCATTTGTTGTCGTGTAGTCGATTTTCTTCACGTTGAAATACTTCTTTCGAAGTATATATGAATAAAGTGAGAGCAAATTTTTCACGATGGAAAACTAGAAAAGAAGAACTTCGAATATATTGGATTCAGAATTGGACAAGATGGGGAAAGCATCATTTTAGGTTATGCAGAATACATGAACTCAATAGAATGTGAAACAAAGGACCCAAAGGGAGCAATTTATAAACATGAAATTTTGAATTCACATGAACAAACAGTGTTCCAAAGAATATTAGGTAAACTGAATTGGGTTGTTCAAGGATCTAGAACAGATCTGGCTATTGAAATGATAGACATGACCTCCAAATTGAAAAAAAAAAAGAACTGTAGAAGATCTTAAGAGAGCAATCAAAGATTTTACAGGTTGAAAGGTAGTAACTCCTTCTTGTTGCTTCCAGCAATAGGTACAGATCAAAAGGATTTAAAAATACCAAGACAACACATTCTTCGGTGAATCCAGGACGTTTCACGTAATAACCTATCTAAATCATTATCAACAATGTCAATTGGTAAAAAACTGAAATCATCTAAATTGTGATGAGTACTGTTGAAATGGGCAGCCACACCGCTAGCATATGCTGGATCGCTGAAATTGTTAATGTCAAATTTATGACTGTTCATACGTTTAGAAACCTGTTGTCGTGTTTGACCCACATATTGCATGTTGCACTTTTTACAAGTTATGACATAAATGACATTTGATGATGTGCAGTCTGTATTAAATCTAAGTTTATACATATGAAGAATTAGAAGAACTAACGAATTCATCAGTTTCTACTATACTTGCTACATGTGTACATCTAGGTCGGTAGCATTTGCTGGAACGGGCGCTGATGGGGGTAGGGGGCATTGCAGAATATCTAGACTTTACAAGGAAGTCTTTAAGATTTTTACCACGTTTGTTTGCTAACACGGGTCTAGAGGAATGCAACTGTTGGACTGAGACATTTGGCGATAGTTTAAATAAATCCCAGTATTTATGTATGATACTACCAATGTTAGGGAGGGAGGGATTATATTCAGTAACAAAAGGCACAATATCAACCTGATCAGAATTGTTATTGTATTTCAGAGCTTCGGCTTGTGTAACATTATGCATCTTGTTAAATGCAGCATCTATTACACTGTCTGGGTAATTTCTGGATTTGAAAAATTCACGTAGAGTGTCCAGAGATTTAGCAAATTGATTATCGTCAGATATAATACGACGATATCGCTTAGCCTGACTGTAGGGAATACCGTCTTTACAAGTCTTTGGATGATTAGAGGAGTAGAGAAGGTACTGATGGATGTTAGTATTTTTAACATGTACATTGGTGCATATGTTATTACTGGTATCTTTCGTAAGATCAACATCCAGGAATGACACATGTTTCGTTGAAATTTCATACGTGAATTTAATAGAGCTATGTAATTCATTAAGGGCTTTAACAAAGCTATTCAATTCGTCGAGTGAATGATCCCAGATCATGAAAACATCATCCAGAAACCGAAGCCACAAAGTAGGTTTCAGCTGCTGGCTTTGTAAAAAGTCTTGCTCTAACTTACCCATGAACAATGATGCATAGGTAGGGGCGAACGGACTGCCCATGGCCGTCCCCATTGTTTGAATGTAATTATCACCATTGAACTGAAAATGGTTATTCTTAAGTGTAAGTTCAATAAGTTTACATATACTTTCTACGGACAAACTAGTATCAGACAGACTCTTGTCCCTGTTTAAGAAAAATCTGCAGGCTTCAATACCCTCATCATGTGGAATGTTCGTATATAGAGAGGTACAATAGGTACACTGAGTCTTGAAAACTTGCAAATCATCCTGTTCGCAGATGCTTCCCTGGGAAATAATAACAATGGAAGTATCGGTGCTTATGGCTGGTCGTTGATGAAGAAACCTCTTACACAATTGCTTGGGAAGCAAAAAAGATCAAAGAAGTTGTGAGTTCTACCACTGCAGCAGAAGCTTTGAGTGTTCAAGAAGGACGAAGCCGCTTATTATAACAGAGCAATTCCAGAAAAAATTCTAGCATTGCCAGCAAAGACGACAACACTAATCGCATTCACTGACAATAAAAGGATAATTGAAGCCGTGTTTTTAACAAACAATGGTTGATAATAAATGACCAGAGTTGATATTGCAGCTGTGAAAGAATCGCTAACAATTAACAGTTCTATTAAGATTAAATGGTGTAAAGGTGAAGATCAGGTAGCGAACTTTATGACAAAGTGTAGTGCCTCTAGTTATCTTACATTTAAAGTATTATAAACGGAAAAATTGTAAAGCGAAAGAAAAAAGGAGACTGATTATAATACAGTGATAAGTTTATTTGCATACACAGTAATCCCAGCAATAAAAGACCTGTAGAAATTAAGTGTAAACACAAACATGTTTTTTTAAACACTCTGCTTACTGGTAAGATTCAGTTCTTGTTTTGTTTTCTTCTTTAGATATTGTTTAAAAAAGAAAAAAGTAAAATCAATAGAGGGTATTCAAGTTTTTTGTATGACTATCGTTTTTATTTTCATCGAGTTGTATGAAAATAACGCCGCGCTCGTGAAATGTGTTTTTTTTTCATACCTCGAGATGAAAACAAAAAACATATTCATGCAAAAAACTTGCATTTTCTGTTAATTATATACACAAATGATTTAAAACGTCGTTTGATTACATTTAGGACGAGCGACCACAACGATAATGCATTTTCCTTACACCCGAAATTTAGTCTTATTTTAGAAATAAACGAAACACATTACCTTTACAGCATCCACAAAGACATTAAATATGAAAGTGTAGTTGTACGAGTTGCGTACAACACGCAGTTCCCGATAACTTGGACATATTGCTGTGGTTTTCTTTTCTTCTCCCGAGTAATGTCCCTTTGCTAAAGGTTAAATGCCGTGTACTGTACAGATATCGGTTAGAATGTACCATAGGCGGGCTGCGATAATTGTGAATTCTATATTTTGAATTGAAATAGTTTGCTTCACTATCCATATACATTTTTTTCACTTCAAATGGTAGATCTACCAAAGTCACTGCCCAAGAATACTAAAGTAGTTCCGAAAAAACAGTGAAAATATGGAAAATATATTTCCCTGCATTGACAATATAGAAAAATATGTTTCACTGCAGTGAAAAATAAATACAATGAAAATATGAATTATATTGCATCAATATATTTCAGTATTCCATTAGTACGTATATAATAAATGTTAATATGATAAGTTCAAGGGGGAGTAATCTGTAAACTGTTCACCCTACTTTGCTGTAAGAGTTGTACCTCATTTTATAAAAGTGCTCTTTGGATTAGGTGGGCCGGTGGTCTAGTGGTAACACGCTTGATTGCCAATCCAGAGGTCCGGGGTTCGAATCCCGGTCCAGACACTGGAAGTTTCTGAGATGCTCTTGAGTGTCTCCCACCTAACTAAGAGGCCTCTACTGGTTCTTCCCAGGAAAGACGGCTTCGCGTGCATCGGTGCTATACACCGGGCACGTTAAAGAACCAGACTGTCTATTCACAAAGAGCTAGGCTAAGTTAGCCGGACAGACATGTATCTAAAAAGGATTTCTCTCTATCTCTTCTGGGGGCTTTATCTCACTCTATCCCTCTGGTCGGACTGCTCTGTGACTGTACTAGTAGAGGATGAATTTCGCGTCCTGTGTGGCTGCTTTTGCTATATGTAAAGCGCCTTTGAACGTGTTTATCATGAAAAGGGCGCTATATAAATCTGGTATAATAATAATAATAATAATAATGTTAGAGGTGTTGCTGTAATTTTCCGTGTTGGTGTTTTTAATCTATATTCCCTGATTTTTAGAGTAAGCGCATTATCAATAGGTACACTATATCTAACGTATTAGACGAGCCTTGTATTTACATTTTAGACATTGATGAATGTACTGATGGGAGTAACAACTGTGATGTAAATGCTGAATGTACAAATACTGTTGGAAGCTTTACATGCACTTGCAATGATGGTTACATTAGTAATGGGACAGCATGTTCAGGTAATACATTTTACAGTGTATAGTTAGCTTAAGAATAATGAGTGAGCATTTAAACTAGGACCTGAAAATGTTGTCTTAACAAATTACCCGTAAACATTTGCTAGCAAGTACACAAAAAGGATTTTTTATTTACATTTAGACATTGATGTATGTACTGATGGTAGCAACACTTGTGATATAAATGCTAAATGTACAAATACTTTTGGAAGCTATACGTGCACTTGCAATGAAAGTAACTCTGGTAATGGAACAATATGCAAATGTACAACATTCAAGCATTGCTGTATTACTTACGGATAGAAAGCTTAATCTTAATACTGTACCAAGGACCTGCTTCTGCAATCCTCACTATTTTTTTATCCTGGATCATATTAAGGTTTAGCAGTATATCACAAAACAACAGATTTTTTTTAGAAAATTAACAGCATCTTGACACACAACTTATCTGTCCAATACATATTTTACTGTTCTGTCCCACAGAGTTGGATACTTAAAATATTCTAAATGAGTTGTCCCCCTTTAAATAAGAATGCCATTTGTAAAGAAAAAAAATGTAAACAATTGTCAAAAACGATGTTTTACCTAGTTATGTAAAGTTTAAACACTCGCACGATGTTGCAAATGCATCAAAACGAAGACATGTAACAGCTTTTAAAAAATGGTGAGTTTTTAAAGGCGCTGAACTGTCCAGAAGTATGGCCCCTTCATGCAGTCCCTTTCCCGAATTCAATACATATATTAGTAAATTGACAATGTTTTTGTAGAATAATATAAATGTTTTATACGCTGTTAAATTTTCATGTAAAACAATGCTTTCTTTCTATGATTTGATGACGTTCGAAGTTTTTTCTCCGAAACATGGACCTATACCTTAACCGTTTAATAATATGTACAAATTGTTTGAAATATTTAATGATCTATCTACATATATTTTCAGACAAAAATATACAGACACTCCACTATAAAAAGGACCCGAATGTGATGTCCTTGCTTGTTGTTTCCTTAAATATTTACTTTTCGGTTATTCCTACAATATATCTGGCGCATATAGCAAACATTTATTCAAATTTTCAGACAAAGATGAATGTAATGAGGATAGTAACAATTGTGATGTGAATGCTGAATGTAAAAATACTGTTGGAAGCTTTACGTGCGCTTGCAATGAAGGCTACTCTGGTAATGGAACAACATGCTCAGGTAATAACATTTTAGCATTTCTGTTTAACGGAAAGATACCGAGCTTACATCTTTGAGCAACGCCTGACAGTATTGTAATAATAAATTCATTCTATGTAAGTACGTATGATATAATTTTAGTACTTGAAACATGTATAAATGCTGAGAACCGATAAACCCTGGTCTAGAGGACGTAGATGATACCTTGCATTTCCACTACCGTCCATGAACAGGCTCAGTCAAACGAAGCCTGCAACATTTCCATTTATATTTTACTGGACGACTTGTGTGTTTTTAGTCTATCCACTTTGGTTATAGGTACTCAATATTTAACGTATTAAACGATTTTGTATTTACATTTTAGACATTGATGAATGTGCTGATGGTAGTAACAACTGTGATGCCAATGCTGAATGTACAAATACAATTGGAAGTTTTACGTGCAGTTGCAATGCTGGTTATTCTGGTAATGGAACATCATGTACAGGTAATACATTTTACAATGTCTGACTGGCTTGAGGAAAATGACCATGCATTTGAACTAGGACCTGAAAATGTTGTTTAAATAACTTCTCCATAAATATTTACAGTATGGTAACACGAATAAGTGAGGGGATGTTTTCTTTACACATTGAGATATTGATGAATGTACTGATAATAGCAATAACTGTGATATAAATGCTAAATATTCAGACACTTTTGGAAGCTTTACGTGCAGTTGCATTCAAAGTTACATTGGTGTTGGAACAACATGCTCAGGTAAAAAAATTGAACCTTGGTGTTTTACTTAAGGATTGGGAGATCAGTACTGTTACCAGGACCTGAATTGTAGTTCTTGCTTATTTTTTTCGCCGAAAATATTAACTGTTTAGTTATACGCACAAATTGTTTGATATATTTAACGAGGTTCTCAACCAAAAATATATAGACACTCTACTGTAATAAGGATCAGATTTGATGTCTTTTCTTGTGGTTTCCTTGAAAATATTTATTTTTGGGTTATTCCTATAGATTATTTGACGCATATAGCAAACTTTCTATTTAAATTTACAGACATAAATGAATGCAATGATGATAGTCACAACTGTGATGTGAATGCTGAATGTACAAATACAGTTGGAAACTTTACGTGTAGTTGCAATGAAGGCTACTCTGGTAATGGAACAACATGCTCAGGTAATTACATTTTAGCATAAAAGATACCGAGCTTTCATCATTGAGAAAAGCCTGAAAGTTTTGTAATCATTAATTCATTCTATGTAAATATATTTGATATATTTTTAGCTCACCTGAACATAGGTTCAGGGTGAGATATTAGTATGGGGTGAATGGTCCGGCGTCCGTCGTCTGTCGTCAGTCGTCCGTCCGTAAATGTTTACTTTAAACGACATCTCCTCATAAACCGCTAGACCAATTTCATCCAAACTTCACAGGAATGTTTTTTGGGTGATGCTCTACAAAAGTTGTTCAAAAAATAGAATTTAATGCAGAACTCTGGTTGCCATGGCAACCGAAAGGAAAACATTTGAAAATCTTCTCCTCAAAAACAAGAAGCCTAGAGCTTAGACATTTGGTGTGAAGCATTGCTTTGTAGACCTCTACCAAATTTGTTCAAATCATGACCCCGGGGTTAAAATTGACCCCCGCCCGAGGGGTCATATGAGTTTACATAGGAAAATCTTAAAAAATCTTCTTCTCAAAAACCAGAAGCCTAGAGCTTAGGTATTTGACATGTAGCATTGCCTAGTAGACCTCTACTGAAGTTGTTCAAATCATGACTCCGGGGTCAAAATTGACCCTGCCCCAGGGGTCACTTGATTTTACATAGATTTCTATAGGAAAATCTTCAATTTTTTAATAAAACAATAAACCAGAAAGCCTAGAGCTTAGATATTTGACATGTAGCATTGCCTAGTGGACCTCTACAAAATTTGTTCAAATCATGACCCCTGGGGTCAAAATTGACCCTGCCCCAGGGGTCACTTGATTTTAAATAGGAAAATCTTCAAAAAATTTCTAAAAATAAACCAGAAGGCATAGAGCTTAGATATTTAACCTGTAGCATTACCTAGTGGACTTCTACAAAATTTATTCAAATCATGACCCCCGGTTTAAAATTGACCCCGTCCCAGGGATCACATTATTTTACATAGGAAAACCTTCAAAACTTTTCTAAAAATAAACCAGAAGGCCTAAATCTTAGATATTTGACATGTAGCATTGCCTAGTAGACTTCTACAAAACTTGTTCAAATCATGACCTCCGGGGTCAAATTGACCCCGCCCCAGGGATCACATTATTTTACATAGGAAAACCTTCAAAACTTTTCTAAAAATAAACCAGAAGGCCTAAATCTTAGATATTTGACATGTAGCATTGCCTAGTAGACTTCTACAAAACTTGTTCAAATCATGACCTCCGGGGTCAAATTGACCCCGCCCCATGGGGTTACTTGATTTTACTTAGAAAAACCTTCAAAATTTTCTAAAAATAAACCAGAAGGCCTAGAGCTTAGATATTTGACATGTAGCATTGCCTAGTAGACCTCTACAAAATTTGTTCAAATCTTGAACCCCCATGGTCAAATTGACTTAGCCCCAGGGGTTACTTGATTGTACATAGGGAAATATTCATAAATATGCTAAAAATAAACCAGAAGGCCTAGATCTTAGATATTGATATGTAACATTGCCTATTAGACTTCTACAAACTTTGTTCAAATCATGACCCCCGGGGTAAAATTGACTCCGCCCCAGCGGTAACTTAATTGTACATCGGAAAATATTAAAAAAATTTCTAAAAATAAACCAGAAGGCCTAGAGCTTAGATATTTGACATGTAGCATTGCCTAGAGGACCTCTACAAAATTTGCTCAAATCATGACCCCCAGCGTCAAATTGGCTCCGCCCCAGGGGTTACTTGATTCTACATAGGAAACTTCCAAAAAATGTCTAAAAATCAACTAGTTTGTTTTATAAGATAGAGCCTTGAAATTTGGATGACAAATACAGTTTGGCACACCGATCTAAAAACTAACTTTCATTGACCGTGAATATGACCTATTGACCTACTTTCTTAATATATTAGCATCAGTTTGATATTTGAAACATGTAGCTCATATTACTCAGGTGAGCGATCCAGGTTCATCATGACTCTCTTGTTAGTACTTGTTACATGTATAAATGCTGAGAACTGTTCAACCCTGGTCTAGAGGACGTAGACGATAGCTTGCATTACCACTACCGTCCATGAACAAGCTCAGTCAAACGAAGCCTACAACATTTTCATTTATAGTTTACTGGACGACTTGTTTTTTTTTACTCTGTCCACTTTGGTTATAGGTACACAATATGTAGCGTATTAAACAAATGTTGTACATGTATATACATTTTAGACATTGATGAATGTGCTGATGGTAGTAACAACTGTGATGCCAATGCTGAATGTACAAATACAATTGGAAGTTTTACGTGCAGTTGCAATGCTGGTTATTCTGGTAATGGAACATCATGTTCAGGTAATACATTTTACAATGTCTGGCTGGCTTGAAGATAATGAACATGCATTTGAACTAGGACCTGAAAATGTTTTCTTCCCTGTAAATAATGACAGTGTGGTAGACGAATAAGTGGGGGGATTATTTCTTTACATATTGAGATATTGATGAATGTGCTGATAATAGCAATAACTGTGATATAAATGTTAAATGCACAAATACTTTTGGAAGCTTTACGTGCAAGCACTGAAGGTTACATTGCTAATGGAACAAATTGCTCAGGAAAAGAAATAACATTGGTGTTTTACTTAAGGACTGGGAGATTAGTACTGTTACCAGGACCTGAATTTGTAGTTCTTCCTTATTTTATTCCTCGAAAATATTAACTGTTTAGTTACACGTACAAATTCTTTGATATATTTAACGAGGTATACATACGTTTCCAAACAAAAATATATAGACACTCTACTGTAATCAGGATCAGATTTTGATTTCTTTACTACTGTAATCAGGTCTTTACTTGTGATTTCCTTGAAAATATTTACTCTTTGGTTAATCCTACAGATTACTTGACGCATATAGCAAACATTCTATTCAAATTTTCAGACAGAGATGAATGCAATGATGATAGTCACAACTGTGATGTGAATGCTGAATGTACAAATACTGTTGGAAGCTTTACGTGCACTTGCAATGAAGGCTACTCTGGTAATGGAACAACATGCTCAGGTAATTACATTTTAGCATAAAAGATACCGAGTTTCCATCATTGAGAAAAGCCTGAAAGTTTTGTAATCACTAATTCATTCTATGTAAATATATATGATATATGTTTAGTACTTCTTACATGTATAAATGCTGAGAACTGATCAACCCTGGTCTAGAGGACGTAGACGATAGCTTGCATTACCACTACCATCCATGAACAGGCTCAGTCAAACGAAGGCTGCAACATTTTCATTTATATTTTACTGGACGACTTGTGTTGTTTTTTACTCTAACCACTTTGGTTACAGTTACACAATAAGTAGCGTATTAAACGAATGTTATATTTACATTTTAGACATTGATGAATGTGCTGATGGTAGTAACAACTGTGATGCCAATGCTGAATGTACAAATACAATTGGAAGCTTTACGTGCAGTTGCAATGCTGGTTATTCTGGTAATGGAACATCATGTTCAGGTAATACATTTTACAATGTCTGGCTGGCTTGAGGATAATGATCATGCTTTTAAACTAGGACCTGAAAATGTTGTCTTAATAACTTTCCCATAAATATTTACAGTGTGGTAACACGAATAAGTGAGGGGATTTTTCTCTTTAAATATTGAGACATTGATGAATGTAATGATAATAGCAATAACTGTAATATAAATGCTAAATTTTCAAACACTTTTTGAAGCTTTACGTTCAGTTGCATTGAAGGTTTCATTGGTATTGGAAGAACATGCTCAGGTAAAAAAATAAATATTGGTGTTTTACTTAAAGATTTGAAGATTAGTACTGTTACCATGACCTGAATTTGTAGTTCTTATTTTTTTTCCACAAATTGTTTGATATATTTAACGAGGTATACATACGTTCTCAAACAAAAATATATAGACGCTCTACTGTAATAAGGATCAGATTTTGATGTCTTTTCTTGTGGTCTCCTTTAAAATATTTACTTTTTGGTTATTCCTATAGATTAATTGACGCATATGGCAAACTTTCTATTCAAATTTACAGACATAAATGAATGCAATGATGATAGTCACAACTGTGATGTGAATGCTAAATGTACAAATACAGTTGGAAACTTTACGTGCAGTTGCAATGAAGGCTACTCTGGTAATGGAACAACATGCTCAGGTAATTACATTTTAGCATAAAAGATACCGAGTTTCCATCATGGAGAAACGCCTGAAAGTTTTGTAATCATTAATTCATTCTAAGTAAATATATATGATATATTTTTAGTACTTGTTACATGTATAGATGCTGAGAACTGATCAACCCTGGTCTAGAGGACGTAGACGATAGCTTGCATTACCACTACCGTCCATGAACAGGCTCAGTCAAACGAAGGCTGATACAGCTTCATTTATATTTTACTGGAAGACTTGTGCTTTTTACTCTATCCACTTTGGTTATAGGTACATAATATGTGGCGTATAAAAGGAATGTTGTATTTAAATTTCAGACATTGATGAATGTGCTGATGGTAGTAACAACTGTGATGCCAATGCTGAATGTACAAATACAATTGGAAGTTTTACGTGCAGTTGCAATGCTGGTTATTCTGGTAATGGAACATCATGTACAGGTAATACATTTTACAATGTCTCACTGGCTTGAGGAAAATGACCATGCATTTGAACTAGGACCTGAAAATGTTGTTTAAATAAATTCTCCGTAAATATTTACAGTATGGTAACACGAATAAGTGAGGGGATTTTTCTTTACATATTGAGATATTGATGAATGTACTGATATGAGCAATAACTGTCGTATCAATGCTAAATGTACAAATACTTTTGGAAGCTTTACGTGCAAGCATTGTAGGTTACATTGCTAATGGAACAACATGCTCAGGTAAAAAAAATTAACGTTGGTGTTTTACTTAAGGATTGGGAGATTAGTACTGTTACCAGGACCTGAATTTGTAGTTCTTACTCATCTTTTTCCTCGAAAATATTAACTGTTTAGTTATACGTACAAATTGTTTGATATATTTAACGAGGTATACATACGTTTCGAAACAAAAATACATAGACACTCTACTGTAATCAGGATCAGAGTTTGATTTCTTTACTTGTGGTTTCCTTGGAAATATTTACTCTTTGGTTAATCCTACAGATTATTTGACGCATATAGCAAACATTCTATTAACATTTTCAGACAGAGACGAATGCAATGATGATAGTCACAACTGTGAGGTGAATGCTGAATGTACAAATACTATTGGAAGCTTTACATGCACTTGCAATGAAGGCTACTCTGGTAATGGAACAACATGCTTAGGTAATTACATTTTAGCATTTCTGTTTATCGGAGAGATACCGAGCTTCTATCTTTGAGCAACACCTGACAGTATTCTAATAATCAGTTCATTCTATGTAAATATATATGATATATTTTTAGTACTTGTAACATGTATAGATGCTGAGAACTGATCAACCCTGGTCTAGAGGACGTAGGCAATAGCTTGCATTACCACTACCGTCCATGAACAGGCTCAGTCAAACGAAGGCTGATACAGCTTCATTTATATTTTACTGGAAGACTTGTGCATTTTGCTCTATCCACTTTGAGGTACATAATATGTGGCGTATAAAAGGAATGTTGTATTTAAATTTCAGACATTGATGAATGTGCTGATGGTAGTAACAACTGTGATGCCAATGCTGAATGTACAAATACAATTGGAAGTTTTACGTGCAGTTGCAATGCTGGTTATTCTGGTAATGGAACATCATGTACAGGTAATACATTTTACAATGTCTGACTGGCTTGAGGAAAATGACCATGCATTTGAACTAGGACCTGAAAATGTTGTTTAAATAAATTCTCCGTAAATATTTACAGTATGGTAACACGAATAAGTGAGGGGATGTTTTCTTTACATATTGAGATATTGATGAATGTACTGATATGAGCAATAACTGTCGTATCAATGCTAAATGTACAAATACTTTTGGAAGCTTTATGTGCAAGCATTGTAGGTTACATTGCTAATGGAACAACATGCTCAGGTAAAAAAATTAACGTTGGTGTTTTACTTAAGGATTGGGAGATTAGTACTGTTACCAGGACCTGAATTTGTAGTTCTTACTCATCTTTTTCCTCGAAAATATTAACTGTTTAGTTATACGTACAAATTGTTTGATATATTTAACGAGGTATACATACGTTTCGAAACAAAAATACATAGACACTCTACTGTAATCAGGATCAGAGTTTGATTTCTTTACTTGTGGTTTCCTTGGAAATATTTACTCTTTGGTTAATCCTACAGATTATTTGACGCATATAGCAAACATTCTATTAACATTTTCAGACAGAGACGAATGCAATGATGATAGTCACAACTGTGAGGTGAATGCTGAATGTACAAATACTATTGGAAGCTTTACATGCACTTGCAATGAAGGCTACTCTGGTAATGGAACAACATGCTTAGGTAATTACATTTTAGCATTTCTGTTTATCGGAGAGATACCGAGCTTCCATCTTTGAGCAACGCCTGACAGTATTCTAATAATCAGTTCATTCTATGTAAATATATATGATATATTTTTAGTACTTGTTACATGTATAGATGCTGAGAACTGATCAACCCTGGTCTAGAGGACGTAGACAATAGCTTGCATTACCACTACCGTCCATGAACAGGCTCAGTCAAACGAAGGCTGATACAGCTTCATTTATATTTTACTGGAAGACTTGTGCTTTTTGCTCTATCCACTTTGGTTATAGGTACATAATATGTGGCGTATAAAAGGAATGTTGTATTTAAATTTCAGACATTGATGAATGTGCTGATGGTAGTAACAACTGTGATGCCAATGCTAAATGTACAAATACAATTGGAAGCTTTACGTGCAGTTGCAATGCTGGTTATTCTGGTAATGGAACATCATGTACAGGTAATACATTTTACAATGTCTGACTGGCTTGAGGAAAATGACCATGCATTTGAACTAGGACCTGAAAATGTTGTTTAAATAACTTCTCCGTAAATATTTACAGTATGGTAACACGAATAAGTGAGGAGATTTTTCTTTACATATTGAGATATTGATGAATGTACAGTGTAACTTCCGAAAACCGAACGACCTCCGGACCAGCCAAAAAGTTCGGTTTTTGGAAGTTTCCGGAATTCAGAAATTTGAAAGTTTGTAAGCAAAGTGGACGTGGTGCATAAGAGTAATGTTTTCTTACACGTAGGATGAAGGAGATTTTTATCCTTTTTAATTTTACAATTTCATATTAATTTATTAAAATAAACCCGCACCGCTAACAAATAAACAAAAGAACATGTTGACAGCGTTTCTGGATTATCAGGTGACACTTTTAAACAAGCAAATATTTTGCTGTTCGGTTTTCAGAAGTCAATTTTAGTGTTAAAATATAAACGGTGCTTCAAAAATCGTCCGGTTTTCAGAATTCGGAAGTTCCGGTTTTCAGAGGTTAAAAATATATAGAAATAAGAACAGAAAAAAACGGGACTTTGAGTTTCGTGCGGTTTTCAAAGGTTTCCGGTTTTCAGAAGGTCCGGTTTTTGGAAGTTACACTGTACTGATATGAGCAATAACTGTCGTATCAATGCTAAATGTACAAATACTTTTGGAAGCTTTACGTGCAAGCATTGTAGGTTACATTGCTAATGGAACAACATGCTAAGGTAAAAAAATTTAACGTTGGTGTTTTACTTAAGGATTGGGAGATTAGTACTGTTACCAGGACCTGAATTCGTAGTTCTTACTCATCTTTTTCCTCGAAAATATTAACTGTTTAGTTATACGTACAAATTGTTTGATATATTTAACGAGGTATGCATACGTTTCGAAACAAAAATACATAGACACTCTACTTAATCAGGATCAGAGTTTGATTTCTTTACTTGTGGTTTCCTTGGAAATATTTACTCTTTGGTCAATCCTACAGATTATTTGACGCATATAGAAAACATTCTATTAACATTTTCAGACAGAGACGAATGCAATGATGATAGTCACAACTGTGAGGTGAATGCTGAATGTACAAATACTGTTGGAACCTTTACATGCACTTGCAATGAAGGCTACTCTGGTAATGGAACAACATGCTTAGGTAATTACATTTTAGCATTTCTGTTTATCGGAGAGATACCGAGCTTCCATCTTTGAGCAACGCCTGACAGTATTCTAATAATCAGTTCATTCTATGTAAGTATGTATAATATATTTTTTGTACTTGTAACATGTATAAATGCTGAGAACTGATCAAACCTGGTCTAGAGGACGTAGACGATACTTGCATTTTCACCACCGTCCATGAACAGGCTCAGTCAAACGAAGGCTGATACAGTTTCATTTATATTTTACTGGAAGACTCGTGCTTTTTGCTCTATCCACTTTGGTTAAAGGTTAAGTTGTGACGTAAAAAAACGAATGTTGTATTTATATTTTAGACATTGATGAATGTGCTGATGGTAGTAACGACTGTGATGCCAATGCTAAATGTACAAATACAATTGGAAGCTTTACGTGCAGTTGCAATGCTGGTTATTCTGGTAATGGAACATCATGTTCAGGTAATACATTTTACAATGTCTGGCTGGCTTGAGGATAATGACCATGCATTTGAACTAAGACCTGAACATGTTGTCTTGATAAATTTCCCATAAATATTTACAGTGTGGTAACACGAATAAGTGAGGGGATTGTTTTCTTTAAATATTGAGACATTGATGAATGTACTGATAATAGCAATAACTGTAATATAAATGCTAAATTTTCAAATACTTTTTAAAGCTTTACCTTAAGTTGCATTGAAGGTTTCATTGGTATTGGAAGAACATGCTCAGGTAAAAAAATAAACTTTGGCGTTTTACTTAAAGATTTGGAGATTAGTACTGTTTCCAGGACCTGAATTTGTAATTCTTATTTTTTTTTCACAAATTGTTTGATATATTTAACGAGGTATACATACGTTCTCAAACAAAAATATATAGACGCTCTACTGTAATAAGGATCAGATTTTGATGTCTTTTCTTGTGGTTTCCTTTAAAATATTTACTTTTTGGTTATTCCTATAGATTAGTTGACGCATATGGTAAACTTTCTATTCAAATTTACAGACATAAATGAATGCAATGATGATAGCCACAACTGTGATGTGAATGCTGAATGTACAAATACAGTTGGAAACTTTACGTGCAGTTGCAGTGAAGGCTACTCTGGTAATGGAACGACATGCTCAGGTAATTACATTTTAGCATAAAAGATACCGAGCTTCCATCAGTGAGAAACGCCTGAAAGTTAAGTTTTGTAATCATTAATTCATTCTATGTAAATATATATGATATATTTTTAGTACTTGTTACATGTATAGATGCTGTGAACTGATCAAATAGAGAAAAGCAGAAACTTCTCAGGTTGCTCAACACGACAAAAACGAAAATGTTGCAGGCTCGGTTTGATTGAGCCTGTTCATGGACGGTAGTGGAAACCCTGGTCTAGAGGACGTAGACGATAGCTTGCATTACCACTACCGTCCATGAACAGGCTCAGTCAAACGAAGACTTCAACATTTTCATTTATATTTTACTGGACGACATGTGTTTTTTTTTTACTTTATCTACTTTGGTTATAGTTTACACAATAGTAGCGTACTAAACGGAATGTTGTTTTACATTTTAGACATTGATGAATGGCTGATGGTAGTAACAATGTGATGCCAATGCTGAATGTTCAAATACTTTGGAAGTTTTTATATGCAGTTGCAAGCTTGGTTATTCTGGTAATGGACATCATGTTCAGGTAATACATTTTACAATGTCTGGCTGGCTTGAGGATAATGGCCATGTATTTGAACTAGGACCTGAAAATGTTGTCTTAATAAATTTCCCATAAATATTTACAGTATGGTAATAGGAAGAAGTGAGCGGATTTTTTTCTCTCTAAATATTGAGACATTGATGAATGTGATGATAATAGCAATAACTGTGATATAAATGCTAAATTTTCAAACACTTTTTGAAGTTTTACGTTCAGTTGCATTGAAGGTGTCATTGGTATTGGAAGAACATGCTAAGGGAAAAAAATAAACATTGGTGTTTTACTTAAAGATTTGGAGATAAGTACTTTTACCAGGACCTGAATTTGTAGTTCTTTTTTTTTCACAAATTGTTTGATATATTTAATGAGGTATACATACGTTCTCAAAAAAAATATATATAGACGCTGTACTGTAATAAGGATCAGATTTTGGTGTCTTTTCTTGTGGTTTCCTTTAAAATATTTACTTTTTGGTTATTCCTATAGATTATTTGACGCATATGGCAAACTTTCTATTCAAATTTACAGACATAAATGAATGCAATGATGATAGTCACAACTGTGATGTGAATGCTGAATGTACAAATACAGTTGGAAACTTTACGTGCAGTTGCAATGAAGGCTACTCCGGTAATGGAACAACATGCTCAGGTAATTACATTTTAGCATAAAAGATACCGAGCTTTCATCATTGAGAAACGCCTGAAAGTTGTGTAATCATTAATTCATTCTATGTAAATATATATGATATATTTTAGTACTTGTAACATGTATTAATGCTGAGAACTGATCAACCCTGGTCTAGAGAACGTGGACGATAGCTTACATTACCACTACCGTCCATGAACAGGCTCAGTCAAACGAAGACTGCAACATTTTCATTTATATTTTACTGGACGACTTGTGTTGTTTTTTTACTCTATCCACTTTGGTTATAGTTACACAATATGTAGCGTACTAAACGAATGTTGTATTTACATTTTAGACATTGATGAATGTGCTGATGGTAGTAACAACTGTGATGCCAATGCTGAATGTACAAATACAATTGGAAATTTTACATGCAGTTGCAATGCTGGTTATTCTGGTAATGGAACATCATGTTCAGGTAATACATTTTACAATGTCTGGCTGGCTTGAGGATAATGACCATGCATTTGAACTAGGACCTGAAAATGTTGTCTTAATAAATTTCCCATAAATATTTACAGTGTGGTAACACGAATAAGTGAGGGGATTGTTTTCTTTAAATATTGAAACATTGATGAATGTATTGATAATAGCAATAACTGCGATATAAATGCTAAATTTTCAAACACTTTTTGAAGCTTTACGTTCAGTTGCATTGAAGGTTTCGTTGGTATTGGAAGAACATGCTCAGGTAAAAAAAATAAACATTGGTGTTTCACTTAAAGATTTGGAGATAAGTACTGTTACCAGGACCTGAATTTGTAGTTCTTATTTTTTTCCACAAATTGTTTGATATATTTAATGAGGTATACATACGTTCTCAAACAAAAATATATAGACGCTCTACTGTAATAAGGATCAGATTTTGATGTCTTTTCTTGTGGTTTCCTTTAAAATATTTACTTTTTGGTTATTCCTATAGATTATTTGACGCATATGTCAAACTTTCTATTCAAATTTACAGACATAAATGAATGCAATGATGATAGTCACAACTGTGATGTGAATGCTGAATGTACAAATACAGTTGGAAACTTTACGTGCAGTTGCAATGAAGGCTACTCCGGTAATGGAACAACATGCTCAGGTAATTACATTTTAGTATAAAAGATACCGAGCTTCCATCATTGAGAAACGCCTGAAAGTTTTTTAATCATTAATTCATTCTATGTAAATATATATGATATATTTTTAGTACTTGTTACATGTATAGATGCTGAGAACTTATCAATCCTGGTCTAGAGCACGTAGACGATAGCTTGCATTACCACTACCGTCCATGAACAGGCTCAGTCAAACGAAGGCTGATACACTTTCATTTATATTTTACTGGAAGACTTGTACTTTTTGCTCTATCCACTTTGGTTATAGGTACATAATATGTTGCGTATAAAAGGAATGTTTTATTTAAATTTTAGACATTGATGAATGTGCTGATGGTAGTAACAACTGTGATGCCAATGCTGAATGTTCAAATACAATTGGAGGTTTTACGTGCAGTTGCAATGCTGGTTATTCTGGTAATGGAACATCATGTTCAGGTAATATATTTTACAATGTCTGGCTGGCTTGAGGATAATGACCATGCACTTGAACTAGGACCTGAAAATGTTGTCTTAATAAATTCCCCGTAAATATTTACAGTGTAGTAACAGGAAGAAGTGAGGGGATATTTTCTTTACACATTGAGATATTGATGAATGCACTGATTATAGCAATAACTGTGATATAAATGCATAATGTTTACCTGCAGTTGCATTGGGAGTAAAATTTGTAATGGACAACAGGCTTGGGTAAAAAAAAGGGACCTTGGTGTTTTACTTAAAGATTGGGAGATGACTACTGCTATCAGGACCTGAATTTGTAGTTCTTGTTTTATTTCACAAATTGTTCGATATTTATAACGAGGTATACATACGTTTTCAAAAGAAAATATTTAGATACTCTACCGTAATCAGCATCAGATTCTGATGTCTTTACTTGTGGTTTCGTTTAAGATATTTACTCTTTGGTTGTTCCTAGAGATTAGTTGACGCATATAGCAAACTTTCTATTCAAATTTTCAGACATAAATGAATGCAATGGTGATAGTCACAACTGTGATGTGAATGCAGAATGTACAAATACTGTTGGAAGCTTTGCGTGCAGTTGCAATGAAGGCTACTCTGGTAATGGAACAACATGCTCAGGTAATTACATTTTAGCATAAAAGATACCGAACTTCTATCTTTGAGCAACGCCTGACAGTTTGGTAATAATTAATTCATTCTATATAAATATGTATGATATATTTTTAATACATGTAACATGTATAAATGCTGAGAACTGATCAACCCAGGTCTAGAGGACGTAGACGATAGCTTGCATTACCGCAGGCTCAGTCAAACGAAGCCTGCAGCATTTTTCATTTATATTTTACTGGACGACGTTTGTGTTTTTACTCTAACCACTTTGGTTATAGGTACACAATATGTAACGTTTTAAACTAATGTTGTATTTATATTTTAGACATAGATGAATGTGCTAATGATAGTAACAAATGTGATGCCAATGCTGAATGTACAAATACAATTGCAAGTTTTACGTGTAGTTGCAATGCTGGTTATTCTGGTAATGGAACATCATGTTCTGGTAATACATTTTACAATGTCTGGCTGACTTTAGGATCATGACCATACATTTGTACTAGGACCTGTAAATGTTGTCTTAATAAATTCCTCGTAGATATTTACAGTGTGGTAACACGAATAAGTTAGGGGATTTTTTATTTACATATTGAGACATAGATAAATGTACTGATAATAGCAATAACAGTGATATAAATGCTAAATGTTCAAACACTTTTGGAAGCTTTACGTGCAGTTGCATTGAATGTTACGTTGAAAATGGAACAAAATCGCTCAGGTGAAAAAATTAACATTGGTGTTTTACTTAAGGATTGGGAGATTAGTACTGTTACCAGGACCTGAATTTGTAGTTCTTATTTATTCTTTTTCCTCGGATATATTAACTATATAGTTATACGTACAAATTGTTTGATATATTTAACGAGGTATACATACGTTTTCAAACAAAAAAATATAGACGATCTACTGTAATCAGGACTGGATTTTGATTTCTTTACTTGTGGTATCTCTGAAAATATTTACTCTTTTGTTATTGCTACAGATTAGTTGACGCATATAGCAAAATTCTATTGAAATTTTCAGACATAGATGAATGTAATGGTGATAGTCACAACTGTAATGTGAATGCTGAATGTACAAATACTGTTGGAAGCTTTACGTGCACTTGCAATGAAGGCTTCTTTGGTAATGGAACAACATGCTCAGGTAATTACATTTTAGCATAAAAGATACAGAACTTCCATCTTTGAGCTACGCCTAATATTTCAATAATAATAAATTCATTCTATGCAAATATATATGATATATATTTGGTGTTTGTAACATATATAAATGCTGAGAACTGATCAACCCTGGTCTAGAGGACGTAGATGATAGCTTGCATTTCCTATACCGTCCATGAACCGGTTCAGTCAAACGAAGCCTGCAACATTTTCATTTATATTTTACTGGACGACTTGTGTTTTTTAACTCTATCCACTTTGATTATAAGTACACAATATTTAGCGTATTACTAATGTTGTATTTACATTTTAGACAATGATGAATGTGCTGATGGTAGTAACAACTGTGATGCCAACGCTGAATGTACAAATACAATTGGAAGTTTTACGTGTAGTTGCAATGCTGGTTATTCTGGTAATGGAACATCATGTTCAGGTAATACATTTTGCAATGTCTGGCTGGCTTGAGGATAATGACCATGCATTTGAACTAGGACCATCAAATGATGTCTTAATAAATTCCCCGTAAATATTTACAGTGTGGTAGCACGAATAAGTGAGGGAATATTTCCTTACATATTGAGATACAGTAAAACACCGCTCGCTCGAGGTCGCAAGGGGATAAGCAAAATGCTCGACTTATTCATGGTTTCGAGCGACACGAACATTGAGCAACATAAGAATAAATTTAAATTTTGTTTTACCAATTGTCATCGGGACCATTTGCAGAACAAAGGGTGATGCGTAATGATAACATACTTGTGACATGATTTTTATTTTAAAAAAAAGGTATTACAAACGTTATCTATGATACGCGTTTCAATACGTAATTTGTAAATGGCACAGGCGAAGAAAAAACTAAGATCTCATAACTATCTTCTTGATCCCGCAGAAAAAAGTTTTAAGTATTGTAATTGATCGATATTTGTTCAATATAACATTTCTTTAACTCTTTATCAATAATTAATCTCATTTATCAGATCAAATATACAGACAAAAAAACATTAAGTATAGGCGTGGAATAGACCACGCATTTCCCACGACGTGTGAAAATTTTTAATTAACCGATAAATTCTGACCACCGAAGGTATGAAAAATTTTGACACCTCTGCTCGAGTTTGCCAAAAGCAACAAATAGTAAATTCATACACTGGGACCAGGTGTCGTGCTCGAGCGATCGAGTTATCGATGCTCGACCCAGCCATGGTAATTTTACATAGAAAATATAAGGTAATCGGCCGGGACCACATGAATTGCTCGAGCGAGCCCAGGTACTCGAGCGAGCGGTGTTTCACTGTATTGATGAATGTACTGATAATAGCAATAACTTTGATATCAGTGCTATTTTTACAAATACTTTTGGAAGCTTTACGTGCAGTTGCATTGAAGGTTACATTGGAACTGGAACAACATCCTCAGGTAAAAAATAAACATTGGTGTTTTACTTAAGGAAAGGGGGATTAGTACTGTTACCAGGACCTGAATTTTTAGTTCTTATTTATTTTTTTCACAAATTGTTTCATATATCTAATGAGGTATACATACGTTTTCAAACAAAAATATATAGATGCTCTACTGTAATCAGGATCAGATTTTTATGTCTTTACTTGTGCTCTCCTTGAAAATATTTACTCTTTGGTTATTCCTACAGATTAGTTGATGCATATAGCAAACTTTCTACTCAAATTTTCAGACATAAATGAATGCAATGATGATATTCACAACTGTGATGTGAATGCTGAATGTACAAATACTGTTGGAAGCTTTGCGTGCACTTGCAATGAAGGCTACTCTGGTATTGGAAGAACATGCTCAGGTAATTACATTTTAGCATAAATGATATCGAGCTTCCATCATTGATCAACGCCTGAAAGTTTTGTAATCATTAATTCATTCTATGTAAATATAGATGATATATTTTAAGTACTTGTAACATGTATAAATGCTGAGAACTGATCAACCTTGGTCTAGAGGACGTAGACGATAGCTTGCATTACCGCAGGCTCAGTCAAACGAAGCCTGCAACATGTTTCATTTATATTTTACTGGACGACGTGTGTGTTTTTACTCTAACCACTTTGGTTATAGGTACACAATATGTAACGTATTAAACAAATGTTGTATTTACATTTTAGACATTGATGAATGTGCTGATGGTAGTAACAACTGTGACGCCAATGCTGAATGTACAAATATAATTGGAAGTTTTACGTGCAGTTGCAATGCTGGTTATTCTGGTAATGGAACATCATGTTCAGGTAATACATTTTGCAATGTCTGGCTGGCTTGAGGATAATGGCCATGCATTTGAACTAGGACCTGAAAATGTTGTCTTAATAAATTCCCCGCAAATATTTACAGTGTGGTAACACGATTAATTGAGGGGATTTTTATTTACATATTGAGACATAGATAAATGTACTGATAATAGCAATAACTGTGATTTAAATGCTAAATGTTCAAACACTTTTGAAAGCTTTACGTGCAGTTGCATTGAATGTTACATTGAAAATGGAAAAAAATCGCTCAGGTAAAAAAATTAACATTGTTGTTTTACTTAAGGATTGGGAGATTAGTACTGTTACCAGGACCTGAATTTGTAGTTCTTATTTGTTTTCCCCTCGGATATATTAACTATATAGTTATACGTACAAATTGTTTGATATATTTAACGAGGTATACATACGTTTCCAAACAAAAATATATAGGCGATCTACTGTAATCAGGACTGGATTTTGATGTCTTTAGTTGTGGTATCTTTGACAATATTTACTCTTTTGTTATTGCTACAGATTAGTTGACGCATATAGCAAAATTCTATTGAAATTTTCAGACATAGATGAATGTAATGATGACAGTCGCAACTGTAATGTGAATGCTGAATGTACAAATACTATTGGAAGCTTTACGTGCTCTTGTAATGAAGGCTACTTTGGTAATGGAACAACATGCTCAGGTAATTACATTTTAGCATAAAAGATACCGAACTTCCATCTTTGAGCTACGCCTAATAATTCAATAAGAATTAATTCATTCTATGCAATATATAGATATATTTTGGTAACTTGTAAATGATATAAATGCTGAGAACTGATCAACCCTGGTCTAGAGACGTAGACGATAGCTTGCATTTCAATACCGTCCCTGACCGGTTCATCAAACGAATCCGCAACATTTTCATTTATATTTTACTGGACGACTTGTGTTTTTTAACTTTATTCACTTTGATTATAAGTACACAATATTTAGCGTATTAAACTAATGTTGTATTTACATTTCAGACAATGATGAATGTGCTGATGGTAGTAACAACTGTGATGCCAATGCTGAATGTACAAATACAATTGGAAGTTTTACGTGTAGTTGCAATGCTGGTTATTTTGGTAATGGAACATCATGTTCAGGTAATACATTTTACAATGTCTTGCTGACTTAAGGATAATGACGGTGCGTTGAACTAGGACCTGAAAATGTTGTCTTAATAAATTCCCCGTAAATATTTACAGTGTGGTAACACGAATAAGTGAGGGGATTTTTTCTTTACATATTGTGACACAGATGAATGTACTGATAATAGCAATAAGAGTGATATAAATGCTAAATGTTCAAAGACTTTTGGAAGATTTACATGCAGTTGCATCGAAGGTTACATTGAAAATGGAACAACATGCTCAGGTAAAAAAAATAAACATTGGTGTTTTACTTAAGGATTGTGAGATTAGTACTGTTACCAGGACCTGAATTTGTAGTTCTTATTTATTTTTTTTTCCTCAAATATATTAACTATATAGTTATACGTACAAATTGTTTGATATATTTAACGAGGTATACATACGTTTCCAAACAAAAATATATAGACGATCTACTGTAATCAGGACTTGATTTTGATGTCTTTACTTGTGGTATCTTTGAAAATATTTACTCTTTTGTTATTGGTACAGATTAGTTGACGCATATAGCAAAATTCTATTAAAATTTTCAGACATAGATGAATGTAATGATAATAGTCACAACTGTGATGTGAATGCTGAATGTACAAATACTGTTGGAAGCTTTGCGTGCACTTGCAATGAAGGCTACTCTGGTAATGGAACAACATGCTCAGGTAATTACATTTTAGCATAAAGAGATACCCAGCTTCCATCTTTGAGCAACGCCTGATAATTTGTAAAATTATTTATTCTATGTAAATATTAATGATATTTATTTAGTACTGTTAACATGTATAAATGCTGAGAACTGATCAACCCGGTCTAGAAGACGTAGACGATAGCTTGCATTACCACAGGCTCGGTCAAACGAATCCTGCAACATTTTTCATTTATATTTTACTGGAGGACTTATGTTTTTTTTACTCTATCCACTTTGGTTATAGGTACACAATATGTAGCGTACTAAACGAATGTTGTATTTACATTTTAGACATTGATGAATGTGCAGATGGTAGTAACAACTGTGATGCCAATGCTGGATGTACAAATACAATTGGAAGTTTTACATGCAGTTGCAATGCTGGTTATTCTGGTAATGGAACATCCTGTTCAGGTAATACATTTTACAATGTCTGGCTGCCTTGAGGAAAATGACCATACATTTGAACTAGGACCTGAAAATGTTGTCTTAATAAATTCCCCGTAAATATTTACAGTTGGTAACACGAATAAGTGAGATTTTTTTTTACTATTGATAATAATTACGATATACAATACGTGATATAGAGTAACTTAACATGCATGCAGAAGTTAAAAAAAAAATCTGAAAAATAACATTGGTGTTTTACTTAAGGATTGGAGATTAGTACTGTTACCAGGACCTGAATTTGTAGTTCTTATTTTTTTTTCCTCGAAATATATTAACTGTTAGTTATACGCACAAATTGTTTGATATATTTAACGAGGTATACATACGCTTTCAAACAAAAATATATAGACGCTCTAATGTGATAAAGGTCAGATTTTGATGTCTTTACTTGTGGTTTCCTTGAAAATATTTACTCTTTGGTTATTCCTACAGATTATTTGACGCACATAGCAAACATTCTAATCAAATTTTCAGACAGAGATGAATGTAATGATGATAGTCACAACTGTGATGTGAATGCTGAATGTACAAATACTGTTGGAAGCTTTACGTGTACTTGCAATGAAGGCTACTCTGTTAATGGAACAACATGCTCAGGTAGTTACATTTTAGCATTTCTATCAAGATACGAGCTTCCATCTTTGAGTAACGCCTGAAGTTTGTAAAATTAGTTCATTCTATGTAATATATGATATATTTTAGTACTTGTAACATGTATAAATGCTGAGAACTGATACCTGGTCTAGAGAGACGTAGACGATAGCTTGCATTACCACAGCTCGTTCAGATCAACATCTTATATTTACTGGAGACTTGTGTTTTTTACTCTATCCACTTTGGTTATAGGTACACAATATGTAGCGTATTAAACAATTTATTTACAATTTGACCATTGAGAATGTGCATATGTGTAACAACTGTGATGCAATGCTGAATGTAAAATACATTGAAGTTTTACAGTGAGTTGCAATGCTGGTATTTGGTAATGACATCTTTCAGTATACATTTACAATGTCTGCTGCTTAGGAATATGAACCATGCATTGAACTAGGACCTGAAATGTGTCTTAATAATTCCGTAATATTACGTTGTATGGTAACACATATGTATGAGCTTATAGCAGTTGTATGTATTCGTTGGTTACATTGTAATGGAACAACATGCTCAGGTAAAAAAATTAAACATTGGTGTTTACTTAAGGATTGTGGATTGTACTGTTACCAGGACCTGAATTTGTAGTTCTTACTTATTTTTCCCTCGAAAATATTTACTGTTTAGTTATACGTACAAATTGTTTTATATATTTAAAGGGTTATTCATATGTTCTTAAACAAACACATTTAGACGCTCTACTGTATTCAGGACCAGATTTTGATGTCTTTTCTTGTGGTTTCCTTGAATAGATTTACTCTTTGGTTATTCCTAGAGATTATTTGACACTTAGAGCAAACTTCTTATTCAAATTTTCAGACACAGATGAATGTTATGATAATGGTAACAACTGTGATGTGAATGCTGAATGTATGAATACTGTTGGAAGCTTTACGTGCACTTGCAATGAAGGTTACTCTGGTAATGGAACAACATGCTCAGGTAATTACATTTTAGCATTTACGTTGATCGGAAAAGTAATGAGCTTCCATTCTTGAGAAGGATCTGGCAATGTTTTTAACATTAAATATTTTTTAACCCGATTATATCGGACATCGATGGGACTGACGGAACGTGACCACTATTGATAAGTAACCACGAGATGAAGTTTTGCAGGACAACATCCTTGTTTAAAATTGAATTATCCTTATTATGAACATATCTGGTTATAATAATGTAAAAGGTCGTATATTATGTAAATATAAAAGCTTTACCCACTAGCTTATAGTTTGTTATCATATATTACAACATAAAAAACACAATTTTCACGAAACTGATGGGAGTTGTTTCTCTTTACAAAATATATATTGGCTTCCTCTTTTCATTCTTAAGGAATGAATTCTGTCTTGTAAAAGATTTTATTATCTTTCATGTTTAATTTTGACATCATTTTTTTACCGGCTATTATATCAAACTATGTTAAATTTCTATCATGGATGCACGCAATATTTCAAATTGTTGTATTTTTATGCACATTAAGAATGTCGCATTAAAAGGTTTACTGAAACAATCAAATTAAATAGAGGATATTTGTTTCCATCAGTGTAAGATTTATATATCTTCCATGAGTGGACCACAGATGCAATATTTTCTCGAGTGGCATAACCACAAATGAAAATGTAAAACATGGTGTTCATGAGTGAAAGATGTTTTGATCTTACATGCAAAACAATCTAATTTTCTTTTTATTTGATATATTGACTAAATTTACACATTTCACAAATTTTAAAAATGCAAAAATGTCTAGTTAAAATACCAGATATATTTCGATAATTGGCGTAAAACGTGTAATAAATCATTATCTCACACATTCTTTCAATCTTAAGACGACTGAAAGACCTTGTGATTTTATTTATAGAAGTATAGTAGAGCAAATGGCACCTTGTTAATTTAAGACATAAAAATGAGTGACTGTTATAGAGCACTTTGCTGCCTTTCCAACTGTCCGCTGACCGCTTTGACAGGGTCACGCTATATAAAGGGTCATTATATGGTAAACTCCAACGGAAAATATTTACTGTTTGGTTATACCTTTATGACATTTGACGTAAATAGCAAACTTTTTATTCAAATGTTCAGACATATATGAATGAAATGATAATAGTCACAAATGTGATGTGAATGCTGAATGTACGAATACTGTCGGTAGCTGTACGTGCACTTGCAATGAAGGCTACTCTGGTAATGGAACAACATGCTCAAGTAATTGCATTTTAGCACTTCTGTTTATTGAAAAGATATTGAGCTTCAAACTTTGTGCAAGGCCTGACAATGTCAATTAATTCAATGTAAATATGTGTGATATATTTTTAGTATTTGTGACAAATACAAATGCTGAATACTGATTAACTCTGGGCTAGAGGAAATGGACGATAGCTTGCATTACCACTACCGTCCATGAACAGGCTCTGACAAACGAAGCCTGCAACATTTTCATTGATATTTTACTAGACGACTTGTGTTTTCCCATTCTTTCTAGTTTGGTTATAGGTACACAATATTAAGTGTTTTAAACGAACGTTGTATTTATATTTCAGACATTGATGAATGTACTGATGATAGTAACAACTGTGATGCCAATGCTGAATGTACAAATACTGTTGGAAGCTTTACGTGCAGTTGCAATGCTGGTTATTCTGGTAATGGAACATCATGTTCAGGTAAAACATTTTACCATGTCTGGTTGGCTTTTTAACTAGGGCCTGCAAATGTTGTCTTAATAAATTACCCGTAAATATGTATCTTTTGAAATAACGTTTATGGTATTTATGCTTAACGTACAAATACTTTTGGAGGATCTACGTGCACTTGCAGTTAAGGTTACTCTGGTAATGAAGTAACATGCAAATGTAAATTTACATTGTTGTTTAAGTTAAGGATTAGGAGCTCACTTTGGTACCCAGGACCTAAATGTTATAGTCATAACTAATTGCTTCTGTGAACATATTGACTGTTTGGTAATACTTAAAATTATTTGATATATCGAACGACGTATGTGTTTTATTTCAAACTAAAAAAAATAGACTTTCTACTGTAATCAAGACTGGAATGTGTTATCCTATCTGGTTGTTTCATTGGAAATATTTACGTATTAGATATCATATTATATTTATATAAGATGATACCTACAAAATAGTTGACGTTTACAGGAAACTTTTTTCAAATTTTCAGACTTAGATGAATGTAATGATGATAGTAACAACTGTGATGTGAATGCTGAATGTACGAATACTGTTGGAAGCTTTACGTGTACTTGCAACAAAGGCTACTCTGGTAATGGAACAACATGCTCAGGTAATTACATTTTAGCATTTCTGTTTATTGGAAAGATATTGAACTTCCACCTTTGAGCAGGACCTGGCAGTGTTGTCACAATTATCTAATTCCATGTAAATATGTATGGTGTATTTAAGTACTTTCCAATTTGTATAAATGTTGAGGTCTGATCAAGTCGGTAGTAGTGGGCGTATGTGATAACTTGCATTTCCACTACCGTACAAGAACACGTGAAATCAAACCAAGCCTGCAAAAGTTTCATTTGTATGGTACTCGGTGACATGTGGTTTTCCATTCTTTAAATTTTGGTGACAAGTGCTTAGTATTCAACGTATTAGACGAACGTTGTATTTATGTTTTAGACATTGATGAATGTACGGATGGAAGTAACAACTGTGATGTTAATGCTGAATGTACAAACAATGTTGAAAGCTTTAAATGCACTTGCAATAATGGTTACATTGGTATTGGAGTAGCATGTTCAGATAAAACATTTTACCATGTGTGGTTAGATAAACGATAAAAAAGTGACTAGTATCTGCAAATATTGTCTTAGTGAATTACCCGTAAATATTTACTGTCCGTAATACGTACAAAAAATGGAAGTTTTTATTCAATTTTTCAGACTTTGATGAATGTACTGATAAAAGCAACAACTGTGATATTAATGCTAAATGTACAAATACATTTGGAAGCTTTACGTGCACTTGCAATGAAGGTTATACTAGTAATCGAACATCATGTATAGGTAAAATATTTTATGATTTCTGTTTCCCTTAAGGATAGTGAGCTTGCAACTTACCCAGGACCTGAATTTATTGTCCGTACTAATCGTTTCTTTGATGAACATATTAACTCGAATGTGATATCCTAACTGGTTGTTTCCTCGAAAATATTAACTGTTGGATCATAATTACAAAATGCTTGATGTATACAGCAAACTTATTATTCACATTTTAAGACATAGATGAATGTAATGCTGGAAGTAACAATTGTGATGTGACTGCTGAATGTAAGAATACTGTTGGAAGCTTTACGTGTAATTGCAATGAAGGCTTTTCTGGTAATGGAACAACATGCTCAGGTAATTGCATTTTAGCATATCTGATTGTTTGGAAAGATATTGAGTTTCAACCTTTGACCAGGACCTGGTAATGTTGTCATAATTAATTAATTCCATGTCAATATGTATGGTGTATTTTAGTACATGTAACATGTATAAATGTTGAGTTTTAATCTATCCGGGGCTGGAGGACGTATACGGTGGCTTGCATTTCCACTGCCGTCTAGCCGTCTATAAGCAGGATAAATCAAACCAAATCAGCAGAAAAATAATTTGTATGCTACTCGGCGACTTTTGGTTTTCTATTCTTTACATTTTAGTAACAGGTGCTTAAGATTTAGTGTATTAGACGAACGCTGTATTTATATTTTAGATATTGATGAATGTACTGATCGTAGCAACAACTGTGATATAAATGCTGAATGTACAAATACTGTTGGAAGCTTTTCATGCACTTGTATTGATGGTTATTCTGGTAATGGAACAGCATGTTCAGGTACAACATTGTTACATGTCTTGTTAGCTTAACTATAATGACCGTGCATTTTATCTAGAACATGCAAATGTTGTCTTAATAAATAACTCGTGAAGAAATACCGTTTGGAAACACGCATAATAAATGAAGTTTTCAATTTACCTTTTAAGACATTGATGAATGTACGGATGGTAGCAACAACTGTGATATAAATGCTGAATGTACAAATACTGTTGGAAGCTTTTCATGCACTTGTATTGATGGTTATTCTGGTAATGGAACAGCATGTTCAGGTACAACATTGTAACATGTCTTGTCAGCTTAATTATAATGACCGTGCATTTTATCTAGAACATGCAAATGTTGTCTTAATAAATAACTCGTGAAGAAATACCGTTTGGAAACACGCATAATAAATGAAGTTTTCAATTTACTTTTTAAGACATTGATGAATGTACGGATGGTAGCAACAACTGTGATATTAATGCTAAATGTACAAATATGTTTGGAAGCTTTACATGCGCTTGCAATAAAGGTTACTCAGTTGGTGGAACAACATGCGCTTGTAAAATATTTTAACACTGTTGTTTTACTTAAATATAGGGAGCTTAAGTACTATGGTACCCAGGACCTAAATTTGTAGTCCTAACTATTTGTTTCTTTGAACATATTAACTGTTCAGTAATACGTACAAATTGTTTGATATATCCAACCAAGTAAATGTTTTTTTTTCAAACAATTTAAATATAGCCTTTCTTTGTATTGATTATACCTACAAAACATTGACGTATACAGCAAATATTTTATCAATATTGTTTTCAGATGAAAATGAATGTAATGATGGAAGTAACAAATGTGATGTTAATGCTGAATGTACAAATACTGTTGGAAGCTTTACGTGCACTTGCAATGAAGGCTACTCTGGTAATGGAACAACATGCTCAGGTAATTACATTTTAGCATTTCTGCTTTGTTGGAAAGATACTGAGCTTCCACATTTGAGCAGGAACGGGTAGTTTTTATTTCATAATTCCATGTAAATATGTATCGTGTATTTTAGTACTTGTAATATGTATAAATGTTGAGTTCTGATCAAGCCGGGGCTACTGGACGTTTGTTTGTTTGTTTTGGGTTTTTAACACCGTTTTTCAACAGTATTTCAGTTATGCAACGGCGGGCAGTTAACCTAACCAATGTTCCTGGATTCTGTACCAGTACCAATCTGTTTTCCACAAGTAACTGCCAACTTCCCCACATGAATCAGAGGTGGGGGACGAATGATTTCAGACACAATGTCTTTTATCAAATGGTCACGGAGAACATACGGCCCGCCCGAGTATCAAACTCACTACTCCGCGATCCGTAGATCGGCGCTCTCCCTATTGAGCTACTGGACGTACATGGTACCTTGCAAATCTACTACCGTCCGTGAGCAGGTCAAATCAAACCAAGTCTGCAAAAGTTTCATTTAAACGGTATTCGAAGACATGTGATTTTCAATTTATTTTATTAAGGTGCTTAATATTTAACGAAAGTTATATTTACATTTTAGACATTGATGAATGTACGGATGGAAGTAACAACTGTGATGCAAATGCTAAATGTACAAATACTGTTGGAAGCTTTACATGCACTTGCAATGATGGCTACACTGGTAATGGAACAGCATGTTTAGGTACAACATTTTACCATGCCTAATTAGCTTAACAATGACCGTGCATTTTACTTAGGACTGCACATTTTGTCTTTATAAATTACTCGTAAATGTTTACCGTTTGGAAACATGCACAATAAATGGAATTTTATATTTACATTTTCAGACATTAATGAATGTACTTATGGTAGCAACAACTGTGATATTAATGCTAAATGCACAAATATTTTCAGAAGCTTTAAGTGCACTTGCAATGAAGGCTATCTGGTAATGGAACATCATGCACGGGTACAATTTTTATAAATGCTATTTTTCTTAATGATAGTGATCTTGCAACTTACCTAGGACCAGAATTATAGTCCTAACTAATTGTTTCTTTGAACATATCAACTGGAATGTGGTGTCCTAACTTGTTGTTTCCTTGAAAATATTTACTGTTGGATCATAATTAAAAAATATTTGACGTATACATCAAACTTTTTATTCAAATTTTCAGACATAGATGAATGTATTGACGGAAGTAACAACTGTGATGCGAATGCTGAATGTACAAATAATATTGGAAGCTTTACGTGTACTTGCAACAAAGGCTACTATGGTAATGGAACAACATGCTCAGGTAATTATATTTTTACATTTCTGTTTTGTTGGAAAGATAATAATCTTCCGTCTTTAAGCAGGGCCTTTCGATTTTTTCATTATTATATAATTTCATGTAAATATGTACGGTTTGGTTATAGTTAACAATATCAAACGTAATAAATAAACGCTCTGTTTACATTTTTGACACTGATGAATGTACTGATCGTAGTAACAGTTGTGATGTAAATGCTGAATGTAAGAATACTGTTGGAAGCTTTACGTGCACTTGCAAAGAAGGCTACTCTGTTAACGGAAGAACATGCTCAGGTAAATACAGTTTAATATTATAAGGTAAAAGAAGACTCTCTGGAAGCAATGAGCACAGGAAACACAGCCGGAGCCATTCATCTCAAAATCAGCCAAAAACATAGAGAAACTGTTGTTGAAAGATATAGCAGGCAGGTTACCTCTAATATCAGTCAGCAAGTACATTTCAATTATACGAAAGATATAAAAATGGCGATGAGGTACAAAAGGGGGAGGGGAAAGGATGAATAAAACAGGGTGAGGACCAGGACCTGAATGATATCTTGTCCTTACTAATTGTTTCTTGTTACGGTTAAGAAATCCGTACAAAATGTTTGACATATAAGAGAATCCCTTATTTACATTTTAGACATTGATGAATGTACTGAAGATAGTAACAACTGTGACGTAAATGCAGAATGTACAAATACAATTGGAAGCTTTATCTGCACTTGCAATAAGGGCTACTCTGGTAATGGAACAACATGCTTAGGTAATTACATCAAAGCTTGCTACAGTAATCAGGACATACAAGTGGTGTTCTTACTATTTTTTCTTGTAAATATTAACGGTAAGTAAATGCTGAATGTACACATTCTTTTCGAATCTTTCGAATCTTAACGTGCACTTAATGTATGGAATCCTTATGTAATGGAACAACATGCTCAGGTAATTACATCATAGGTACTGTATAAAGGACATGAATGTGTTATGTTTACTAATTTATACTGTAGGTAAATGTTGAATGTACAAATACTACGGACCAAAAATACGTAACATCCAAAAGTACTGTGAAACACGCAAAAATTACAAATGTATGCACTAGTGCGACAAATAAAGTACTTGTCGTTCTAGCAAGTGTTCAAAATGACTACTGTGAATCTGACGTGTTTGCGTGTAGACGGGGCATCAAAACGCTAAAATGACAAATATCTTATTTGTCATATTGAGGGGCTCTATTTGTTGCCGTTTAAACGCGTCAAGGCGCAAGAACAAGATGGCAAATAAGCCACTAGAGATTTTCGATTTGCATAGCATTGTTTTCTTCATACTTGACTTAATGTATCTGGAATCTTTTCATCCATCATTTAAAGGTTTTAGCAGCTGTTGAATTTCCTGCATTGTCAGATTTAATTTACTTTATGATTCTGGTTTGGTTCATGGATTCTGTCATGCAGAAAAGGTAAACAGCCAAATATCTTTAATCAGATGATAATCAAATCAACAGTATTCACTCAAAGCGCTTTTAAGTTTCCAGTATATCGCTGTAATGTATAAAGATACAAAATTATAAACGTTGTGTTTGCAGTTGCTATCGGAGGTGCATGTGAGAACAATGATATTTGTCGAACTCCCGGTGCAAAGTGTATCAATAGCACATGCAGTTGTAAGACAGGTATTCACAATGAGGAGGTCGATGTCTGTGATGCAAGTAAGTATAAAACATCCCTTTGTTAGTTATATATTATTTATTTGACTAAGGAATCATATTTGTAACACTTGCACAATAAGTCGTTCATTAAATCTTTTTATATAGTATCTACAAAAAAATCTAACATTTATATATGTCGGTATGCTAAAAGCATTGGATATTAATATTGTTTGATATATATCATTAAACTGTGCGTCATTCCGTAGCATTGAAGCGATATTTAGAATATTTTTTAATGCGTTTGAACTTCAATTTTTCAGTGTTTTTATATCCTTTCGGCGTCCGCAACGGTGACCAAGTCTTAATGGAAACTGATGATTCTTGTAGTAAACCTATTCGTTTCCAATACGGCATTCCTGTCTTTGAGCATGCGCATACAACAGCTTACGTAAGGATTTTATTTACACCAAATCATAGATGTTCAGGTGGAGGACTCGTAATGACACTCGGCGATATCCGTTTAATTACCTATTGTTCGTATCCTACACCGGCATTTTCCGGCGGTCATAACACATGGATTTCCGTTGCAGTCGGGAAATGTCGAAATTATTTTCGAAGAATATGTAATCAAACAGAATTTGTCAATTGTAATTACGGGTCCATTACCTTAAATACGTTGATTTTACAACATACTATATAGGCTCTTACGTCAGAAAACACGCAAGTAAAAGTTATAAATAGTGGTAAGCTTTTAAAACCTTTGACGTCAACGACATACTTAAAGATCTTATTACGCCAATGGCATACTTGAAAAATCTTGTTGCGTCAACTACATACTTACAAATATTATTATGAGACTCTTCTTCTTATAATATCATGTATTAGAAATAATGAAGAACATACTTTTACACTGTCTATCCGCTGCTTCCAGGAAAACGTTTGAACATTCGTCTGACTACTTACTCCTTTCCGGTCGTCATAGTAACAAAAAAGCCTGATGTGGGGCAAACCAGACGATATACAGTTCTGTAAAATTCAGATATGTCAAATTTCCGTTGTGACATATATTGGTAAGCTGATGCACTGATTTGTCATTATTTCTGTTGAATTTCAGGTCTGCACAAATGGATTGATAAGCTTGAACGTTACATACACGAACCCAGTGCCGAACAGAAACATATCACTTTATGGCAAGAGAACTGTTGTAGCCCCTTTCTTTGCTGATACTGATATGACAACATCAGGAGCAGTGTATTACAGATATTTAGACGTGTTAAATAATGCTGAAGAGTTAAAAAATAATGATGTAAGACATGTTGAAGCTATGATTGAGAGATTAGGAGGTGTTACAGCGTTTAATGCAAAATTCATACTGTTTGCAACATGGGACAAGGTGATGCCTTTTCAGGATATATTTAATACAACAACGGTAAGTTAGTAATTGAAACGCATTATTGAAACATAAAAGTTCACTCGTGACTTCTGTTTAGACTTTAACCCTTTGCCTGCTGGCGGCAGTAATTCTGCCTTTGCGACCATTGCAGACCAAGATCAGCCTGCACATCCGTGCAGTCTGATCATGGTCTGCACTGTTCGCTATTCAGTCAGTAAATTTTCAGTAAACACCCCTTCGAATAATAAATGGTATTGCCCAGATTGAATGATGGACCAGTCCATTATAGAAATTTAGCATGCTAAGGGTTAAGATTACTCATTTATTTCCTTTACAAGCACTTGTTGACCAAGGAAAATCAAGGAAGCGGATTATACATTGACGATACTGAAAATATAATTTCAAGTCAATGTAATAATTAAACGAAGGCCATTTTGTAAACCGCACTTCAACATTATCTCCGATAATCATGGCAACGCAATTGTGTGGCTTATAATACCCTGTGTATTTATGAGTGATTCCACATCACATGGTGAAGAATTAAGAAAATAAAAAAAACAAGTCAGTCACATGCTGATTTTCAATAGTATGAAATCTAGACTTAATTTATAAAATATACACTTTTTCTTATCGCTTAAAATTGTTTGAGGGTATAGAAGTCCTACCCAAATATATTATGTTATTGTAGCGATAACGCGAGATTTTATTCATATTATAACTTGTGCAGAATCCCAGTGGTTTCTGCTAAATTAACAGTTATTAATGAAACAAAGATGTGCTAATGCTATTCTAGCTGAAAACTTTTATAAAGCTAAAATTGAAATATATTGTCCATCAGCGTCATTATTTAAATGTTCATGAAATGCTCGGGAACGTCAGCGTTTATTTTACCACGTTGACGTCATTTCTTTTTGAATTATTTGTTATAGGGCCGTAATGTGTTTAACATTGGCCACGGAACGCGCATTTGTAAAATGATGTGTTTACAGCATGCGGGCACAAGAATATATCTGTTTACACACGTTTGCTCTCCTGTTTGAACACCCTCTGAGTCGCTAAAAACACCAGTTTTATGCTAGAATGTCGTATTAATTTACTATATTTTTTATTTCTGTAATTACTAATATTTTATATTTTAGGAGGCAACTTTTCAGGCAGTTATAGTGACAGATGGGATTGACACATACACACTATTTATATATGGGTATAAATCAATGCTTTGGACAATGGCAAATGAACTGAAAACGAGCCCAGATATTTGGATAGGCTATACGGCTTCTGGGAAAAGCTCTACAAATATAAACTCCTTTAAAACTACCGCTCTGCTGATGGATTCACATGCTCTTACAAAAGGTTTTTATGTTTTGTCTATAGGAACAGTAGACGGATTACTCAAGATTTCCCCAGGTCGAGGGAAGACTAGTGTCATCATTTCTATGTTTTTACAGAGTTCAACACATTTTTACTACACATATTTCACCATCAGGAAACCGAGACCTTTTATGATAATTATTTGATCAGTTTGAATAACGCAAAACGGGCACGACTAATTCTTTTCTAATAAAATATTACTTGGACGTAAAAATAATTTGACTCAAAAGAATCAGAAGTTTGTGTAACGATTTTACATTATATTTCAAATTACTATTTTGAACAGATGTTGAATGTGTTATGCCAGCTTTTTACTATTATTGTTGCTAAATTTTAGTAAATATATTGTACCAATCAAATACAAATCATATTTCAACAAAGGTATATCAGGATTGTTGTTCAGTCGTCTGACGCCAATAGGTGTGCGACTTCCAAATGCTGCAATGATGTGTTTAGACTGGTTCAATGAAAACAAACATAAAAAGTCGGATTTTCAAGAATTGTCAGGAAATGGAATGCCGGACTGTCCGTGCAATTTGGATAGTCTTTCCTTTGATCCATGGTATTGGCCAGCAGACGAAACAGGAGAAGACAACTCGACAACATTCACTGTAGAAATTTTGCCCTCACAATTATTTGGACAGAGCGGAAAGGGTATTATTCTTTTATTACTGTGATAACAACACTACTGTTTTTTTCCACCCGTAACCTTTTAAATATTGAAGGTTGGAATAACATGCATTACTGTAAAGATGAGGTTGTCCACTTTAACTCAGGAACAAATACGACTTGAACTCGTACTACTGAAATGAATCCTACTATACTTGTATTGCGAATGCAGAAGTGTTCGCGAGAATTTAACTTTCGCTATAGTTGATTAACCCTGCATATCGCGAAGAGTAATCATCGCGTTAATATTCACAATTAGTATAATTCAAATTCAAGTAGGATACCATTTTTTTTACATTTTCGTGAATATTAAACCTGGCTGGCATGCTCATTGTTTTATTCGCGAAATTTTGACCCAGTGAAAATATGTTTTTTTTTACAGTACTCTAATTTCATACAGAGGATTCCCTCC